>NC_052055.2:102278181-102578181 GCF_903992535.2 Arvicola amphibius
ACTCTAGAAATTTAAAAAGCAAGGAGCAACCTGCAAGATTCCTGGTGCTTCTTGACAAATTGCCCTCTGTAAGGGTGAGTGAGGCTTGTCTGCACCACCCTGTGCATGCTAGCACCACCTCTACCTGCGAGGTCATTGTCACCTGCCTTCATGTTCTAGTAAGACCGGTTTGTTCTCTTAGGGATTCAACCCACCTCAGGGCCAGTTGAGGAAGTGATAACACTTATCTTTTGCTGGAACTGGAGCCAAATTCTTACCTTGGACCTGTTTTTCTGTAGCAACTTTGCCGCCCCCTCCCAACCCCCCCCACCTCCCCACCCCCTGCCGAACGCTGTTTGTCACAGGGTCCTGTTCCTGACCCAGACAAAGCGAAGACCCTGATCACTAGGGACCTGTTGAAGGGAGAGGTCAGTCCACCTTCCTGGTCAATCCAACTGAGCATTGGTCAGGAGAAGAGGAATTACAAAAGGTTGTAATTTTTACTCCTTAATTAAGCTTTTCTGTTTTTTAATTATTTTTCAAATAAAATTTACTTTTAAGAATCATATAAATGGGGTACAGTGGCATATGCCTATAACCGTAGCAACTGGGTTGCAAAACAGAAGGATTAGGATAACCTTGGTTATTTGGTTACGCAGTGATTTCTAGACCAACCTCTGTGACTTGAAGAAGCAACTAACCAGTCAGACCAACAAATGAGCTAGTGTGGAGGTGAGTGCCAGTAACCCTACTTAGCACCTTAGCATAAAAGCAGGAGGGGAGCATTGCTCCAAGTGGGGGGGCAGCCTGGGCTACATACCAAGACCCTGCTTCAAGGAAAGAAAGAAAGAAAGAAAGAAAGAAAGAAAGAAAGAAAGAAAGAAAGAAAGAAAGAAAGAAAGAAAGAAAGCGAGCGGTGGTGGCACATGCCTTTAGTTCCAGCACTGGGAAGTATGCAAATCTCTGCGAGTCCGAGGACAGCCTAGTCCACAGGGCAAGTTCCAGGACAACCAGGAAGGGGCACACAGAGAAATTCTGTCTCAAACAAACAAACACCCTTGTTGGTTAGAAAGGTGATTGTCTAACATGCATAAAGCCTGTGCTCTCTCTCTAGGACTGTGCAAGCCAGGCTTGCTGGTACATGCTTTTAATCATAGCAGTCTGGAGCCAGAGGAGGAGGGGGAGGAGAGGGAAAGGAGAGGGAGGAGGAAGAGGGGGAGAAGGAGGAGGGGGAGGAGGAGGGGGAGGAGGAGGAGTTCAAGGTCATCCCTCAGCAGTATGCAAGGTGGAGGCAGGTCCTCAAGGTGGAGGCGGGTCCTACTAAGAGACACTATCTGAATTATATACTTTTTCATATACATACATATGTAATACACATACATATATATATATATATACATACATACATATATATATATATATATATATATATATACATACATACCCTATATATAATTTAAAATGAAGACTCAGGGTTGCTTCTGCATCCTGGAAAGCCATGGGATTTGAAGAGTGGGTAAATGAATGCCGAAGTCAGGATCAGCTGCTCTATCTCTGTTTTTCATTTTCTATTTGACCATGAGGACATCATAAAGAGTCTACCGTACACTAAGCATGACTGGTGGATGGGGCTCCTAGGCTGGTGGCGAGGTCCTGCTCTGTTTGCATTGTTGGGTATCCCAACAAGTTGGGCATACGTCCTGTGCATTCGCTCACTGATGGGTACAGAGACTCTCATAAAGAGCAGGTGAGCTGGGTCTGTCTGTTTGTCTGACCATCCCTGTAATTCTGGCACTCAGGAGGCCAAGGCTGGGAGATTGCTGCAAGTTGGAGGCCAACCTGGGCTACATAGTGAGTTCAAGACCAGCCTAGACTACTTATTGAGACTGTCTCAAAAACAAACAAAAACAAAAAACAGAAGGGGCTGATTGAGGGTTCAGGTGTTCCAGGCCACGATTCCACAGCCCCTCTCTCTGTTTCTTCATGTCCTTGGTTATGGGGCAAATAAGGCCACCCAACCTGGCTGGAGCTGCCCTGCCCTGAACGCCCTGAACACCTGCTGCTGGACACCTAGCTGAGCACCTAGCGAGCATGGGACATTCTTGGAGAAGATCTATATCCTTGTCACTCAAGTATAGAAGGCCAGATAGCATGCTTGGATAGGATGGCAAGGTGACACCAAGGACAGAGGACAGGGGACAGACTCCCCACTATGGGCAGAGAGAGGCATAGAGGTCACGTGGGCCAAAATATCAGGGAGAAGCCACTGGAATGGTCATCTGGAGGAGGGACAAAGGGTGATCGTTTTAGGTGGAAGTGACCTGGGTTATGTGTTCAAATTTTTTTTTTTTTTTTTTTTTTTTTTTAGCTGAGGACTGAACCCAGGGCCTTGTGCTTGCTAGGCAAACTGTCTACCGCTGAGCTAAATCGCCAACCCCACATGCGTTCAGTTTTTACAAGGGTCACTGTAATAGCAGGGCAATCAGTTTTTCCCCCAGGATCTTTGGGAGCCTCTCAAGAGGCTAGGGTTTTATCTCAGTTAGTAAAGTGCTTGCCTGAAATGAACAAAGTCCTGGGTTCGACCCTAGTGATGAAGAGAGAGGGTGTGATGTAATATCCCAGAGCTGGGGAGGTGGAAGCATGAACATCAGGGGTTCAAAGTCATCCTTATCCTCAAAGGGAGTGTGAGCCAGTCTAGACACCTGAGATTCTGTCGCAAAACAAAACAAAAACAACAAACAAACCCCCAAACACTCTTGATGTGTTTCTACCATTGTTTTAAATTTGTAAGTGGAGCTGGGAGGGTCTCAGTGAGAAAAATGCTTGCAGTTCAGATAAGAGGATCTGAGTTCAGATTCCCAGCACCCACATTAAAACAGCAGCTAGAGCAGTAGCTGGCGTACCCCAAAACTGTGGTGCTGGGGGAGGCAGAGACAAGAGAATCGCTGGGGTTCACAGGCAGCCAAACCAGAGAACTCCAGGTTCAATGAGAGACCCTGTCTCAGAAATAAAGTGGAGAGGAATTGGAGAAGACCCCCCAATGTCAACCTCTAGCTTGCACACATGTGACCTCACAGACATGCACATACCACACCCATACCAACACATGGATGTGCAACTGACATGATCTGTGGCTTCTATGTTTGCTGTTTATGATTCTTCGGGTACATCTACAGATTAGGACTTGAATCCACGATTCAAGAAGCATGCCAACCTAGAAAAAACTCATTTTCCTTCAGAAAGTGGCTGGATCCATTTTTCAAATTAAAATATGTGGACTGGAGAGATGGGTCAGCGGTTAAGGCCGCTTGCTGCTCTTGCAGAGGACCCATGTCCTGTTCCTAGCACCATGGCACCATACATCAGTTCACAACCGTCAGTATCTCCAGTTCCAGTAGATCATATGCCCTTTCCTGGCCTCTGTGGGTACCAGCGCATGGCACACATACATGCAGGCAAAACGCTCATGTATAAAATAAAAATTTAAATTATGTTGTACATAATAATTTATATGTGCGTAATAAATATTATTTATTATTTGTATGAGTTTTTTTTGTGTTCATGTATATCTGTGTATCATGTTTGTACCTGGTACCCGCAGAGGCCAGAAGAGGACATCAGGTCTCCTGGAACTAAGTTACAGACAGTTGTGACCCAACATGTAGGTGCTGAGACTTGAACTCGGATCCTCTGGAAAAGCAGTCAGTGCTCTTAGTTGCAACTGGTGTTCTTAGCCACTGAGCCATCTCTCCTGCAGCCAATAAAGCTTTTTAAAATCTCAAAAGTATGTCCCTGACAGCCCTGTGACTTCTGAGAGGTGTATGGAGCAAATGTATGTGTCCCTTGCCTGTCCTCTGAAAGCCCACAGCTCTGACTGACTTTCAGTTGCAGGCAAGAGAGTGAGTGAGGTCTCTCCTGCATGAAGCAAGAGGACACAGGTGGAGAGAACATGGGACATGTGAAGGCCTCTATGCATTCTGGGGTAGAACCTTCATCCAGGCACCCCAATCCCAGACCAGGGAGGAAGTCAGGAGGTCAGCAAAACCACTGCTTTGAGAGAGCTGGTGGCCAGACGACTAGGGAGGGGACCATGTTACAGGGACCTGAATATCTACCATCTCCCTGTATTCTTCAGCTTGGTACTTCTTGAGAAAGGGCACCTACCTCAGCCTGGTGCTAAAGCAAAGGCCCAGGACCTTTCACAAGGTCAAACTTCACCCCTGAGCGTTGTGTGACTTTCACAAGCCACCTCATCTCTCTGGGGCTCATTAGGCTGGTAGGAAAAGCTAGCTCACCTTGTCTAGCCCTCACTGGGTTGTGCAGAGGGTGGTGTGATGGAGCCAGGGCCTAATGTTTGGCCTAGGAGAGTCACAGCCTGCCTCTGCCTCGGCTCTACCTACATCTCGAAGACTCCGAGACTCAGATGTTCAGAGGACTAAGAAAGAAGAACTCAGAGATGGCACTTGGCTGGCTGACGTGGCTACCACTCTGGCACTGCTTGAACGTCCCACAGCCCACTTGTGGGCATTTCCTTAATTGGTAATGTCGTTGAGCTCTGAGTCAAGTGGCCGCACATACAGGGCAAAAGAAAACCGAGTCCCTCACGCGTGGCACATCTGGCCCTGATTTCCTTATGGAGGCTCTGGATCATTCCAGGCTGACCCCTGAGGTCTTGCAGCTGAAGATCTCGTGGGGAAGACACAGGCCCACCGTGTCCCTGGAGCCCTGCCATATGCAGGGCTCATACAGGGTAGGAAACCTTTCCCAGCTCTAATCTGTGTGCCCACTTCTGGATGTGGGTGATACGGATCTAGGTGAAAGGGAGAGCCATCTACCCAGTTCACTCTGTGCTGGGAGCACTGAATTCAAGCTCCTGTCCCGGTGGCTGCTGGAGTTGTCCATGCCCATGTATAGTAGGGTGACGGCTTAGGCTGGTCTTAAGCCTTGATGGTTTTGGTTCTGCTTTCCTGGGTCACATTGGCAGTGCGTCCCTACCCTCACACCCACTCCTGGGACTACAGTTCACAGGACCATGACTTGGCTCCTTTTCTTACCAAGGGTGAGGTGACAGGTCTCCAACCCTGCGTTCACTGACCCCTGACCCACTAAGATGATGCCCAAGGCCCCTCACAAAAAGCATTCTAGGGGAAGGATAAGTTTCAAGGCCCCCCCCCATCTCAGGCTGGGTGTGTGTGACTCATTTGGTAGAGTGACTATCTAGTACGCATGAAGCCAGAGGTTTGGTCCTCAGTGCAATATAAATGCGGGGTTATGGCCCATGTCTGTAACCCCAGCGTTCGGGAGGTAGAGACAAGGGGATCAAGAATGCAGGAGCATCCTGAGTGTTGCATTCTGAGTCTGAGGCCAGCCTGGGCTACAAGAGACCTTGTCTATGAAAGAAACGAGGAAGAGAGGAAAGGAGGGAGGGGAGTCCTCCCATTTTTACCCTGGTCCCCCTGCATCTGGTCTCCAGAGGCCCACAGAAGGTAGAATTCAGCAGGGACAGTGAGCGTCAAGGACAATTGAGAGTGTGCTACCAAGTGAGCAGTCTCCCTCCAAGAGCCCCCACCTGCCTTCCAAAATGAAACCCTTTCTAGAAATGCAAGTTGCTCCCTGCCTAGGGTGAGCGTGGCTGCGGCAGGCAAGCTCCTGCCCTGCTAAGCATCCTATCCCTGGCTCTCAGAACAAAGCTTTCTCTTTCCTTCACAAAGCTCCTTAGAACTCCAAGATTAAAGGGAGTCGCAGGCTTAGGTTTTAAATAGATTATCACCAGGGCAAAACACTGCCCACAGTGCCAGGAAAATACTGTCCATGGTGCCAGGGACATAGAATCTGTCCCAGGTCTCTCCTGGCCTGGAGTAGCATCTGGCCTCTTCTAGGCCTGTTTGAGAGAGAGAGAGAGAGAGAGAGAGAGAGAGAGAGAGAGAGAGAGAGAGAGAGAGAGAGAGAGAGAGAGAGTCCAGTTGGGATGAGTGTGTTGACACACATACCTGCAATCTCAGCACTTGAGAGACAGAGATAGAAAGACCAAAAAGTCAATGTCATTCTTGGCTACAGAGTGAGTTCAAGGCCAGCCTGGGCTGACAAGATACTGTCTTAAACAAGTTTTAACCCTCTTTGAGGATCTGAAACTTTTAGGTGGATTTTTGTGTCCCATAAGACCTGTCTTCTCAGCTCTCCTCTGCCTCTACACCAGTACCTTCAGCCATTACTGGTTTTGTTGTTTGTTTGTTTTGTGGTAATTGTCTGGTTGGTGTCCCTTGAGACAGGGTTTTTCTGTGTGGTGATCCTCCTGCCTCAGTCCGCTGAGGGTTAGGATTGCAGACATGAGCCACCACTCCCCTTTCCTGAAAGTGGTGGCACTTGGCTGCGAGGCACAGACCCCGTGATCCTGTCCTGCTGACTCACTCATGGGCCACAAAGGGAAAGTCTGTGAAGGGCCCAGCCTCAGGGCTTGGCATGACCCCAGGCATATGACTGGGCCATTGCAGGTGGTGGCTTCTGAGTTTGTACTGTGAAGGGCGGTTTCCTCTCTCAGAGTTAGTGCCCAAGTTCTCCAAGATGAGGGGACACTTTTGCAAAGCCAGGGTGGGCCGGGAGTGTGTGTGTGTGTGTGTGTGTGTGTGTGTGTGTGTGTGTGTGTGTGTTACTTCCTCTCGACATTTCTTAAACTTTCTTGATTGATTTTTGTGTATTTGTCTTTTGGTCTATGTTGTCCAGTCTGTTCTCCAGGCTGAAGTACTCCTTCATCCTCTCTAGTTCGTAGGTGTGCACCACACACCTGGCTCGCTAGCTAAACTATCACTAGAAACACCTGCCTGTGGCCGGACAGTGGTGGCGCACGCCTTTAATCCCAGCACTCGGAAGGCAGGAGCAGGCGGATCTCTGAGTCTGAGGCCAGCCTGGTCTACAGAGTGAGTTCCAGGAAGGCCATAGCTACACAGAGAAACCCTGTCTCAAAGAAAGCTAAGAAAAAAAAGAAAGAAACATCGGCCTATGGTGATCATGAAGAAACAATCCTATTCAACTATTTTAGCCCTGTTGAGACCATTGGAACTCACCACTCCACTGACCTCAGGACTCTTTCTTAGATTTATTCATATATGTGTACATGTGTGTGTCTGAGTGTGCCTCTGTGTACCATATGCATGCCGGAGCCTGTGGATGTCAGAAGAGGGTACTGGGAGCCATTCTGCATTTGCTGGGAACCAAACTTGTATCTTCTCTGCATCTCTCTCGCTCCTAATCTCAGGATTTAAAAGGGAAACAGAAAACATCAGTGCTGGCTTCTGGGTAAAGTGGATCTGGGGTGAAGTCTTGGCCCCACGATTTCCTAGCTGTGTGTCACTGGGAAGTCACGTAGCTTCTCTGAGCCCCAAGTTCCTTATAGAAGGGAAATGACAACAGAACCCCCGGCCCTATTGTGCACGTCACATGTGCACTGGGTTGCTCTAAGTACCATATTTGCATTAACTCAGTCACTTAAAACAACATAATAAAGGAGGTACTTCTCTTGGCCCCATTTTATAGACGAGGAAATCCAAGCACAGAGAGACTGATGTCTTGTCAAGGTCACTCGGCAAGACCGTGGCAGCTCTGGTAAACAAGCTAGGCTATCTGACCTCAGCCTGGAAAAGCCTGTCATCTCTCACTGCCTTCCATTCATGGAGAATGCATGGGGGTTGGTTCCTCCCCTCCTTCCTGCCACGGCCGGAATGAAGCCATACAGTGCTCAGTTATATCAGGGACAGCCACTACCCAGGATACTGAGCTCTACAATAGACATGCTACCTGGGGGTTGGTGCTGGGTGGGGGCTTGGGGTGGGGTGCCTCTTCACAGTCCCATCAGTGATGGGAACAGGTTCCTCAGCTCAGCCATGATGAGCAGGATTGGGGGTCAGGCTGAGTCCCTACCACAGCCTCCTGGGGATGGGGATGGAGGAAGGCTCTGCCATCGTGAGCTGCAGAGGTGTCCCAGGTCCTCAGCAGCTGGGCAGGCGGGGAGGGGTTGCAGATGGCGAGGGGCATCCTCAAGTGGTCAGAAGACCAGAGGAAGCTGGAACCCAGAGGTCTAGCGCACAGGTACCATCGGCAGCTGCTACTGGGATGGCTGGTAGCTGGGAACTGGGTGGTCTCTCCTTCCTCCAGGGTTGACCCTACTGTCAGTGCAGCTACCTCAAGCCCCCCCTCCCTTGCCCCCAGCACAGGATGGGGTGACCTGACAGAGGTGCTGCAGGGTGGCTCTAGATTGGGGCACTGTCATGGGAGTTGGGATGAGGTAGGAGCACAGCTGTCCTGCAGAACGCTCATGCCATCACTGACCTCTGACCTCTTCCTGGGTTCTGACAAGTGTGTAGCAGACCCTGGGAGTGACATGCCTCCCCTAACCATCCTGAAGGTGCTGTTGTCCCCCTACTTTCTGGGTGGGAACACCGAGGCTTGGCTAGGTCCCCATATACCTGCAGTGGGTACAGCAAAGGTTGGATCTGGGATTTGTTTTTTTAGACAAGGTCTCTCTAAATCTTTCTGGCTGGCCTAGGACTCTGCTCTGTAGACCAGGCTGGCCTCAGACTCAGAGATTTTCCACCATTGCTTCCAGAGATTGAACTCAGGCTGTGGGACTTGTGTGGGAAGCATCTTTACCGACAAAGCCATCTCACCAGAACGTATTGAGCTAAAACTCACACACCGTCTAAGTCAGACATTTGTCGTTTTCTTGTGTATCTGTAGGAGGCTGGGAGCCTGGGCATGGAACCCAGGGCCCAACACAGTACTCTGCCCCTGAGCCACCTGCCAGGTCTCACAGTCAAACCCATGGAGGCCACAGTCCACTGCCTTTATGTTAAGTGCATTTCTACAGCTGTGTGGCCCTCACTGTGGTCAATCTGAGAACTTTTGTTTGCATGTATGTACATATGCATGTATGTATTTATTATTTTGAGACAGGGTTTCTCTGTGTAGCCCTGGCTCTCCTGGAACTCGCTCTGTAAACCAGGCTGGCCTTGAACTCACAGAGATCTGCCTGCCTCTGCCTCCTGAGTTTGGGGATTTAAGGTGTGTGCCAGGCTGAGAACTTTTTTTTTTTTTAAGAAAGTTCTCATGTTATAGCTCGTGTTGGCTCAGAAACTCACTTTGTAGGCCAGGCGAGGCTTTAGCTCCAGGCAGACAGGACTCCAGGGAGGGCAGGAGCCAACTCTGTGTGTGTGTCCATGTGTATCCCTGTGTCCGTGTGTGTGTTGAGAACAGATAACTATTATGCTCCGATGGAGCCCCTGAAGAAATCACACGCCGCCTGAAGCTCCCTGGCAAAGGACGCAGACAAGTGTCAGGAGTACGACCTTGGCTTCATTTTATTTTTCTCATTTTGGCCGAGAATATAAGAGAACAGATACCCATGTCGTAACTCCTCAGTACTGTTCCCAAGAGGAGGAGATAGATCTAATGCAAACACTCTAATGAATATTTACTTTAAATCTTTAACAACCAGTCCTCAGGACACAGGCCATGGTGCTGGAGGAATGATCTGGAAGACTCCAGCTGGGGCACGTGGCTGACTTAGAAGGGATGAGTGATTCGTGGGGATGAGCCAGCAAGAGGTGACGCGGGGAGCCAGCAGCTCTTTACAGCTGACTGGGGAGAATTTTCAAAACGACTGGGCCAGCTCTCTGGATAGCAGTTAAATAGCGGCCCAGGGTCCAGCCTCATTTCTTCTTCATGCTGCCTGGATTACAGATAGAACGGCAGGTGGCAAAGCCTTGTTGAGGCGGACAAATCAAGACGGAAGCTTGTTAGGTACGGTGGTGTACGCCTTTAGTTCCTGCACTCGGGAGGCAGAGATTGAGTTTGAGGCTAGCCTGGTCTACATAATGAGTTCCAGGCCAGCTACAGCTTCACAGAGAGACCCTGTCTCAGAAAAAAAGATGCTTGTTCCAGGTATTCAGGAGATGAAAGCAAGTAGATTACTTGATTTTAGCAGTTCAAGGCTGGCCTGGCCAGCGGGGTTTTGCCCCGTGTTCCCGTTTGACACTTTTTGGTTGTTGTTTGTTTTATCAGTGTCTCAGGTTCTCTAGCGTGGCCTGGAATTCACTGTGTAGCCAAGGGTGGACCTTTAACTTGGGATCCTCCTCTGGCTTTTACCTCTCAAGTGCCGGAATTACAAACCTGTACCATCAAACCAGGCTCTCCAGGCCAGTTTAAATTTACTACTTAGCCCAGGGTGGGTTTTTTTTTGTTTTTTTCTTTTTGTTTTTTGATTGATTTGTTTTGTTTTTTTGGTTTTTTGAGACAGGGTTTCTCTGTAGCTTTGGAACCTGTCCTGAAACTAGCTCTTGTAGACCAGACTGGCCTTGAACTCACAGAGACCTGCCTGCCTCTCCCTCCTGGGTGCTGGGATTAAATGCGTGCACCACCACCACCTGGCCAGGGTAGTTTTGTACATAGAGCAATCCCTCTGCCTCAGCCTCCCGAGTATGGGTATTATAGGTGTGTATCGTCGTGCCTTGTGTCTCCTTTCTCTTAAAAGGTAAACTAAAGGAGCTGGGAGACAGTTCTCTGGGTGAAGTGCTGGTTGTGCAAACACAAGGACCCGAGTTTGGATCTCTGGCACCCACGTAAAGGAGGGTGTGGCCTGTCTGTAAATCCAGCTCTGATAGACAGAGACATACGATCCTGGGGTCTGGCTGGTCAGCCAGTCCAGACAAAGCTGTGAACTCTGAGTTTCTTATTGAGACCTGGTCTCAATAAAGAAACAGGGTGGAGAAGAGATTGGGGAAAGCATCCAATGAAGAGTGGGTGTGCTTGCACACATGTGTGCATACACAGGGATGGATCTATCACACGCAACAAACCAACTGATTAAATACATAACAAGATAATTGGCTTTGGTAATCTGTGGAAAGGAGAAACTATTAGACATTGCATCTTCTCCAGACAAAATTTCATATGTCAGTGATCTCCCCCGGCCCTGGCCTCTCGAGGGCGGGATTGTCTGAAAATACTCTCCACCAGGCCTCACCAGGCCATGAAAACTTATCTGTTGGATTAATGGCTGAATGGACTAATCTGACCTTGAAAAAGGCTCCCGCACCTTCTGTGGCAATGAATTGCCCTTATGTGGGTACTTTTCTACTAATTGGTCAAGTAGTCAACCGGTGGTGCTGATAGGCTAGAAATAAAATAACCCCAAGTGCCTCCTTAGAAGAAGGCAGTGAACCGGAAGCAAGCCAAGACCTTTTGAGCTAAGCAAAGCTTCCTAGTTCAAGTGAGGGTAGACACTCTGTGTGTGTGTGTGTGTGTGTGTGTGTGTGTTTGTATGTGTAGATCAGGCTGACCTCAAACTTCACAGTGATCCTTCTGCTCCGAAGACAGGGAGGACAGGCCTTCTACACCAGCCCCACTAGAGAGTTACTATCTCGGTCCAGGCAATTTGGACGCAGAATAAGAACAGATAAAATGCCCAATGGGCTGAAATACTAAATAGAAATCTCCAGAAAACCTAAAGATTCAGAACCTTCTTGGTTCCAAAGACATAAAGCTCACATACTTCCAGCCCAAGAAAGTTTTATCAGTCCACTTCCCAGAGGACTAGGATAGGTGACACACTGGTGGCCAGAGGCTAGCCAGAAGATGTCTTCATAGGGTGTCATTACCTTGATGATGTTACCTTAGCCAAAAGCCTGAAGCCAGACACAGTGATGCATACCTATAATCCCAACATTTTAAGAGGTAGAGGCAGGAAGATCAGGAAGTTTAAGATTCTCAGATACATAGTAAGTTTGAGCCTGGGATACACGAGACCCTATCACAAGACAAAACAAGAACCAGAGGCCTGCAGGTGGTCATCATTGGTAGTGTGCTTGCCTAGCATGAACCAGGCTCTCGGTTCTGTCTCCAGTGCCTCATAAACCGGCCATAGTGGCATATCACAACACAAGGAGTTGGAGGCAGGAACACCAGAAGTTCAGGGTCACGCTTAACTTCACGGCTAGTTTAAGGCCAGCTCTAGATACATGGGACCCTGTCTCAAACATAATGGGGGTGGGTGGCAGATGGCTCATCAGGTAAAGGCATTTGCCTTGCGCGTCTGAAGATCTGAGTTCCATCCACAGGACCCGGGTGAAGGCAAAAGGGAAGAACCTGACTCCATGGAGTCAGGCCTTGACTGCCACACTTGTTATCCCTGCCCCACATCATACACAATAGTAATAAAATGAAGTTTAAAAAAATCTGGGATCAGTAAGATGGCTCAGCCGGTAAGGCACTGGCCTCCAAGACTTGACTACCTGCGTGGCAGAAGGAGAGAACCAGCTCCCAAAAGTTGTCCTGTGACCTCCTCATATGCCTCCTGACAAGTATACACCCATACCTATGCACACATACAACAAACACACCAACAGATGCTAAAACAAAATTTCACGTCTGACACAAAAGGTAGGCCAATTGCGAGGACCGGCCTGGTCACTTGAACAGAATCATCAGACTGGACAGCTGCCAGAAGGTTACACCAATGTAGTGATGAACTGCGGGCAGGCCTGCTTTTCATCCCGCCCAGCTCCCGGCCACCAGCTAGCTTTACACCCGAAATAACAACACACAATTAGTATTCATTTAAACACTGCTTGGCCCATTAGCTTCAGCCTCTTACTGGCTAACTCTCACATTTTGATTAACCCATATTTAGTAATGTGTGTAGCACCACGAGGGGTGGCTTACCGGGAAGATTCTAGTTTACGTCCATCTTGGGTCGGAGCTTCATTGCATCTGTCTCAGAGAGGAGAGGCACTACGATTGCCCGAGGCATCTGTCTCTCTTCCTTTTTCCCAGCATTCTGTTCTGTCTACTCCACCCACCTATATTCTAACCTATCAGGCCAAGCAGTTTCTTTATTAATTAACCAATGAAATCATCAGATAGATAGAAGACACACCTACATCACACCAAGGCACAGAGTGTGCTCAGAATGGTGCTCCCGGCACAGAGAGGGGCGTGGCAGCCTCAGACACAGGCCCTGGGGCACCTGTCTCTGATGCCTTCATGTCTTGGGCACTAAACATAGTGTTCAACCAAGTCACTCTGGATTGTGGAGACATCAAGCTGTAAACTGCAACAGCAACGATCCTGTGTCTGCCAGCTTGGTCAGCCTCTCTGAGACTCAACTTATCTGTAAAGTGGGAATGATCAAACCTCAGTTCAAAGGTTGGGCATCATGGGCTCAGAGCACTATGGCAATAGAAAGTCAGTTGGTTTTGTTCGTTTTTTTTGTCTTTTTTTTTTTTTGACTGAACCCTGTGCCATAGGGATTGACCCTGTGCCATAGGGATTGACCCTGTGCCATAGGGATTGACCCTGTGCCATAGGGATTGACCATGTACCATAGGGATAGAACCCTGTGCCATAGGGATTGAACCCTGTGCCAGACAATGGGAAAGCACTGCCTCTGAGCCACAGCCTTAGGTTTCTTTTTGCTTTTTATTTTGAAACAGGGTCTCACTAAATTCCTGGACTGGCCTTGAGCTTTCTCTGTCACTCAAAGAGGCTTTGAACTTGTGACCGTCCTGTATTAACCTCTGATATAGCTGGAGTGGTGTTCTGTGGTGTGTGTGTGTGTGTGTGTGAGAGAGAGAGAGAGAGAGAGAGAGAGAGAGAGAGAGAGAGAGAGAGAGAGAGAGAGAGAGATTAAGAGATTCATTATGTAGCTCTGGCTGGCCTGGTGTAGGTCTGTAGACCAAGATAGTCTTTAACTCACAGAGATCTGCCTGCCTTGCCTCCTAAGTGCTGGAATTAATGGCTTGTACCATGGCACCCAACTCTTGCTTGTTTATTTTATGTGTTCGCCTGCATGTGTGTTTGTGTACCATGTGCATGCCTGGTACCTGAGAAAGGCAGAAGAGGGTGTTAGATCCCCTGGAAGGCTAAAGATACAGAAGGTTGTGAGCCACCATGTGGGTGCTGGGACTCAAATCTGGGTCCTCTGGAAGAGCAACCAGCGCTTTTACACTCTGAGATGTATCTATAGGCCCTTGTGGGTGTCTGTGACAGGGTCTTAGGTAGCCCAGGCTAGCTTCAAACTTTCTAGTATCCAAGGATGACCTTGTGCTCCTGCCTTCACCTCCCCAGTTCTGGAAAAGCCACTGCCACCATGCCCTATTTTGTGGTGCTGAGGATTGACCCAGGATCTTGTGAATGTTTGGTGCAAACCTGATACCAACTGAACTTCATTTCCCATCTTTGTTTTGTCTTTTCTTTTTTTCTTTTCTTTCTTTCTTTTTTTTTTGTTGTTGTTGTTTTGTTTTTGCTATAGGGTCTTAACTTTGTTGCCTAGGCTGATAGGCTGACCTGGAATCTACTATGTAGCTCAGGCTGGCTTTGAACTGGTCTGAAAGTTCTTGCCTCTGCTCCTCAAGTTCAGGATTGCAAGTGTGAACCAGCATGCTGGGCTTAGTCCAAAGCTCTCAACAGCTTTATTTTTGACTCTACCTTTGGGCAATGCTTTGGCCTTCAGATTGGAATAATTGTCCCAATGGCTGGTTCTGCTGGCAGAGAAGGTCTGACCACGAAGAAAAAGTGAATAGGTAGACTCAATTATTTTCCTTCTCAAGTGGGGACAGAAATGTGCTAAGATAAATACAATAATTGACTGGTGGGGAGGAACTCGGAAGGCCCCTCCCCTCCCTGAGGACGTATAGGCCATTAATAGTTGTTGGGACAGCAAGAGACACTAGTAGGGTGCCCATGCTCCTATAAATAACCCTTGACCCCTGCTTGTCTAAGTAAACCTGATGAGACAGAGACACTGGCTCACACACATACAGACAAAACCCATGAAATCTGAAGGGAGACTAGATGGGAGGGAGGGCAAGGTGGAAGGAACACAATATGATCAAAATGCATTATATAGATGTAGGAAATTATCCAAAACAGTTTTAAGAGAGAAAAAAAGAACTTTAGGTTACTATTTTATTTTGCATTTATTATTATTATTATTATTTTGGTTTTTCAAGATGGTTTTTCTGTGGCTTTGGAGCCTGTCCTGGAACTAGCTCTTGTAGACCAGGCTGGCCTCGAACTACAGAGATCTACCTGCCTCTGCCTCCCAAGTGCTGGGATTAAAGGAGTGTACCACCACTGCCCAGCTTATTTTGTGTTTATTTTTAAGGGATGGGGGTCTTGTTATGTTGACTTCCAGAGCTTAAGCAACGCCCCTGCCTCAGCTTCCTATGTAGCTGGGATCACTGTCCAGTGGGTTACCTCTTTGGAGCAAGGATTAAGGTAGAAGAAAGTTCAGAATCTCGCTGACTCAAAGTGGTCCGTATGGGACATGGACCCCTCCCGATTTCTCCTGCTTTCTCAGAAGTTCCAGTCAGTAAGGTAGTTGGAGTTGATGACGCGGAGCTTCAGCTTGTAATTCCCCAGTGCTGATGCTTAGGTAAAACAATGGCCTGGTGCATGTTGCAAATTTGATGTTTTTGAGTTTGTTTGTTTATTTTAGACAAGTTCTCATGTAGTTCAGGTTGACCCGAACTCCTGTCTCCACGACTGGAGTGCTAGGATTACAGAGCATGTGCTCTGCCACACACAACATCAGTTTACCCCTCTGATGGTTCTCTCCTCTACCTTCCCGACTTCTAAGCCCTTGGGAAGTCCCACAGTGTAGAGACAGGGTCACAGACACATCTGGACAGAGCCCTGGTCTCCCATTCCTTCCAGGCTCAGGGACCATTTGGTCTCTTCTCATCAGCGTCTTCCTTCATCTGGTGAGCCCCAACCAGAGCCAAGTCTCTGAAAGCAGGGGCCTAACTGGAGGAAGAGCACAAACCTGAGGCTTGAGGTAGCTGGAGCTTCCCAGGTTGGAAGCAGGACGCTCGCACAGATGGAGGTACTGAGTGCAATTCTCAGAACTGCTCTCTGTCTTTATGTTTTTATGTTTAATTGGCTAAGTCGTCCCCATCTCAAAGGCATGGGGGTCATCCCGACATGCGCAGGAGGCCTGCACCCCTCTTGAAGGCTGTGCTTGAGCCTGGGTATTATTCCAGCAACGCACACCAGCCTCTTCTGACCTCCCTGACCTGCAGGCGCTCAGGAGTGACTCAGCAGCCCTTGCCTGCTTTGTACCGGCTGCTCCAGCACCCCGCCCTGCCTGTAGCTCTTAGTGGATGTTCTCAGGGGAGCAGCAGTGGGTAGACTTGGCAGGCTGACATATGACACTGGGGCAGAGCAACATCCTGGATCTACAGGGCCTTAAGGTGCCAAAATGGGACCTGTGCGTCAGGGGTGGATGGAGCTGAGGGCCTGCTGGGTGCTGACTTCCCAGGGTGGTAGGGTAAGAGAAATCTCCTTGTGTGATATTTCCACTCTGTCCCTAGTACACTGTCCCCATATATAGTTGGTGCAGTGATAACAAAATGTAAACGCTAGTGAGAAGCAGTGTTCAAGGAAACTTTCCTGAAGCACAGGAAAGGCTTCCCCAGCTGAGGATGTAGCTCAGTGGCAGAACCCTTGTCCAGTATGTGTGAGGTCCTGAGTTTAAACACTAAGAGGGAAAAAACGGGCAAGGGGGATTCATGAAAATTCAAAGTCAGCTTGGGTTACATAGCAGGTTTTCTTTCTCTCTCTCTCTCTCTCTCTCTCTCTCTCTCTCTCTCTCTCTCTCTCTCCCTTTTTTCTGAGACAGCACCTCCTTATGTAGTTCTGGCCGGCCTGGAATTTACTATATAGACCAGGCTGGCCTAGAATTCACAGAGATCTCCCCTCTGCCTCCTGAGTGCTGGGATTAAAGGTGTGGGCCACCACACCTGGCTACATAGCAGATTTTAGGCCAGCCAGGGCTACATTGCAGGATCTGTTCCAAGCCAGACCTCTGGGCTGATGATGTAACTCAGTGGGTACAGTGCTTACCTAGCATGCTAGAGGCCCTGGGGTTTGATCCCCAATACTGCACAAACTGGGAATGGTGGAGGCAGAGGACCGAAAAGTCATCCTCAGCTACATAGCAAGTTTGAAGCAAGCCTGGGCTGCATGAGACTCTCACAGAACAAAACAAAACACTAAACCAAAGCAAAGCAACAAGGACAAGAAAGGGAGGTGACAATATAAAGAAGATTTAAAAAATCTCTTTTTAAAAGCCTGGATGGATTGGCTGCTGTTTAATATTGAATCCCTTCCTTCCTGTGTCTTTGACCAGAATGACGTCTTGTGACTGTGAGGGAGGATGGGAAATGTAGTTTTACTGTAGATGCTGCTGTACCAGGTTAAAGGGTTTCTGAGGATAGCTGACTGTCAAGTTCAAGGAGCAGAGGTGAATGATAATGGAATAGAACAGCCATGAAGAGTGTGACAGCTTCTGGTATTACCATGAGAGGTTGTTGATGAACCAGCATTATAGACAAAAATGGATGCAGGCAGAAAAACTAGACGCTGAAAGCTGTGGGGTGCTTGCTTGGTGTTGGGGTACTTGCCCAGTGTTTAATAGGAAGAGGCATCCTTGAGATGGCTAAGCCCATATTTAGTGACATATAAGGTCTCCAGGTCACAAAGGAAGGCCAATACAGCCAAAGAGAGTTAGGCTGGGATCCTAACTGAGGAAGAGAGAGCCTGTCCCTGGGACACTTCCAGGGGAAGGGACCTCAGGGATGAGAAGGCTCAAGGCGGCAGTTTGGAAAAGTGGTGCTATGGGCCCATTGCTGTGGCTTGGGGTGTCTGGTGGCAGTAGTGGCAGCCCTCTGGGAATCTGCCATATAAAACCAAAATTTACCCAGGTGGTGGTGGAACAAGCCTTTAATCCCAGCACTCAGGAGACAGAGCCAGAGGAATCTCTCTCTGAGTTTGAGGCCAGCAAGTCCTAGAGCTGTTACACAGAGAAACCCTGTTTCAGAAACAAACAAACAAACAAAACAAAACAAAACAAAAAACACCAGGAACTCTGTTGCCATTGTGGCTCACGGTTCTTGGGCAAAATATCTTTTCAGTTCCCTGCAAACTTTAGCTTCTAGGAGATGGTGGTAGGGATGTTTTCTTTTTAGACTTGCATTTCCTTATACATGTATTCATCTATTTTTTCCTCTCAATCCCTGGATGAGTGGTTTGTGTATGAGCTAATATAGTAAGGTCACTGTACTGTTTCCAGATCTCGGTTCCTCTCCTCGCTGAACAAACCACACTTTTATGAGGCTGGCATGGTTTCTCACCCACCTGTAGTCCTAACACTTGAAGAACAGAAACAGGAGGATGATAAATTCCGGGCTAGCCCGGTCCACATAAGGAGATCCTATTTCAAACCCACAGAAGGTAGTATGGCAGGCATGGTTCCTTGTTGTGAGGCTTCGGGATTGGGGGAGGCCAGTTCCTCTGGGCAGCCTGCGAAGTCTGGGAGTGCTTGACTCTACCATAGAACTTTGGGGTCCTGCTTTGCCAGTTGTCCTTGGATCCTGATTCCCTTGCAGGCTGGCTGTGCACCAGTCTTGCTGCTTCTGCCTCCCTCTTGAAGTCTGGTTCTGCACATTGTTCTCAGCAGCCCAGTTTCTTTATCACCTCAGTGTTCTTTGGCCATTGGGCTTTTTCCTGGTTCCATGCCTCTCATAAGGAACCCTTTGTGAATATTGCTAATAAGTACTTCCCTGGAGGTTCCTAGAACAGTATAACCAGGGCCCAGGGGTTCATAGCTCTCAATGCCTATGTAGAGATCAAGAGGATTCTTTATTTGTTTATTTAACTTACTATTTTGGGGCTTAAATTTTTACTTTTTATTGTTGTGTGTATGCTGTATTGGGAAAAGGTGCATGCCATGGTGTTTGTGGAGGTCAGAGGACAATTTTATGGGTTCGTTTTCATCCTCCATCTTGAACTCTGGTTGGTTATTGTTGGTAAGCAATTACTGATGGAGTCATCTTGCTGGGCCTATTTTTTTTTTAATTAAAATGTTCATTATGTTCAATATATTTGTCTGAACAGTGGTGGCGCACGCCTATAATCCCAGTACTTGGGAGGCGGAGACAGGCAGATCTCTGTGAACTCAAGGCCAACCTGGTCTACAAGAGCTAGTTCTAGGACAGCCAGGACTGTTACACAGAGAAACCCTGTCTTGAAAAACAAAACATTCAATATATTTAGCAAAAGAGTACACGTGTGTGTGTTCATACAAATGCAATATTCCTGTGGAAGTCAGAACACAAATTTGAGAATCAGTTTTTTTTTTTCTTCCACCAAATGGGCCCCGGAAATTGAATTAGGTCCTCAAGCTTGGGACAAACACTCATTAAGCCATTTCAGTGCCCCCTCCCACTTTGAGATAACCATCTTTGAACTCCTGATCCTTCTGCCTCCACCTTCCAAGTTCTGGGCTTAAAGAAGTGCCTCACCATGTCTGGCTCTAAGAGGGCTTTTATAAATGATTTAGGTACCTGCTGATTTGGCAAAAAAAAAAAAAAGTGGTAATTCCCTCATCGTGTATACACATGTACACACATCTTTCTTGAGATGGTGTCTCCTCTGTCCTAGGCTGGTTTCAAATGTGGTGTGTAGCAGAGAATGACCTTGAATAGTCTGATTGGCTTGCCTATTCAGCACGGAGCTACTGTGTTCTGTGCCAGCAAATCTCCCAGCTCTCTTCAGCTGCTCAGGGTCCTGCTCAGTGCCCACTTCCCCACTTCGCTCCCCAGGGGAAGTGGGAGCTGCTAGCAGGAACTGCAGAAGGGAATTCAGAGGCCTGAGAGCAGACTACAGGCCATTAGGGCAGGGCTGGGTTCCTGAGTCAAGTTTCCTCTGTCAGGAGACCTGCTTGCAGACAAGATTGTCGCCCAAAGTGCTGTGATCACTGATGGCTGTCTTTTTCTCCCCAGGCCTTATTTTACATAATACAATGAAGGAAGGGACTGATATCTTCTAAGGGCCCATGCCAATGTGCTAAGAGGCCTCTCCTCACGTTGTCTGGGTGTGTGTGTCTCATTCCGCTCAGTCCCAGGGTCAGTTACCGAAAACTGTGAGTGGGTTTGTTGGGCCATCTTAGACTTTCCTTACCTGGGCTGGAATGTGGTGGGGAGGGCTGGATAGGGTGGGGAGGGCTGGAATGTGGTGGTGGTGGTGGTGGTGGAGGGCTGGATAGGGTGAGGCGGCCTCTGCTACTGTAATCCTCAGAGGCTGTCTCCAATTCTGGCTCACTTCCCGTTCCCTTTTCTAGTGGCGGTAACTTCCCTACCTTTTTATGCTTCTGAAAAAAAATCACATTTACTTATTATATTATTTGTGTGTATAGGCACACATGTGTCACATCTGTCTGAGGTCAGAGGACAACTTGCAGGAGCTGACTCTCTTCTTCTATCCTGTCGGTCCCAGGGTCTGAACTCAGGTTTCCAGGCTTGGCAGCAAGCACCTTTACCCACTGAGGCTATCTTGCCTGGTCCACCGTTATTTAACAAAATGCTATTAGACTACACTAATTATAATAATGAGTTTCATGATGACATTTCCATGTTTGTATATGATGCATTTGGCCACATTCACCCCACCTAGTCCCCAACCTGGTGATCTCCTCTTCTATGTAGTCCCCTTCCATGCCTCTGTGTGTGTGTGAGACCCACTGAGTTTCATGAGGAACATGGGTGCTTCTATGAAGAAAAGGCTTCTAAACTCCATAAAAAATATTACTTAAATGCTCGTTCTTTGCAGCACCATACTGGTTGCTCTAGAGCCGCTGCCTTACAAATTACCACCCAATGTTCTGCCTGTGCTCCTTTTCATAAGACACCCATTGCAGGAGTTAATCCTCGTGGCTTTAAACCGAATGGCATTTGGTAGATGGATGTTACCCACCTACCCTTAGCTGGAAAGCTGAAATACATACATGTTTCAGTAGATACTTGCTCTAAAGTAGTTTTTGTTTTGCTGCATAGTGAAGAGAAAATTAAAGATGTATAGCCCTTTATTCAATAGCACCACGGAGGCTTATATACCCAACAGTCAAGTGGGTCAACAGGTGAAAACCTTATCCTCTGATCCTCAAGGCCAAGGCAACATGTGCTAGTGAAGCAGAGCTGGTAAACAACTTTGACACAGCCTTTAGTAACTCAGATCAGAAGGAAAGTAAAGATCGCTAGTAGCAAAGAGCAGCTGGAGGCTAGGACTCCAAATGGTCCCAACAGGTGCTAGCTACATGAGCGTGGACACCTTACCAGTGACTACACCACCCAAGAAAACATCTCCCCCTCTGCCAGCAGCCACTATTGACCTATAGATCCTCAGGAAGGGATGGGACCCCACGAGTCCCCTCCCTTCTTTGTTTTTTTGACCAAAGGGTCTCCCTCTAGTTCCTACTGACCTTGAATTTACTCGTAGCTCAGGCTGGCCTGAATTTGTGATGGTCCTCCTATCTCAGGCTGGGGTTACAAGCTTGAAACACTGTGCTTGGATTCTTCTTTTTTGTTTTTTTGAAACGGGGTCTTAAAACCTGTAGCCAGGTTGGCCTGGTACTCTAGATCTTCCTGCCTTGGTCTCCCAAGTGCTGGGATCACAAGCATCATCTACCAGGCCAGCTTGGTAGGGACTTTGTTTTTTTTTTTGTTTTTTTTGTTTTTTTGAGACAGAGCCTCACTGTGTAGCCCTGGCTGACCTGGGACTTGCTCTGCAGTACAGGCTAGCTTTGAACACACAGAGATCTACCTGCCTCTCTGTCTTCCAAGGGCTGGGATTAAAGGCCTGCGCTCCCTACCCCAGCTAATAATAAAAACATTTTTTAAAAATTTATTTATTTATTATATATACAGTGTTCTGTCTGCATGTATGCCTGCACGTCAGAAGAGGGTACCACCAGATTTCATTACAAACAGTTGTGAGCCACCCTGTGGTTGCTGGGAATTGAACTCAGGACCTCTGGAAGAGCAGTCAGTGCTCTTAACCTCTGAGCCATCTCTCCAGCCCCTAATAAAAACATTTAAAGATCTATTTTGTTGCCAATACCGTGCATGACTGCAGGTGTACAAGAGGCATCAGATCTGCTTGGAGTTGGAGTTCCAAGTGGTTGTGACACCCCTCTCAGTCCCCACCATGGGTGCTGGGAATTGAATGCCAGTCCTCTGGAAGAGCAGCAAGGGTTCTTAGTAGCTGATTTTTCCCACCACCAACCACTCCAAACCAATTTTTATAATATTATTCTTTTGTTTTTTGAGACAGAGTCTTGCTATGTGGCTTAAAGATCCTGGAAATCCTCCTGCCTCAGTCTCCCCAGTGCTAGGAATACAAGCACAGGGTGCCACACCCAGCATGAATTCTTGTCTTCATCTTCCATCAGTCATGAGTCCCTGTTATGAAGCATTTATTCTTCCTCTAAGCCACACAAGCCTCCTGAAGATAAATTTTATTTTATTCTTTTACTGCTTTCTCGTTCAGACTTCTATGCCCACCCACCCCCACTTCTCTAGACAGGGTTTCTCTGTAGCTTTGGGAGCCTGTCCTGGAACTAGCTCTTGTAGACCAGGCTGGCCTCGAACTCACAGAGAGATCCGCCTACCTCTGCCTCCCAAGTGCTGGGATTAAAGGTGTGCACCACCACTGCCTGGCTCCCCACCTTCTCTTGACACTGATTCAGAGACCTTGGAGTCTACCTTGCAATCTATCACCCTAAAGTTCACAAGTAAAGGCTTCTTTCGTTTACCATTTTCTGAGTCTGGATTGATTGACAACTACAGAATGGTGGGTGGTGAATTTGAATCCTGAGTGTAAGGACTTCAGTAAATCTGTAACCTGATTGCTCTTGATTCTCTCCTGTAAAAATGGGAAGAGTCCTACTAATTGGGGGCTGGAGATGTATCATCTCAGTTGGCAGAGTGCTTGCCTAGCATGCATGGAGCTCTGGGTTTGGTTTGTAGCGCCAGATAAAACAACTACGGTGGCATCTGTGATCCTAGCACTCAGGAGGCAAAGGCAGGAGGATCAGGAGTTGGAGGTGGCAGATGGCTACATAATGAGGTTTGAGGTCAGCCTGGGATACATGAATCTTCAGCCACACAGCCAGTTTTAGGCCTCCTTGTGGACTACAGGAGACCCTATCTCAATAAAACCAACAACCACTATACAAGAAAGAAAAAGGTTGAGGCACAGGGTCACAGGTTCAGGGGCTTCCTGGAGAACTTGGTGGGACCCTATCTCAAAATAAAAACTAGGGAGTGGGCTAGGGGGCTAGGGGTGGAGGGATGGGGAGAATACAGCTCAGAGGTAGAACATCTGGCTAGCAAGTATAAGGCCTTGGGTTCAATACCCGGGACTGCCAACAAAATCAGCTCCCCCCCAAACATTGCTCTGAGGGGTTGAGGCTGGAGGATTGAAGTTGTGGATTCCAGGTCTGTCTGGGCAACACAGTGAAATGGTGGCCAGCAAGGCCATAGTGACACTGGGTCTCAAAATTAAATAGTGTCCTTCAAAGGGGGAAAACACAGACTCTTAAGATGTTAGGGGCCCCGCAAACTGCAGTTCAGTGCTTGGTACTGTCCCGGGGCTGGATTCCTCACACGGAAAAGGCAAAAAGACACGTTAGTTACTAACCGTAGAACTCCTAACCTTGATTTAGTCACCAGATATGGCTTTCCTTTTCCCACCTCAGCCCCGCCTTGCCAGGCCAGGCCCTCACCAGGCCCTCTCCGCACCCTCCCTCCCCGCAGGCGCGCTGCGCGACGCTGAGTCAGGCTGCGCCCAGTTGGGGCGGGGCCCGCGCATGCGCACTGGCGTCCGCGTCGGGGCTGGGGGTAGATTTATAGCCGCCCGATCAGCTGACGATCTGCATTGCAGCCTGCGGAGTGCAGCGGCGCCATGTACGCTCTGGCCGTCTTCGCGAGCCTTCTGGTCACCGGTGAGCTTGGGCGGTACTCGCTCTGGTGGAGAGGAACGCTGTAGTGTGTCCCCTGAGTCCAGGTTGCTGGGCAGTCCGGCCGAAACGGGCCTCGCCCTCGGCTCGCTTCCTGAGACGCGCTTGGCGAGGCCGCGCAGTGCGCAGGCGCAGGCCGGGGCCCGTGTCTGAGGGGACCTGGTCCCGAGTCCCTGAAAATTCGAGTGGGCAGATGGGGGAGGCGGCGTGTCCCTTGTGTATGTGTGTGTGGTGTGTGTGTGTGTGCGCGCAGGCTTTTGCCCAAGGCCTTGCGGGTGGCCTCGCTTCTCCCTGGGGTGGGTGGGAGAGGGTGGGAATCGGGGTGACCTCTCCCTTCCCCCACCGCCTTGTCCCTGTCCTGGCGCTTGTGAGAGACATGGCCTGAAGCCTGGTTCTGCAGGCCAGGTTGGCTCGTGACCTCTGCCTCAGACTGCACGGTGTGGGGATTGCAAGAAGCTCCTGTGTGTCTGCTTTTGCCTGTGTTTGACATGTGTGTGAATTCCGGAGCATAGTAGGTCTTGGGGGGGGGGGGCGTTGTGTGGTCCCCATTGCATTGAGCCTCTTATTTTTGCTGTTTGATCTGGCGAAACCATTGGCCAGCCTTTATTTTGTTGTGTGAGAGCTGGGCACAGAAGTTGGGTTTCTAAAATGGAACCGATGGTTTTGTTAAAAAGCACTGCAGGTTACCATGGCAGCACCAAGGGACCCACTGCATCACCTTGATTCTAGGTGAGGCCGCCTGGTTCGCTGTGGCGGATCTTTCCCTTACGTCTTGCCGTACCTGGCCTCATTTCAATCGTGTTGCGCAGACAGCTGTGAATTGAGATTTTAACCCCTACAGAGGGGCTCATCTCAAATTGGCATTTTCAGGTCATAGCCCGCCAAAGGAAGTAAACAACTATAGCCCCCAACTTCAGGGTCTGCTTATTTGTAACTAGTCAGTGGAGGAGGGGGCTCTTTCTAAGACAGGGTCTGGTTAAGTACCCCAGAGTGGCTTTAAAATTTCTTGGGGACGACAGTGTCTTATGTAGCCCATGCTGGCCTTGAACTTGCTACACAGCTGAGAATTACCTTGAACTCGTGATCCTCCTGCCTCCACCTAAGTGAGGGGGAATTACCTGTGCTTAAAAGAATAAAGTTTTGATCAGGTTAGGGTAGTGAACACTTGTGATCTTAGCATTTGGAAGGCTAGATGGGAGGATCTTGAATTAGAGGCTAGCCTGTGCTACACAAATTTCAAGGCTAGTCTGGGCTATGTATTGAGATTGTGTTGCAAGAAAATGAAAAGAAATGCATTTGATCTTGTTGGCATTGAGTCATCCCTATCCCTCGTGAGTTCTGATTCACCCACACCACCAAAAACAGACTTCTTTTTTTCTCTTTCTGCAGTATGGGGCATTGTGAACTTGGACCCTCCGACCAAGTCACACTACAGCCCTTAATTGTTTTCCTTGGAAAACTAAAATCTATTTCTAATGCATATGTAGTTTACCTGCCCTGGTTAACTAGGTCCTGTCTTCACTGAGCACTTAGGTTTGAAGGGCCTTGGTCTAACTGCAGGCTCTTCCTGTAGCCAAGGTCACACTGATAACTGGAAGAATGCTAGCTTGAGTACTCTCCACCGAGTTGTCGGTAAAGCCCGGGGTGACTCTTGCCCGTGTGTGCTCGCTGAGGCTCTCAGGGCCTGTGGGTTCAGTGTAGTGCAGGGTGCCAATCAGGCTCTGGAGAGAGTTCTTGGCTTGCGCTTTAATGACATCCTGAGTGCTTAGTGTTGCAGGTCCTGTCCAATCTTCACAAAAGCCTGGAGGTACTGACGCCTGTACCGACGCCTATTTTGGGCTACTCTTCACCATGCTTCCAGCTTTCCTGCCTTTCCCACCTAGACAGAAAGTAGAGATGTGCTAAAAGAATTGAAGGCTAGTTTAACCTCTTCATAGGGAATGAGGAAAGGTGCCCAGACTTAAGCTGTAGGCTGTTGTCTGGAGGATGTGAGACTATGTCTCTTTACATGTTCCATTAGCAGGACTGTTCAGGTACCACAGCAGGTGCTCGATGTTAGGCCTGACCTCGGTTCCATTTTCAGGCTCCACATGGTCGAGGGAGAGTGAGCCCTGACTCCTACTGGTTTTCTTTGATCTCATTCTTCAGAGCACAGGTGCACATGCATACACACACACAATTTTTAAAAATATATAAAGAATAAAAACAAACAAAAAAAAAACCCTGTGCTGGCTGTAATTTTCATGCATTCGCTCTCCAGAATGGTGACATGGTGCCAGGGTCAGCCTAACCAGCACCCGGGCATCATTAGCTATCTGCAGTGGCAGCCCCTGAATCCGCTCGTGCTGTGTCTGGGTCTACTTGCAGGAAACAGCTCTGCTCCCTCCAGTGTCCGGGAATCTTAGTGTCAGGATGTCCAGTGGGGGTTCGCTCCAGTGGGAACAGGTGGGTCAGGGTTGGTGAGCAAGGTGCTGGCAGGGGAGAGATTCTCTCGCCAAAGCTAAGATGCCATTGCCGCTGTCGCTTGGGCTGTGGCTAACCCCTTAGTGTCTGTACACACAGAGGCTGTGTATTGTAGCCTAGCCTGCTTAAGTTATAAGTAGCAACAGGAACCCCCAGTTTCACCTGCTGATTATGCCGAGTAAATCCTGTTTAGCAAAAGGTAGCTTTTTTTTTTTTTTTTTTTTAGGCAGGTTCCTGCTTGTAGGCTACTGTGCAGCACAGGTTAACCTTGAACGTAATCCTCCTGTTTCACAGGCCGGAGTGCTGGCTGGAATTACAGGTGTGAGCCACCATGCCTAGCCTCTGTCATTTTTGTGTTTGGGTGTGTGTTTGTGTGGTGTGGGGGTATGGGTACCTCTTCAAGGCCAGGGGAGGCCGACGGCATACTTTCTCATACTTCTTTATCCACGAGAGTCCAGGTCTCTCACTGAACCTGAGAGCTCAGCTGGCAGCCAGCAAGCCCCAGGCATCCTTCTGTGTCCGCCCCCACGGTGCTTAGGTGAGGGTGTGTGACCGCGCTCGGTTTATGTGGGTGCTAGAGATCTGAACTCAGGCCCTGAGGCTTGTGCAGCAGAACTGCTGAGCCGTCTCCCCAGCCCATCTTGTCAGGTTTTTGATGTATATTTGACAGGTTGTTTTGAAGTGTATTGGCTTTGAGTTGGAGGGAATTGTCTAGCTCAGGGAAGGGGAACCTAGCTTGTATTTTTTTCTTTCACTCAAGGGCCTTAGAAGCTTGGCAAGCACCTTAGACTCTTAACCCTATCCCTCTATTTTCTTACGTAAAACTGGAATGTCCAAGCTATTGGCAGGATCTGAAATGGACAGGAAGAGGAAGGGCAGGTTGTTGCTCTGTGGGGTTGGGACACTACTGGAAGTCCCTAAGGCCAAGGCCTGCTTCTTGGATAATGGCTGGCCTTTTTTGACATGAACTCTAGAGTATTGGCTCTAAGCCTTGTACTCCATTGCAAGAAGTTACAGATCTGATACACCCCCCCGCCCCCCCCCCCCCCACACAACTGGGGGTTGAACTCAGGGTTTCCTCTCTTGTCCTAGGTATTCTGGATTTGCTTAGAAAAAGAATAGAAGATCACTGATTGCATTGATTGCATTGACCCGCCTGCTTGTTTTTGTTCTTAGTCCTGGGGAACTGAATTCCGGACTTTGCAAGTTAAGCACCTACTCTCCCATTGAGCCACACCTCTAGCTCAATTTTTTTTTTTTAAAGAAAAGGTTTATTTTATGTGTGTGGGTATTTTGCCTGCATGTATATGTATGTCCCCAGGAACTGGAGTTACAGACAGTTCTGAGCTACCAAGTGGATGCTGGGAATTCAACCCCCGTCCTCTCTCTCGAGATGCAGCCAGTGCTCTTAACCTCTCAGCCATCCTTCCCACTTCCTTCAGCTCAATGTTAATTTAAAAAGCTTTTTGAGACAGGGTTGTTTTATTGTCCTGGAACTCACGATGTAGACCAGGTTCTCCTTGAACTCAGAGATTCAGCCCCCTCTGCCTCTGCCTTCTGAGTGCTGAGACTGATGGCCCCGCTCAGGCCTTGAACTCAGAACCTCCTTTTTGGTCTTGTTCTGCCTCTGTCTTCCTGGTCCTGAGGTTTTGGGTGTGTGTTGATCACTGTGTCTTGTTTCAAATTACACTGTTTTATTTATTAACTTAATTGGTGGTGGTACTAGTGATGGAAGCCAGGACCTTGTGATTGTTTGCTAGGCAAGCACTTTACTAGTGAGCTAGATCCCCAGCTGCTCTCAACTTAAGACGGTGGGCACAGCAGGGCGTAGTACCATGAGCCTTTAATCACAGCACTTGGGAGGCAGAGGCAGGTGGATATCTGTGAGTTTGAGGCCAATCTGGTCCATGTGGAGTTCCAGGCCAGCCAGGGCTGCATAGAGAGACCCTTTAATTAATCTCAGCATTCAGGAGCACAAGGGCAGAGCTCTTGTGAGTTTGAGTTCATCCTGATCTACATCGTGAAACTTGGTCTCAAAACAAAACCAACAGTGGTTAAGTGGTTAAGGTGGGGGTGGAGACTTTGACCATTGTAAAAGCACTAGTTACTTTATTTATTCCTTTTTTTTTTTTTCCCAGATCCAGTGAAGTTCCATAATAATCCTTTGGAGTCTAGGTTTTTGAGAGAGGGTTTTGCCATCTTGGCTGGCCTGGAATTTGTTAGGAATTTGTTGCCATCTTCCTGCCTCTGCCTCCCAGGCTGGGATTATAGGTAGTCCAGGCTGGGTGCGGGGCGAAGTGTTGTCTCGCTGTCAGCACTGTGACCTTAGGCCAGGCACTTGATGTCCTGATTTCTTCATATGCCTCCTGGCATCCATTGCTACTCCCTCGCCGCAGTGCCCCAAGCATTTAATGAATTTTTGAGGCTCCACACTGATAAGCACGATATCCGTTTTTTTTTTTTGTTTGTTTTGTTTTTTTTTTTTTTGTTTTTTTTTTTTTTTTTTTAATCTTTGTCCCACCAGCATGGAAACCCTCCTCTGCCCTTGGCTTGGCGATTTCCATGGCGTCTTTTCATATCAAGGGTTGCTGTGTAGATTATTTAAACAAATTTAAAAGACTTATTAAAAATGTGTATTGGGAATAATTATGGAGTTAGTAAAATAAGTAGGGTAGTTGGGGTTTGGCTACCAGGCCAGCCTTTAACGCTCCAACATCAGTGGATCCCAACTGCTTTTAGAGTAAACACTTGCATGTAGACCTGTTGTCAGTAACTGTGGATCTTGGGGGAAGTCTGTTTTAAGTCCCGAGCCTGGCATTATTCCCCATACATGATGTCAGTACGCTGTTGGAATTAAGTAATAATAACTACATACAGAAAGCAGGTTCAAGGGCTAGCCGGGAACCATGTGTCCCCACTGCCATCTCCCTGCCCCACTCAGTGCACACTGTGTCCCTTCTCCCTCTTCTCAGAACCTCACACATAGAACTATACCCGCAGAGCTACCGTTTTTCCTTTCCCCTTCTTTAACAGAAATGGTAGTATGTGGGCTGTTTTTGCTTCTTGGTCTTTTTAGACATGCAGAGAAGCGGGAGGGGAGTTTTGACCCCATGGATTTATTCAGTGACCAGCTTAAGAAATGGTCTCCTCTGCCAATAACTCTAGCCTGGGTGCCAATCATACACTGAAGCAGAACCCTCTGCCCTATGTGGTCTGTTTGTTTTGATCTCATTCATGAGACAGCATCTCACATTCACCCCGGCTTCCTTGTAACTCACTGTGCTGCCCAGATTGGTCTGGAAGTATTGGTAATCCTGCCTCAGCAGAGCGAGTCACTTCTGTTCTCCAAGGCTTTTGATTTATGAACCAGTTACAGAGGCAGTGTAGCCAGTTCCTGAAACCTTTGACCTAGCTTATTTTTTTCTACCACTTGTATGCACTGGTTTGTTTTTGGCTTAAGCAACAGGAATTTATTTCTTATAAATAATTTGCTTCTCCCTGGAGGGATCTCTCTCTGGCTTGCAGTTTGCTTTGCTATTATAGGGTGGGTGGGCAGGTTGGGGCTGGGGAAGACACTAACTTACTGACCAGACTGCAAACTTGGAAGATTTTTACCAAGTTCCCCAATAGTCTCATTTCCCGTTCCAGTATTCCTGTCCAGTTATCATGTCCCCTAGCTGGTTAACAGTGGTCAGGTGGCATTGGTGGTGGTAAGATGGCTCAGATTTGAGTCTGATCCCCAGGACTCATATAGTGGAAGGGGAGACTGACTTGCAAGTTATCTGACCTCCACTCGTCTGCACAGAGAGTAAGTTAAGTTAAATCCTTTTTTTTTTTTTTTTTTTTTTTTAAAGTGTACGTGACCTTGTGGGTCCTTCCTAGAACATATTCCCTAGAAATAACGTCCCTCTGTGCCTTCATGTCTGCTCAGGTATATGGCCTTAGTGTTCCCGCTGCGCTGCCTGAACTAGACTCCCACCCCAAACTCGGCCCTGAAGCTCTTCCGGCTTAATGGCAAGCTACTCACGTGTGCAGCTTATACCACAGTGCTCGGCATTGTCAGGGGGCAGTGTGGGTGGGAAAGGATGAAGACTGAGGTCAGTGTGCATGAAACTGAGTGCTGATAGTGCCAGAGAGGGCCATGAGATGGGTCAGCAGGTAAAGGCGCTTGCCACCAAGCCTGCGCTACCTGAGTTCCGTCCCTGGGACTCAGGTGGTGGGAGGAAGAGAACTGACTAGTTGTCCCTTAGCTTCTGCGTGTGTGCAGTGATGAGAGTCTCTGCATGCACATAGAAATAAGCAGATGTGATGAGGGCTGGAGAAATGGCTCAGTGCTTAAGAGCACTGGCTGCTTTTGCAGAGCACCTAAATCTTGATTCCCAGCGTCCCCCCACCCACCCGGGGGGGCAGCTCACCACTGGCTGTAACTCCGTTCCTGGGAGCTGGGTAGTCTTTTTTGGGCTTCACTGGTACTTTTCTCACACATACATATAAGTAAAATAATCTTTAAAAAATGTAATTAAGAATAGTGTTAAATCTAATTAGCTTTCTCAGTGCTCAGGTGGAACCCAGCGGCTCTCAGATTAGACTGTTAGAGACAGGGTCTTTGTGTGTGGTTATTGCTGACCTCAGGCTGATGGCAGTTCTCCTCCAGCTTTCCTCGTGCTGGAGTTACAGCTCTTCTCCACCGTACCTGGGCTGTCTGCTTCTCTGTCTTGTCCCTCCTGGAGTCCTGCTAAGCAATCAGTCGCCCTACCGATGAGCTACATTTCCAGCTCTTTTATTTTGAGACAGGGTCTCAGGAAGTGTGGCAGTTTGAACTCCTAGTTCTGTAGCCTTGCCAGGCCTTGGATTTGTGACCTTCTTGCCTCAGCCTTCTGAATAGCTGGGATTATAGGTCAGCGTCCTCATGCTGGGTGTATCCAGTCTTTATCAGGATTAAGTGGAGCAGTTTATGTTCTGAAGTTGACATTGAGACATTGTTTCTGGGAGCTGACAAACCCAGTGTGACTCTCTGGGCTCAGATGAAATATACTTTCACAGTAGTTTGTGGTCAGGCTGGAGGGACACCCCCGCCAATGCCTGTGGGAGATGGTTTTTCTGTGGGTTGTAGGACCCAGAGGCAAGATGAACCTGAAAAGGGAACCAGCTATAATTTGGGGAAGTGACATTTCCCCACCCTTCCAGAAACTGGTGGTTCTCTGTGAGTGTCAGGGTTTTGATTTGAGTGGGCAGTGCAGGGAGGCCTCTGCTACCAGACTGGAGCGATGCCTGAGAATGGCACCGTGAGACCTGTCATTGTGCTTGCTAATAACAGAAAAAACTAATTAGAAACTTTTATTCTTAAAGACTTAGTATCTGGACAGCTGCGCGTAGCTGTGCGGAGACCTGCGGAACACGTGTGACCAGGGCGGCGGGTCAACAGGCGGTGCAGCGGCAGGTTAACGGCATAGACACAGAAAATAAACAAAGCTATATTAAAGGAGAGAGGGAGAGAGGAAAAGAGAGAGAGAAAGAGAGAGGGGGGGCGCGTGTGCACACGCAAAAAGGGGGCAGTGAGAAGAGAGAGGGAAGAGAGAAGATTCAGGATGACTCCAAGAGACCAGAGGTCGCTGGGAGTGGGCGTGGAAAGGGGCGGGGACCAAAAGAATAACAGAAACCCTAGGACCCCCTTATGTGTAGAAGTCACTGCAGACTCCAGAGAGCTTGTGGATTATTGTTATTAATAATTCCTGTGGATTATTGGTGTCCGTGTCGCTCCCTTTACCCTTCGGGTATGTTTGTGTGTGTGTGTCACTCTGTGTGTTTCTGGGTAAAGAATGAGGGCTTGTGCATGCTAGGCAAGTGCTTAACCACCGAGCCCTGTTCCCCTCCCCCATAACCACGACACCTGGCTGGTGTTATTTAACACACAGCTGCTGCTGTGTTGGGTCTGCTGAGCCACATGTCAGATACTTCTGGAAAAAAGAATTGATGTGAGGAGCTTGCGGTATTCCCCCTACCGTACCTCTTTGGGGTCTCTGGGACCTGCATTTTAAGCCTACACCTTGAACAACTGAGGGGCATGGGCTGCAGCCAGAATATCCAGTCCTTCCAGAGGTAACTTTCTACTCAAGGCAGATTGGCTTAGGTCCTCGTGATGGCAGTGGCAGAGCTGAGCAGCCAGCCTGAATGCTGGCTAAAATGTTAGTTTTCAATCAAAAGAATCCCAGAGTGAAGTTGTAGGTGGCTTGCTTGTGTCCGAGACCTTTGCTCTCTGGGAAGCCACACAGGTCAAGTTCAGATCACAGCATTTGCCCATTGGTAGGGTGTGCCTGGTGTGTCATCTCCAGTGTCCAGGCTGCATGGCCCAGTGTGCAGGGGTCCGTGCTGGTGAGTGAGGCTGACTGAGTCTGTTTCCTAACCTGGACTTGCTGGGCCAGCAGTGGAGCATTGCCATGAATGACCAGCTCTCCTGAGGTTCTAGAACCGTGCTGCTGTGCCTCTGGGCCTGCCTCTATCTTCTCCCTGGGCTGAGCCTGGGCTGTCCTTCAGGACAGGGTGTGGTGATCTTATCTAAGTATATGGAAGTTTGCCTCCTCAGCACCTGCTGTGTAACTACTTGAAGAACCTTGTCAGAATCGGTTTGTTTTGAGTGGAGGTCTCACAAAGCCAGGATGGGCAAATCAGTAAAGCTCTGGAAGCAGACTCTGTAAGGAGACAATTACATGTCATGCCAGTGAAGGCCTCTGGAAGCCTAGCCAAGTGGGGAGACAGGCGCTGCAGTGTATCCACTTCCCTGAGAAGTGTCCCTAAAGGGAACCTAGGGCAACACTGGCTCTCCTATTAGTTTCTAAGCAACTTAACTGTTGCCATGGTGATGCATTCCCCAGGCACTAAAAGCAGTAAGCTGTGGAATGCAGTTGCTCAGGCAGACTGAGCATTTTCCTCTTACTCTTTTGGTAACCAGATTCAAATGATATTAGCACAGGTTACATTAATTGTTAAAAGGAAGGGCACAAGGATGGTCCAAATATAGAGGCTATTCAGTGAACAACAGATAGGTGCATGTTCTAGGCAAGATGGTTGCATTGTATCCATGGTTTGCAGAGCCCCTGTGGAGGCACGCCTGATGAGTGACAGACTCAGATGCCCTGGTAAACAGCAGCTGATGAGCATGTGCACCAGTAGGGTTTAGTTTTGACCGCAGCAAACAGACCTAGAATTAGAGCTGCTGCAGTCTGGTAGAAGGGGGTATCAGTCATCGCTCAGCCTGGTGGTCTAGCTCTGCCTCTCCTAGGAGACCTCCGAGACAGACCCTCAGCTTCACGCTTTGCATCTTTGCGGTCTGGCCCTTTTTTCCTTCATGTTCCAAGATGGCTGACAAGGTTCTAACCAGTGCATCTAAGTTTCATGAAAGATGTAATGGCCTCTCCAGACCCTGCTGCAGAGGAGATTGCATAGTCCCTCATCCTGGCATCGGTGTGAGAAGGGAGAAGGGAGATGGATGTGGGGAGTGGCTCATCTTCTGTACAGAATAGTAGCTGTTGAACCAGTTGTAAGTGTTATTCTGATTTAAAATGGTTTCATGCTGAATTGTAAACACTAGAACATGAACAACTTTCCCTTTGGTTCTCCCCTTTGTTCCTCCCCCCACGGTTTATACTTGGCCACATAGATCTCAGAATTTTCCAGGTACCAGAGACCCCGTGTGCTCCCTAATTTCATCTTCACAGAGGCCCACAGATGGTTTCTATCTTTACAGATGATTGACATGAGTAAGTTATCAGGGTTAATATACAGTCAGGCTGGGGGTTCGATTCTGGTTGATCTCGGCTGTAGTCCTTGCCCTTTGAGAAGAGAAGGCTGTGTAGAAGAAGTAGGGCAAATGTTTCTACATGTGATGGGTTGCCAGACTGGGTGATGGCTCAGCAGGCATGAGGACCTGAGTTTGATCCCTAGAACCCACAAGCCACATAAAATGGTGTCTAACCCCAGCACCGGGGAGGCAGAGACAGGTGGATCCTGGGGCTTTCGGGTCAGTTGTGGTGATATAATATGTGATCCTATTGAGATCCCATGTCAAAAAACTAGGTGGATGGCTCCTGAGGAATAACACTTAAGACTGAACTCTACACATACATGCATGTGTACTTGTGACATGCACATACATGTGCACAAAATAAAGAATAAGTTCCAGGTATGTGTTCCAAACAATGTCTGGCGTAGGGAGTTCCTTGGAGGGTAATTAGCTGGTGGCTACTGCCCAGTGTTACAGTTCACAATGCATTGTAACTGCAGTGTTTGCTCTTCGCATGGCTCCCTTTGTTCTGACTTGTGGTGCAGAACTTGTTTAGCTCCTAGAGAAACCAGAACTGTTTTCTTGGCTCCTGGCAGGTGTCCTGGGGCTCACTCCCCTTGCTTGACTCCTGGGACTTGGGGTCAGTAGCTAACAGCCTACGAGATGGTTGGCCTACAGCTGTCCAGGTCTCTGCTCTCCCATGTCCCTGATAAATGTCCAGTGGACCGAGAGAACAGCTTCTGTCCAGCTGTGTGATGTGAGCCCTCTGTTCTGATCAGGAGAGTGGGTCACCAGGAGGTCCTGCTGCTGTCAGTGCTGCAGGTGATTACAGTGGCACCCGCTGTTGTGTGACGGCACTAGAACACCCCATGTGCAGACTTGAGGAGGCCAAGCTCTCCAGGGCACATGACTAGACGCGAGCTCCAGTGCTAGGCCACGCCAGCCAGGCTGAGATGCGCTGCTGGTGACAGTCCCCGAGGGATGAGGGTGGTGGTTGTGGTGAGCTCGGGCAGTTGGGGTGTTTGTGTATGATAAGATCATCTTGACTCTTCAGTCACCTGACATCAGAAGCTTTGGTTTAATGGCGCACACACAAGCTTGGGAGAACAGTAGCTTGCTTAAGGCTGTCTGCATAGGAAGTGGCAGAACTAGACCGGGAGGCGGGTCATGTTCTGTGCCATGTCTAATTAAATGTTGCTCAGTGCATGGGATGAATCTAAGGAATCCTAGTTTGAAGCTTTAAATCCTTTAAGATATCTCAAGAGTGCCCAGGCCACACAGGACTCTGAGCAATCCTTGCCTCCCAGCCTTCTGTTTTATTTGTATATATAGGGTGGAGTGTGGCAGGCGGTAGGTGTACATGTACCATGGTGTGAGTGTGGAGGTCAGACGTCAACTTGTGGGGGTTCTCCCTGTCACACAGGTCCCAGGGATCTGACTCAGGTTGCCAGGCTTGGCAGCACACATATCTTGTCCATTGAGCCATCTTGTTAATTCATTTTATTTTGTAGACAGGATCTTGTTAAATACCAGTTGACTTCCATAATCCCTCTGTCTCAGCCTCCCACATGTTGGACTTTCAGGTGCAGACCACTACACCTAACTTCTGAGTGTTTCTTAAAGAATAAAAACACCTCCCCCAACCCCTCCCATTTGTGTGTAGACACACATACCACATGTGCAAATTGTGAGTGTCAGTTTTTTCTACCATTTGGGTTCCAGGGGTCGAACTTAGGTCATCAGGCTTGGCAAGTGAGTACCTTTACCCGCTGAGCCGTCTCACCAGCTCTCCGGGAGTGTTTTGAGTCTGGCATCAGGCTGGACTCCCATCAGCCATTCTTTTTTCTTTTTTTCTTTTTTTTTTTTGGTTTTTTCGAGACAGGGTTTCTCTGCAGCTTTTTTAGAGCCTGTCCTGGAGCTAGCTCTTGTAGACCAGGCTGGCCTCGAACTCACAGAGATCCGCCTGCCTCTGCCTCCCGAGTGCTGGGATTCCATCAGCCATTCTTAATACCATATGATTCTGTTGATATCTAGTTTTATCTTAGATTATTTTATTATTATGTTGTTTGTCAGAACTGGAAATTGAGCCTGGCTCCCACCTCTACTAGGCAAGCACCCTGTTTGCCATCTTAGGCACTTTTTGTTTTGTTTGAGACAAGGTCTCACTATAGCCCTGGCTAGCCAGAGAACCACCTGCCTCCTGGTGCTGGGGTTAAAGCTGAAACCAGGTATGGTGGCTTACCTCTTCCCCTCAGCACTAGAGCGGCTGAGGCAGGAAGATGGGAGTTTGAGGCCGGCCTGGGCTACAAATGGAAGCCTTATCTCAGAAGAGTAAGGCGTGGGGGGGTGGGGGGAGACAACAGTGCGCTCCTCTTCCCTCCCCCGAGGACAACTTCTCCAGCCAGGGCTTTGACTCCGGTGCCAGACCCTTGACTTGAAGTATGGTTTAACTTGGGCCTGCTGAGTGCTGTTCATGTCTGTAAGGACATGCATAACAGCAGGTTGAACCAGGACCCGCTAGGAGCTCAGGCAAACAGTCTGAGAACTTTCTTAGAGGTTGTTAACCAACCACCCCAGAGGGAAGTTGATTTTTAAGGACAGGCTGTGGGAGACTGAGAATGGAGGCCAAAACATTGCCTGGGAACATATTTTTGGGAAATAACTGGACAGAAAGTGGTTTGGGGTAATTACTTGAAAAAGATTTAGTTTTGTTTTTGATTATGTGTATGTATGTATATGAGTATAAGTGCCCACGGAGGCCAGAAGAATGAGCTCTTCTGGAGCTGGAGTTATAGGTATTAATTCAGGTCCTCTGCAAGAGCAGTCTATGTTCTCAACCGCTGAGCCATCTCTCCACCCCGGGTTATTTGGTTATTGATGAATACCCTGGGACTGGGTGTCACTGCTAACACGGCAGCCCGGGCCTTTCCTTGGTGTGTCCATGTTGTGTTAGTGGCCCTCTGCCTTTAATTTCTCAGTGTTCTGGGGTCTGGAAACAGCTCCACTCCCCTGTCATAGGCAGGGCAGCCTCACCTTTTTGAAAGCCACCATGCATGTCTCTGAGATATTTTCCCTGCTCTCCTCCCTTGTGGGTCCTGGAGCCAAATCACAGCCTCCCCCCCCATTATTTTCGCTCTCTGAGACAAGATCTCAAACAAAACAAGTCTTAGAGCTCAGATAAACCATTCTCTTTCCTCCTCCTCCTCCTCCTCCTTAGTGTGGGGTGTGTGGGCATGTCATCGTGCCTCGGTTTTCTTATTTAAATTTCCAGTGAGATGCTCTGCTGTCTGTGTCCCCTTTTTCACTTCTGCATCCTTAGGTCTTGTGGTTAAAGTGCAGATGTGAACCTGCTTATTCTGTGGCCTCACGTCCCTAGCCACTGCTGGAACGTTGCTCATAGCGTGGACTCCTGTCCTGGGGACAGGTCGTTTGATAGTGTGCTCAGGGATCGAATAAGATGCTGTGTGTTACCTGGGTCAGTGCTCCTTTCAGACCTCAGCCTCCTGGTCAGAACAGACAGCGTCATGATGGAGCATGGTTTCTATGTCAAGTTCCTAGAGGGCAAAGCAACCTCAGGGTTTGGTTTGTCTGTGGCTTGGGCTTGTGATAGCAGTCGGTTCAGCAAGTCCCTGGTGACGGTGGGGGAAATAGGCAGTGCAAGCAGTCAGCTGTCCCACTGGCCCTGCCTTCCTGGTCTACTAGCATTTGAGCTTGCCGGCTTCTGGTTCCCCATGTGCCTGCCACTGTGCAGTCCTTTACCCAGAGACCCAGTTGGTACCTTCCTTTCCTCACTGGGGAGCACCAGACCATGTATTCTTGTGTTTGGGAACATTGTTTTCCTGTAGCCCAGACTGGTCTGGAACCCAGAGCAGGTCTCTCAGGCAATGTGTATAGCTTAGCTTCTAGGAACCCTTTGCCTTATGACCCCCACTCCCCGTTTTCAGTCTGGCTTGGTCTCTCTCTCTCTCTCTCTCTCTCTCTCTCTCTCTCTCTCTCTCTCTCTCTTTGTGTGTGTGTGTGTGTATAGGCAGGAGGGCGGGCAGCAGATTCATGGTTCATGTGATAGTATCTGAAGAGATGAATATCATCAGGTGAACCTGCTTCAACTGTTGAAGGAACCTTAGTGAAGCTTATGGATGCAGTGATGGAGCATATCATTCATTCCCTTAGTCTTTAGGAAGCGCCTGCTCATGGATCCGTGTGTGCCCACGTGTTTGTGGAATGTAGGCAGGTGGCTCTGTCCAAGGTGAAACAGTGTCCCTGAGGGCTATGGGGTTTTCTTGTTTACTTAGGCCAAGTATCTCCAAGGTTGGTCCTCCTGCTAGCCCATCTTCCTTTGTGTCTGATAAAATCTCTGCATTGATTTTCTTTTTGTTTTGAGATATCTGATTGTGTAGCTCAGGCTGGCCCCAAACTCACCATCCCCTACCTCCTGAGTGCTGGGATTGCAATAATCAGATTTTGATTTTGGGGACTCGAAAACCTGATACTGTTTCTAATAGGTAGACAAGACAAATGTGTCCTATTAGTCCATGACTAAGGACAGGTTCTCTACCTGGCCAGCCATTTGTGTGACGCTAGTGAGGGCCAAGTGACTGCTCAGCCGGCAGGCAGGGCAGGTCCTCAGCGCTGTGGACGTATGTACCAGGCTTGTTGGAAAGGGGCCCCTCCTCATATTGTTTCTCCCTTTAGCTCTGACCTCCCCTGTCCAAGACCCGAAGATATGTGCTGGGGGCTCAGCAGTGCTGTGCAGAGACCTGAAGACGGCAGTGGATTGTGGGGCCTTGAAGCACTGCCAGCAGATGGTGTGGAGCAAGCCCACAGCGGTGAGTGCCAGCCTCATACTCCCCTCTGTGGCCTCTCAGTTCTGGTTCTGTCCTGCGTACCTCAGAGTCCCATCCCTTAGGCACCTTGTCTCGTGGTGGTCCTCCACTCCCTGTGGGCCTTCCTCAGGCCTACTCCCCTTCCCAGGTGAGGAGCTGGTGGGCTGTGATGCAGGCACACAGACATACCCAGCCTTCATTGTTCATCTCAGGACGCTCAGACTCCATCTGCTCACCGTCCCTCATCCCTCAACCAGGCGGACCACTGACTGAGCCCCAAGACCCTGCTGTAGCTATGCCATTTATTCCCAGCCATAACTGCACTAGGGAAGATGACGATAAATGAAGCATGTGAATGTAGGGCTCTGGGAAATGGATGGAGAAGGGCAGACTTCCCATGCATTCTTATTCAGGGACCAAGCACAGAGTAATGGGGCTCTTACTGGCTTGTGCTGGGACATGTGGGTGGCACAGGCTCAATTTGACTTAGTGGAGTTTGGGTTTGAACTTGTCAGGGCTGATCACTCACTTTTAGCAAGAGAAGAAAACTTGATTGAACATTGCCCAATCACCCAGTAGAAAATCGTCGTGTGGCCAGGACTTTACCTGGATCTCATTTGCTTTCAGTCCTATTTTGAGTATTGCTTCCCCTTAGTGAGTTTCATGTGCATTGAGTGAGGACCGTGGAACCTGCTGGATGGATAGCATGGCAGTGATTTAGGGCAGCACCGTGGGAGTGGGAGAGGAGGGGTTTGTTGGGTGATTGTGTTCAGAACTGTCTCTGTTACGTTCTTTTCCTCTTAGAAATCCCTCCCATGTGACATATGCAAAACCGTCGTGACTGAGGCTGGGAACTTGCTAAAGAATAATTCCACTCAGGTGAGCTGTGGTGGAGCAGGGTGGGTGTGGGCTGTGGCTGGAGGCTGAGTGTCTTTGGGGACATCTGTCTGTGACTCTGGGCTCCAGAGAGGAGTGTTATTGGCCCAGAGGCGGCAAGCACTGACATGCCGGGCCTTACAGGACTCACTAAATCTGGCAGCGTGAGTTTGTTTTGCTCTTAAATGTTTTATTTTTAATTTTTAAAGAGTTTTTAAATATATTTTTCTCTTATGTGTGAGTGTTTTGCCTGCATGTGTATATTTGTGCCATCTATATGCCTGGTGCTCACAGGTCAAAAGAAGGCATAGAACCCCCTGGAACTGGAGCTGCAGGTGGCTGTGAGCCAACATGTGGGTGTTGAGACCCGAACCCCAAACCCAGGTCCTCTCAAGAGCCGCACTTGCTCTTAACTGTTAAGCCATCTCTCCTCTTTATTGATTTATTTTTATTTTAGGCTATGCAGAGAACTATCTATGCAGAGCAGGCTGCCCTTAAACTAAGATATGCCTGTCTCTGCCTCCTGATTGCTGGGATTAAAGGCTGTACAGTACCAGCTGTTGTGTTAAGGCAGAGTCTTACTAGGTAGCCCAGGCTTTCCTTGAACTTTGAACTTGCTGTCTTTTGCCATAGCTGTCTGAGTGTTGGAATTGTAGGAATATACCACCACACCCAGCTTTAACACATCAATTGTTGGTGTACATATGATGAATGGGTTTACTTATCTATGTGGGCTGCTGTTGACTTTGGGTGTCTACCTCTCTCTTCATTTATTTCACTAAAAAACGGGCTTGTCTTTTCAGCTAGAATGTCTGGCCAGCTACCCCTTGGGATCTGCCTGTTTTTATAAGCATGCATATCCCTGCCTCCCCAGCACTGGGTTTGAGGTGTACTTGCCAACTCTGACTTTTATGTATATGGATACTGAGGATCTAAACCCAGGCCTTCGTGATTGTTGCTGGTCACCGATGAAGGACCTTTTGCCTTGTGCTGTGTCCCCTTGTAGGAGGAGATCCTTCGTTACCTGGAGAAGACCTGTGAGTGGATCCATGACTCCAGCCTGTCGACCTCGTGCAAGGAGGCAGTTGATTCTTACCTGCCCGTCATCCTGGACATGATTAAGGGGGAGATGGTAGGTGATCAGGGAGGGCCCAGAGCAGAGGTGCTGAAAAGGGAAGTGAGTTCATGGCTTTGCTTTTCTCCTGCAGCTCTTCACAGGGCTCCTTGCCTGGAGTAGCTACGGCATGGTGGCTTTCCTGTCTGCTTTGCTGGGGCCAGGGTGCCTTGAACTCTCGCATGCTCTCGATAGATAGATCAGTAATTCTTGTCAGGCCTCTTTCTAGAGCAAGCGCAGGGCTTCACCTCTGTGCGTGTAGACTTGAGGAATAATCCTGGGGATGCAGTGTGGGGACAGCTGCTGAGGCGGTCACTGTCACAGTGTGTGTGAGTGTGTGTGCCCAAGCTGGGTGCCAGAAACTTGTCAGCAGTGAACCAGGAGCTAGTTTTGTGGAATTTGAAAGGCCTTCAGGAAGGAGAGGTGCTGAAGAAGCCAGCCACTAGGGCTAAGAGTGCCAAAGATGGAACCAAGGTTTTGTGAGGAAGGTGGGCAGGCGACACAGAGCCTTCTATGTCCCATGGCAAGACACCCAGGAAGGACATTACAGCATTCATTACTGGAGGTGTGGTGAGGATAGTGGAGATGGAGAGAAACACATCGCATTTAAAGAATGAATAGACCAGCCATAAGCCTTATTCCTGGAGTAGCAATACAGAGCCTGCAGGGCTGGGAACATCTTCTGGGTCTCTGGGGAGTAGGCTGGATGGGATAGAATTGGGTGTAAACTGGAGATGTTCCTGAGGTGGTCATGAGTATAGTTACAGTAAGGGATGAGAATTTGAGCCATGTGGAAGGTGTTTGAAACCAGTGGATTTTGTGTTAGCGTGCAGCTTGTGAGTGGACGGTGGCCATTATTCAGTCGTTGACCTTCCTCTGTCAGTGGCTCATCTTCCTTTATGGAAGAGCTGATAGTGAGCAGCAGCGACCTTTTGGGGATGCGAGGCCTCTGGGGTAGGATCTTTGGTAACCTTCCTACTTGTCCTAAGTACAATGAGTGGTGTGATGTTCTTTTAGTGGACTTGAGGGAGGAACTGACTAGATGGCAGCAGGCTTCTCTTGCTCTGTGGTGCGGGCTTTCAGCTGTCTCTTCTCCATTCCAGAGCAACCCCGGGGAAGTGTGTGCTGCGCTCAACCTGTGCCAGTCTCTCCAGAAGTACTTGGCTGAGCAAAACTACCAGAAACAGCTTGAGTCCAACAAGATCCCAGAGGTGGACATGGCCAGGGTGGTTGCCCCCTTCATGGCCAATGTCCCTCTCCTGCTGTACCCTCAGGATCAGCCCCACAGCCAGCCCCAACCCAAGGTTAGCTGAAGGCGGGTGGAGTCAGGGTGAGCGCAGTGGGAGCATCATACACAGTGCTGAACAGAACTTCTCTGTCTGTCCCTTGACTCTGTAGTTTCTAAAGAATGGGATATTTTAACCATGCAAAGATTCCCACCCCTTTCTGAAGCACAGCCTCCCACTTCAGGCCATGCCCCACTGCCAGTCTCACGTAGTACTGATAGCAGAACGAGGGACCCACAGGTTATACGCCTGGCTCACAGTCAGATGTGACATTCTCCCAGAGCTTGCTGCTGGTCTCTTTGTAGGCCAACGAGGATGTCTGCCAGGACTGTGTGAAGATGGTGACTGACATCCAGACTGCAGTGAGGACCAATGCCACCTTTGTCCAGGGCTTCGTGGAGCACGTCAAGGAGGAGTGTGACCGCCTGGGGCCAGGCATGGCTGACATGGTGAGCCTCTGCTTCCCACACTTTGGTTGTGTTCTGGGCTAAGGTGGGAGTAAGTAGTGACTACCGCACTGGCTCTGAGGGTGTGGTGCTTCGGAGTTTCTCTTTTCTCACTGTCTTAGCGGGGTGTAGATTGATTGTGGTTAGGTGAGTCGGAACTGGAAGAAAATCACTTTGGTAAAGCTGGTGTGTTTTTTTTCTTTGTTTTTTCCTTTTCTGTCACCATATATATTAGAAACACTAGAACCATTTTAATTTTTGTTATTTTAAAAAGTAGGGGTGTGTGTGTGTGTGCCACAGCATACGTACGGCTGTCAGAAGACAACCTGTGGAGTTGGTTGTGGGTCCTCAGGGACAGAACTCAGTTTGTCAGGCTTCGTGGCCTTGCCTTTACCCACTGAGTCCTCTTACCAGCTCTAGAACCTGCTTTTAAAAGCGTGGCTGTGGTCTGTGAATGAGGCTTGTAGTTCTTCCAGGAAGTGGGCCACCTGATAGCAACTTGCAGGATGGCAGGCTATTCGATTCTGTGGCCTCAGAACCCACTTAGTATCCTCAGAGGTCCCGAATGGCTTTGGAAGGTTCTTACCAGTGTCTTACAGCTGCATTCTCTAGGTTGCTAACAATGGTGACTCTGACCTTGGGGCATTTAGACAGACAGACACTGAGGACTCCAAGGTCCTTTTTTTTTTTTTTTTTTTTTTTAAATAGGAGGTAGAATAACCAAATTGCTGTATTTATCTTAGTTAATCTTGAGTAGACACTTAGATCTATTCTGGGAATTTTTCCTTGTGAGAGCAGGTTTCTCTGTGTAGCTCAGGCTGGCCTCAGCCCCTGGTTGCAGGGATTATAGTCCTGTCGCTGTCTTTAAGTCACCATTTGGCACTGTTGAAAGGCCATTTGGATGGTGACGAGCTGAACCCTTCTCTCTGCAGTGCAAGAACTACGTCGACCAGTATTCTCAAGTTGCCGTCCAGATGATGATGCACATGGTAGGTGGCCAGGGGCTTCTGGTTGGCATTCTCATGGGGCTGCTCCGTGCTTTAGGATCCTCCCTTTCCACTCGTGGGCCAAAGTAAACTCTCTTTATCCAGCAAACTCCCTACTCATGTCCCAGCCCATCTTCCTGCCAGCACAGTCTTCCTTAGCCGATGTGACCCTGGACTGCCCTGTTAGCTGCCCTAGTTGCCTGGGACCTGCTAGTCTGTGCATGCGTGAGCTGGCCATTAGATTGCTAGTATCTGGCTGAACGCTGTGATCTGTAGGAGTATTGTGGCCTGCCACTAAACCAGGGTGGGAGGATTCAAAGGGCAGCTGTGTTGTGTCCAGGGAAGTAGGGTTAATTATAGTTGCTGCTCAGTTACCCAGCTTCCAATGGCATCTGATGATGTCCAGGTGTTTGTTCATTGCCTGTGAGAGGTGGGAAACATGGGGCATGGGAGACAAACTATTGTCAGACCCCAGGGAGCAGGAAGGAGTTGGCTCTATTCTAACTGGTAGAGCTGGGGCGGGGGTTATGCACCTGTCTTAACTCTCAAGGACTGCTGTGAGTCCCTCCTTATTCATGCTTGAACATAAGCCCTTTCCTACTTTGTGTGCGTTACCACCCAGCTGCTGCACTGACCTGCTCCAGAGCAGTCCTTCTTGCCCAGTGGCTCGTTTACGAGCATTGCTCATTCCCTGCATAGTAAAAACATCTAAAGCTAGCTTATAAAGACCTCCATGGTAAAGATAAACCTTTGATGTGAAGTGACCGGGCGAAGTTCTTCCTTCCGGGCAACTTCAGTCATCATTATATAGTATGGGGAAAAAACGTTTTTATATATTAAATATTAAATCATTTGAGTTTTGAAAACAAATCAGTGAAATATATTTTATATGCCATGTTAGTTTTACTTGCTTTTTTTCCCTAAAAATATTGATCTTTTTTGGGGGGGGCGGGAGGATATAGTTTCATTTGCTTTTTTCTCTAAAAATAATGGTCTCATTTTGTAGCTCGGCCTGCCTTTACCTCCCAACTGCTGGGATTAAAGGCGTGTACCATCATGCCCAGCTGGTCATTACCCTTGTATTCAGCCACAAAGGACATAATTTATACGACCATTTCTCTGACCTTTGGCTTTGGAACATGAGCTTCCTTACAGCCATGTATATGCACCCATCCCGGTTTGTCACTTAGGATAACTGAAGCTGGAATTTCTAACCAAAGCCCACATACCCACCTTCCAGACTGGCATCTGGCCTGAGCTGATGGAGGCCCTTTCCAGGGGCAGTTTACACCAGCTGCATGGCATGGCCTGTCCCTGGAGGACTGGGCTAGCTTCCTGTGCCCCATCTTTCCCTTACTGCCAGATGTTGCCCTTCCCCTTTATGACATCCTTATGCCTGAGTAACTGCTTGATTGTTGTTTTAATTTTTCTTAACTGTTGTATCCTTTCCTTTCTCTTATTTTCACCTCCGATTTCCTGTTTTTTTGTTCAACAGCAGGATCAGGTATGTGATGAGAATTTGCTTGTGGTAGTGGTCTGCTGCTTCTAGTTGTTGGCTCTTCTGTTTGTTTTTTTTCTTTTTTCTTTTGGTCTGGCTTGGTGAGCTCTGACAGGTAGCACGAAGGATCTCCCCATACTAGGACACCCTTCCTCCCTGAGACTGAGCATTTTGGGTCATGGTGCTTAACTCCCCCTTTTGGAGGGCCAGAGGGTGGTGAAGCTAGCAGGGCCTATGCTCAGGTCAGCACCAGTACGCATGCTGTTGCCAGGGTAGCGATGGCGATAACTTAGCTTTCTTCAGTGAAGGCACCAGTCCTTCACAGTGGGTGGCATTGCATGACTTGGTGCTGTTTTCCTAATTCCAGAAATGCTTCTGCACGAGCAAACTAGTTGCAGACATGTGGCTTTACTTGCTGGATGGAGAGACTTAGGCTTGTACGTGGTCTCTCAATTGTGACTTCTACCCTTTAAGGAATGGGTCATGGGGCCTCACTGGGTAGCTTGCTGTGGGCATCAGTGTTGAGCCATTGCCCTTTTGGGTCTGTTCTGAATATTGCCTGCAGGCTTTAGGATTTGAGTTTTAGATGCTGGAAGGCATTTTGAATCTCACAGGAAAGGACTAAAAATTGAAATGCCTGAATTTTTATTTATGCTGCCTCAGAGAGATGGGCCCCCTAAATCTTGGCACACACCCTCAGCCCAAAAAAAAAAAAAAAAAAAAGCTTTTGTACCTTTAGTCTCATTCTGACCCCATCTCCTAATCTTAAGACATGTTAAAGACAGGGACTTTAGGACAGACACGTGGCCTTAGTTCTCTAGCATCTGTTGTACAGGTGGACCATGGCCATGGTCTAGCTTTCAGCATCCCTGCTCCCATGCTGGGCTCAGAGCAGAGTGCTGGCTGTAGTTGGTTCACACAATACACAGGGTCTGTAGATGGGGCTTGCTCTGGGCTTTGGCAGTGTGTCGGAATATTCATACATGGTTCTCTGGCTTGGTCTCTAGATGGTGAGGGGATCTGTGTGAAGCCCTTGTGACTGGAGATGCCTCATCAGCTTGGGTCCTGGGCTCTCACATGTACTGTGTGCAGTTGTGAACATAGAAAAAAAAAAGCCGGCATTTCTTCCCCTTAATGCACTGTTTTAAATGGTGCTGTCTCTGAAGGGGATCCATGTGGTTTTAATTGATACATTGGGCTTTCTGTGAGATCCTGGGCCTCGTGGTTCCCTCTAGAGAACTTATCTCAGACAGTGAGCTGGGACAAGTATGTAGCCCAGCCATCCTTGGGGGTACAAAACATGCTAAAAGGCTCTTCTGTAGCCTTGAGTAGAGCAGCAGAGGCTGAGGGCCGCCTCCTCCAGGTGGAGCTGGGGTCCTGGCACTGCCCTTTATCTGGAGTCCTTTGGATTGAATCTGAAAGCTCAGCCTGAGGGGGAGGAGTCAGCTTTCTGCCAGGGTCGTAGCACCCTGACCTTGGTGTCTAAGGGAGGGGATTTGAGGGTAGCAGGCACAGCTGGCTGACAGTGACTCTTTCTTCAGCAACCCAAGGAAATTTGCGCTCTGGTTGGCTTTTGTGATGAGGTCAAGAAAGTACCAATGAAGACTTTGGTCCCTGCCAGTGAGGCCATGAAGAACACCTTCCCTGCCCTGGAACTGATGGACTCCTATGAGGTACCTTCGATCACTGCTGTGTGCTCCCGGAGCCCATACCCTCCCCTTCCTTGTTGTCATGCCCTCTCAATCACAAATTGAGAGCTGGGGGATACTCCTATTCTTCAGCTGCTTGAGGGCCTGGCTCCAAGCTAACCATTCCACGTGTACTTTCTGGGTCCTGTCTCCAGAGCCACAGTATAAACTGGAGGCTCCCCGAACACATGTCCTCGGGTAGAAGCTTCTTTGGCCTTGTTGCCTGTGTGTGTATGTACATAGGCAATATTGTGTCCTTAGAACCCCTCCTTGGCTAGAGTATCCTGCTCCATGCTATAAGTCTGCATTGAACATGACTGTGGGTCAGGTAGTATTTTGGGATACTCTGTCCATGGGACCCTTTCTGCCTGCTCAGGACCTGACACCTTCATGCACAGCATGTACACACTCTTCTGATCCAGGAATACCTATGTTGTCTGGCCACCAGCTGTTCCCTGTCCTGTCTCCTCTGTGTGTCAATGTGTGGCCACAGGAGAGATGGCAAGGCTTCTCCAGTAAGGGAATTATCTGGGTACCACTCCCTCGCCCTTCCCTGACCCCAGTTCCCAGAGAGAAGGCAGTCATCTGAATTAAGAATTCCAGTCTTTGGAATAAATGCCTGTTGGACAGCAGAGATGAAACTCAGCAGCTACAGAAGCCCCCTGCCAGCACTATATTACTAGAGGTGGATTCCGGAAATTAAGAGCTTACATTGACTTCTAAATAGGCAGACACCAAATTTGTTCACACCGCCATCTATTTCTCTTGCCTGAACATAGGGTAGTGGGTGATGAAGCATTCAGGGGAAGTGTTCCAGGAACGAAAGGGCTGCTGTGTGGTTTTGGGGGTAGAGGGAGTTATAGAAGGTTGAGGAAAGGGATGGGTTTCCCCACCCTGTAGTTAGGGCATTGTACTGAAGAAGCCACCATCACATTGCATTCGGTAGGCAGTGGCCATTGTTGAGGTTACTGGCTGCCCTCTTTGCCATTCTGTGGCAGGAATATGCCTCAGGAGGTTCAGTCTCAGCCTTAAAACATTCTCTCTTCACAGGCTCAAAACATTATTTTCTGCAAGGCTTGTCATCTTGTGATGGAGAAGTTGTCTACACTAGTGGCTAACAATGCCACTGAGGTATGCTTGCTTCCGTCTTGCGTGGGGTCCACTTGCTGTATTCCAGAGTCAAAAGATGCCCATGGGACATGGTCTCCTGACAAATGTTTGCTTCAGCACCCTGTGCATTAGCCAGTGTGCTCCAGGGGAGGGATCCCACTGTTGGTCTGTTCCCTAGTGGGTCTAGGGTCTCGTCTTCCTCGCTAGCTCCAGTCTGATGCCATCTTTTCGTCTGTTGCAGGGACTAATAATTCAGGCTGTGGGCAAAGCCTGCACACTGCTCCCTGCTCCCTCTTCCACCAAGTGCAAGGAGGTGGTGGAAACATTTGGCCCCTCTCTGCTGGACATCCTTCTGCGTCAGATGAGCTCGAGCTTCTTGTGTGGTGCGGTCCACCTCTGTTCCGGCAACCCTGATTCAGTGGAGACACTTGAGCAGCCCGCAGTGCCCATTATGCCCGCACTGCCCAAACAGCCCAAACAACCTGCTTTGCGCGGTAGGTCCAGGGCACATAGAGGGGCAAGGGGGCCGGTTAAGGAGAGCTCTGCCAATACTGAGCCCTGTGTCCTTTGTGTAGCACATGTACCTCAGAAGACCGGTGGGTTCTGTGAGGTGTGCAAGAAACTGGTCACCTATTTGGAACACAACCTGGAGAAAAACAGCACCAAGGAGGAGATACTGGCTGCACTTGAGAAGGGCTGCAGCTTTCTGCCTGACCCCTACCAGAAGGAGGTGACTGGGCATGGCTGTTCCCTAATGTCCCTTCTAACTTCAGGGGGTCCTGTGTGCTCTAGGCTTGAGGCTGGGAGGCAGCAAAGAACCTAGGCTCGTGAGGTCAGTCCCCCAGAATGTCTACCTGCATGGGTACAGCCAAACCCAACCCATGTCCCTTTCCTTGGCAGTGTGATGACTTTGTGGCTGAATATGAGCCCCTGCTGGTGGAAATCCTGGTGCAAGTGATGGATCCTTCTTTTGTGTGTTCGGTAAGCCTCACCAGGAGCCTGGCCATGTAGCAGCATGGATGTTGTCTAGCAGGGGCGGAATGGGGTCAGGGAGCACGATAGCCAGGCTGCTGTCAGATTCTGGGACTCCTTTAATCTCAGCCCTGAAGGGGCTCGGCTGGGCAGCTCATTTTCTTTTGTGTTTATCAAACAGAAAATTGGGGCTTGCCCTTCTGCCACTAAACTGCTGCTGGGAACTGAGAAGTGTGTCTGGGGCCCTAGCTACTGGTGTCAGAACATGGAGACTGCAGCCCGGTGCAATGTGAGTGTCCTAGACTGCCTTCTGGAGAGCCACAGCCCTCAGTGCTCTTGTCAAGGGGTGGATACGTGGGTACTTACGTGACATGGTAGCTAGCAGTCAGAGGATAAGTTTGTGGAGTTATCTTCTCCCTCCATTGCATAGTTCCAGGGATCAGGCTTTTGGATTAGGCTTGCATGCTCTTACCCACTGAGCCATCAGTGTCCTCTAGTATTGTTTCTCCCTTGTTTCACACGTGATCACTAGGATTGTACCAAACCTGTAGGACCCAGAGCCTCTCTGCACAAGTCCTCGTAGGTCCCAAGGGACCCAACATGAGCTTTGACTTAAGGGCACTCCAAAGGTGTTTATGAGCAGGGGTTGGGGGAGGCTGGCTCTGAGGACCACAGGTTCTCTTTTGATTGTGTCCTAGGTTTTCAGCATCTGTGACTTGAACAAAGTGAGGTTACATTTTGGAGTGATGCTGATGTGCATGTGACCCATGAATGTTTCGTCTTGTGCAGCCTAACCTGTCTCCTTCTCTCCTCCCAGGCTGTCGACCATTGCAAACGCCATGTGTGGAACTAGTTTTCCGGCTTGCAGAAGTGCAGTCTACCTGTGGGTCTAGCATAATGAACACACAGATCTATTTGACTTAATTCTAAATAGGACCCCCCCTTTGTCCTTCCTCCATCTTGTAGCATTGCTGTCATGTGAGAGGTGCTGACAGCCCCTTTCAGTGTCCCCTTTCTGAGGACACTCAGGGATCAGCCCTCCAGCTGCCCTTTCACCCGTCTACTGGAGGGGGGTGGTAAGCCAGAGGGCAGGAGCATCTTCTGAGCCCTGACTAATTGTATGGGGATGGGGCTCTTACGGCCACCTCCTACCTTGAAGAGGGAGCTGCTCCCCTTCCTGTGGTACCAAGGAGTTTCTATGGATAATTAGAAACACAGAATAATCAGGTCTTTAGGATGATGAAATTGCCGTTGTCATAGCACAGAGATTTCAGAAGCACCTGCAGGTGGCTTGCTTGGGATGTTGCTGTCTAGGTCAGCCTTACCCCTCTGCTTTCCTGTATTCCCCCGTCTGCCTTGTTTGGGGTTCTGCGGGCTAGGGTGGGGAGGGGAAATTGCTGAATGTAACTTGCCCATGTGGGTCTGGCCTTTTTTTGTTGTGTGAGGCCCGGGAACAGTGTCGTCTGCCCAGCTGTCGGGCCCTGCATGCCCCTTTGCTACCTTGTAGCTCTTGTTGAATTGCCCTTTCGCCACCTCATAGTGGATGAAGCATCTGCCTGGCAGCAGGTGATGAACTGAGGGGTCCCCATGTAGAGTAGGTACCGTCTGTTGAAGAGCCTCCAGTTGCCAGGAGACAGCCAGCAGGATGGGCATGGGCAGCTGAATGGACCTAGATTTTAATTTGTTTTGCACTAAAGTTTCTGTGACTTATTAAAGTTCTGTTAACCAGATCTGGGCTTGTTTCTTTGACACCTCAGCCAGAGACATGTGGGTTCTGAGTCCACTGCCCCTGCCCCTTATAGCCACTCCTGGCCAAGAGGCCCCTCCCATCCCCCAGAACCTCATACGTCACCAGAGTCAGTGCATTGCTGGTTCCACGTGAGTCGCTTTTCTTTTTAAACAGAGCATTCCAGAAACTTTCATTGAGTATCAGTTAAACAAAACCTGGAGGAAATCTTGAGGGAATAACTTAATTTAGAAATACACACAAACACTCTACATTCGGAACCCAAGGGAACATCGGTCATGTCTCTCAACGAAGCACGTCAAGAAGACAGGGAGATGGGACGGGTACTGGGTTGCTGACATCAACCTGGTGTGTGCAGGGCAGGGAGCCACTTGGATGTCCAGCAGGCCAAAGTCTAGTGGGACCTGAACTGAGGCAGGGGTGTGCCGGCAGAGTTGTCGCGTCTGTGCGGGACCTCTGCCCCGTTGTGGTTGCATAGGGAGGGTCTGCGCTGGTCCTCAGTCTCTGGGGGCTCCCCCAGCGACCCTCCTTACCTTGTCCTTAGACACTTAGCATTTTTAAAGTTAAGTTTTCTTAAAAAAATAACCGATTTTATGAAGGTAGAGATCAGATGCTGAACCAGTATCTGGCAGGAGGCCGATCTGAACAGCCGTGCAGGCTGTCAGGGCCAGCCCAAGGTCGTTCACGAAGGCTGGACTGGGCAGAGAGTTGGCCATGCTCCCGCCCTGGAGGGTAGTGGGTGGGCTGCTCAGCAGCGAGGCTCTACATCACAGCTCTGTGATTTCCAGGGGGCTCTCCATGATCACGTCTCGAAGCTTGTGCAGAGGGGTGGACTTGGCTGACTCTGTGCGGGCGTTGCGCTCAAAGGCCACTGCCTCTGAGGCTGTCAGAGTCTCCAGCGAGCGGTCCAGCCCCTTCTGGTCATCCTCCGGCAAGCTATTGAGGTCAGTGGCCAGCAGGGTACCTGTGCTGCCGTGCACCATGTGGATTCCGTCTGGGCCCTTGAGCTCCATGGGTGGCTTGTGGCGGAAACGGAGGCTGCCCTGGCCTGGGCTGTGGTCCCCTGGCTCCTCCTCCAGCTCAGTGTGGATCAGCTGCAAAAGGTGGGACAACCTTATGGATACAGAAACCACAGAGGGCTGTGCCTAAGGTTTGAGTAGGTGACTCCAGAGCTGTACTGGCTGTAACTGCTGCTTCACTGTCTCCTCTAATGGATCCACTCAGCAGGCCTGCCAGCCTTCTCAAATGGAGGGCAGAAGCTGGATATTAAAAGGGTTACCACATATCATCAAATGCATCAATCTGTGGTGTCTGGGTTTGTAACGAAGTTGACTTTAAGCATGGCCAGGTAGAACCTCCCCAGAAGTGGGAGGAGCACATTGGCTCCGCCCAGGCTTCTGTCCCTGTTGGTAACACACACTGGTGAAAGCCAGTGTAACTCAATCTCTAGTTGCTGGAATAGTAGCTAATGTAGGACTACTTGGCCCCTTTGACTCATTTCTTAAAGTGAAGATCCCTTAGTAGGTGGTTTGGGGTTCTTGGGTGGAAAGATCCCAGAGTCCAGACAGTACAACCTTCTTACTGAATTCTGGAGCCACCTCTAGCACCAGCCTTTGGGCTTGACTGTGAGGTGAGAGAGGGGAGGGGGAGAGGAAGAGGAGCAGAGATAGAGAACTCTCCAGTGTCAGGGTGGTAGAGTGTGGGAAAGCAGCAGCATCCCCAGGAATGGGGCACAGCACACTGGCACACAGACCCCCCACTCCCGAGGCTACCTCGCTACCTCGGAGATGGAGGAATGGCAGGAGGAGGCTTTTTGCACCATCCGTTGTGCAAAGAGTTTTTTGAGCCGTAGGTAATCCTCCAGGACCACCTTCAGCAGCGAGCCCTGAGGGAAGGAGAGGGTTAACTCTCCACTTAGGCTGGCACCTGCCTTACCCCCCTTGCACACACTCCCGTGGCAGTGAGGGGGGCACAGGTGTCCAGCCCTAGAGCAGAGAACATGGGAGGAGAACACGATCACTGGCCAGCCTTTGAGACACCACAGACCTCACTAGTCCAGACTCCCTTCAGTCCTGATACAAGGCAGGTCCAGATAAACCTACAGTTTCTATCTCCCTGCATCCTTAACATTCAGATTCTGGTTACAGGATTGCACAAGGAAGGGCTCACCTTAATAGGCCCCTCTCGAATGATCTGGCCCAGCTTGGCAATGTTGTCATATTCTTGGATGGCTGCACGCAGGTATCTGTCATCATCAGGTTTGACTGCTGCCGGCTCACGCCCAAAAGTCCCCTGGAGAGAGGGAGCATTGGCTGGAGCCAAGAGGTTGACATCACATGCAGACAGCAGAGGGGACCACCCTCCAAGGTCTCCAGCTTGATCACAGGCTGCTACCCTGGCTCACATGGGTGCGGGTGGGGCTGTTCCACAGATCTGCAATCTCACTCAGGTTCTCAGGCAGGTCATCCTCATGCTCAGCCTGCGCAGCCAGCTCCAGGTTCCGGCAGAAAGGGTCCAGCCACACAGGGTTGGCTCTGCAGTTGGGGAGTGGGACAGGGTGGGCAAGATGCCTATAATTATAGCTTTGCTTCTAAGACCCGCCCATTTCCTTGGCCAGCCATGGTGCCTCCCACAGGTCTGCATAAGAACTCTGCCATGGTACCTGTGGCTACATCCTTCTATCCTAGGATCCTGCTAGAGCCAGGACTGCACACCAGTCTGGGTCAGCTTTGTCAGGGAAGCCTTACCCACTCCCTATGCCCCTTGTAATCTAGACCCGGACAGCACATTTCTGAGAGTGCAGAGAAGTGACTAGCCCACTAGGGGGTGCCCACACTCCATGTTTCAGCCAGTGGCTGCTACAGATACTTCTCACTAGCTGGGGACTGCGGGGATCTCCAAAGGGGATCCACAGACTTGAGGAGCCCACACACCCGTCAAAGGAGTATTTGTTGGTATTGGGCATGTCCATGATGTCAATGAAGCCACGGTTCCCTGCAGGGAGAGGATTTGAGTGAGGAGGGAAAGAGTCCAACCAATAGGAGCACCTGGCCGCCTTACCGGGGGCCCCCAGTCTTCGCTCACCTGCAGAACCAGCCACAATGGCCTTGAGCTTCCTCTTGTGTCTGGAGAGAAAGAGGGGGAGTGGGGAAAAGAGGAGGAGAGGGAGAGGGGAGGAGAGGGAAGAGTAGAGGGGGAAAAGAGAGAAGGGGAGATAGGAGAGGAAGGGGAGGGGAGGGGAGGGGAAAGGGAGAGAGAGTCAATCAGGGAATCTGTCCTGCTATCCCTGGTCATTGGCCCTGTCTGCCTTGGTGCCTGCTGACCAGGAGACCTTGACCACTCTGGTTCAGGCCAGAGGTGGAGTCACTCACACGGTCCTGTAGTACCAGTTCATGAGGACGAAGAGCATGGCAGCCAAGAAGAGAAGGATGGCTAGGACAATGATGGCCATCTGTGGAGACAGCAGGCCAGCCATCAGCAGGCAGATTCGGGGGCACGGCCCAGACCCCAGGGACTGGCCCAGCAAGGTTACCTGCAGGGCAGACATGTCATCCGGCAGTCGGACAGAGATGGCAGGCTGCACGTCCAGGACATTGTAGTTCCGGAAGAGGTTCCGCAGCTGCTCCTTGTTCTCATCGATCATCTGGATGACCCTGCACAAGGGCCGCAGTCTCTGCTCCATCTCTGCCACCCACTGCCTCCAAGAGGCCACCACCCTCCACCCTGGGGGCAGTGTGCTCCACTCCCACCAGTTCACATTCTGCTCTGAAGCTTCGCAAGAGAAAAGCCACCTAGCTGGGAGAGCTTAGCGTCTTACAGGCCCCCCAAGCCTGTGTCCAAGAGAAAAGCCACCTAGCTGGGAGAGCTTAGCGTCTTACAGGGCCCCCAGGCCTGTGTCCAAGGTCTTAATGGACTCCAAATGGACACTTTAATGGACAAGAAGTGTGTCATGATTTCAATAGGAAAGGCACCAATAAGCTTATTGATTTGAATGCCTGGTCACCAGGGAGCAGAACTATTAGGAGGTGTGGCCTTCTTGTTGGAAAGAGTGTGTCACTGAGTAAAGGTGGGCATTGAAGTTTCAGGTGTTCAAGCCGGGTCTCTCTGTCTGCTGCCTGTGGATCTGGATGTAGACTCACAGCTACCTCCCCAGCACCATGTCTGCCCTTGTGCCACCATGCTTCCCACTGCGACAACCATGGGCTAAATCTCTGAACCGTAAGCCAGCCCCAACTCAATGTTTTCACTCATAGAGTTTCCACTATCATGGTGTCTCTTCACAGAAACCCTAAGTCAGAGAGTGAGGCCCAGAAGGATGAGCATAGCTCTTGGTGTCTCTTATTCTTCCCCAGCTCTGACCATGCACAGAGGCCAATAGCAGAGTTCCTGTCTCCTTTGGAGGTTCCTATCCCTCAAAACAGGCAGGCAGGCCAGGCACTCCCCCCCCGCCCCCACACACACCTACCTGTCCACATCCAGAATGCGGTTGGTGTCCCGGTTCACCACGTGAATGAGTAACTCTGTCTGCGCAAAGTTCACCCGCCCCTTCTTGTCCACGTGGAACTGGGGGAGAAGGGAGTTTGTGGGGTCAAGCTTATATAGTGGAGAGGAGGGGATGGGAATGGGATGGGCAGGCATCTTGCAGGAGCCCATCCAGCATATCTGATAAGACCTATCACTACCAAGTCTCCCTGATGTGGGCACTAACTTCTACACAGGGCTCATTCCTAATTAGCCTTATTTATAGATAAGGGGATGGAACCCCCAGGCCTGGGACCATCCCTCAAAGCCATGAGGATATGAAGTGACTAAGAAGAGATCTCATCTGCCCCTTCTCTTTCCACTGCTCAGTCCCAGGGCCCCGGGGCACCTGCACATCATCAGTGTTGACAATGGCGCCGGTGATGTTGGAGAGCAGGCGGATAAACTCCTCCTCAAAGCCACGCACACGGTCTGGGATCTCATTGATGACTATCTTAACACGCTGGTCGTCCCTCAGGATATAAATGCCGATGATGGCAGTATCATTGTGACCAGCCAGGTCTCGGGCCACAATGTCTACCACAAAATATCCAGGACTGTAGGCCATGAAGAGATCAAAGGTACGTAGGATGCCATCGACACTCCCTGTGAAAGAATCCGGGGGGATGGCACAGCTCAGGGGCTACACACTGATGCTGAACCCCATCCCCTATGCCCACATCCTTGGGAAGAGGTCATTTTTTCACCCCCTCACCCTGAGTACTGGGGTTATGGGCATATGTCACCATGCCTGGCTGAAATCCCCTTATTTTAATGATTACTCCAAGTTTTTGTTTAAACACTTCATTTTAAATAAAATAACTGCAGTCTCTCCTGTCCAAAAACGATTACCAATTCTGAGATCCATAGAGCAGTGGTCCTCAACCTTCCTAATGCTGTGACCCCTTTAATACAGTTCCTCAGGTTGTGGTGACCCCCAACCATACAATTATCTCATTGCTATTCCATAACTGTAATTTTGCTACTGTTAGGAGTCTTGACGTAGATATGTGACATGCAGATGGTCTTCGGCGACCCCTGTGAGGGGGTTGCTCGACCCCCAGAGGGGTTTTGACCCACAGGTGGAGAACCCCTGTACTAGCCACATGTACTTCAGAATCCCACAAACACAACAGAGACACCTGGAGATGGCACAGCCTAGATGATTGTGAGAAAGACAGGCCTGGAGTTAAAACCTGCTGCTTTCTATCTGGCGGCTAGCTCCCTCACTTCTCTGCAACCGGGTTTATTAAAGAGCAGCGAGGGCTGGGATCATAGCTCAATGGCGGTGCCTGCCCATCACACCCAAGGCCCTGGGTTCAATTCCTGGCTTCACATTAAAGAAAGGCAGTGAGAGTACAGGGAAAGGGGCTGGCATCCGGCTATATAACTCGAGCAGGTGGGATCTAAACTAGACCTTGAAGGACAAAGGAGGCATATCAGGCACGAGGGAGGTTGGGATGGCATCGAGGAAGTAGAAAGGCAGAAGGGTCAGGGCCTAGGGGCAGATGGAGTAGACTAGCCAAGGCAGTTTGGCTTATCCGGAGACAGCCCATATGGATGGTGGAGGGCTATGAGGCCAGAAGCAGGGACTAGAAGGAAGACATGGGAGCCCTGGGTCTCAGGCCAAGTCTTCCTGGCAGTCAAGGCTGACACACAGATGAGGAGCCCATGTAAGGTGGGAGAGTAATGGGTGCCTTGCAGGCCCTGCCCCATAGTATCTTGCCCGTACACACAGGGAAAAGCTCTAGCAATGTGTACATTCATAGCTGGGCTGCCAGCTCCCTGGAGTGCCTTGCCCGATGCCTGACATACAAGAGAAGGGGGACAAATGCAAAGATGGGGAGCATCGTGGAAAAGGGGATGGGGAAGGGGTGGATGACAGAGAAAGGGAGGGGTAGTTGGGTAGATGAATGGGTGGACAAGAAGATGAGAAAAGCAAGAGGACTTAGATGCAGCTCGGTGATAGAGCTTGCCCAGTCTGCATGAAGCTCTGGGTTTCATCCCTAGCACTGTGTAAAATAGGAGTGTGACCCCAGTACTTGGGAGGTAGAGACGGGAAGATCAGGCACACGAGATTTTTTTTCTTTTTTTTTTTTTTTTTTTAATTGAGACAGGGTCTCACTATATGGCATTGGCTGTCCTGGAACTCAATACCTAGACAAGGTTGGCCTCAAACTCACAAAGATCTGTCTGCTTCTGTCTGCTGGAATTAAAGGCATGCACCACTGTGTCTGGCTCAAAATTATATAGAGATCTCAAAGCTGGCTGGTCTACACAAGACCCTGCCATTTAAAAAAGTAAAATAAAAAACAAGGCTGGCGAGATGACTCAGTGGGTAAAGGCACTTGCCACCAAGCCTGATGACCTGCTTTTGATTTCTGGGGACTCACAGAGTGAAGGAGAGAACCAATTCCTTCATGTTGTCTTCCGACTTCTCTGCATGAGTTCTGTGGGCACGTACCCCCGCAAATAAATAAAAATGTACCCCCCCACACACACACATAGAAAAAGAGTTCATGTACAGATGAAGGGACAAATAGGTAAAGAACAGACAGAATAGCAGAAACGGGTGGGCGGACAGAAGGGCTGACGTGGATGACCACCTAGGACTGTGCCAAACAGACTCCATCTCAGGACTGAAGTCCATGCACTGACTGGGGCTCCTACCCATGGTGAAGACCTGGCCCACATCCTCAGAGTCGTTGGCAAGGGCCCGGAAGTAGTGGATAGCCAGAATGCCGTAGAAGACCAGGCTGTTGTTGCCAATATCCGCATCCAGGGCCAGCACCTGGATCAACTCCGAGCCGACCTTGGCATCGGTGGCCACTCCTGTGGGAACAGGCAGGCCACGTAAATGTCAGGGAAGGAGCCACCCACGCCCTCAGGCCCCGGCTGGTCCCTGCACCTGCGGTGTACTCAGCCTTGGTGAAGCGCGGCGGCTGGTCATTGACGTCCTCCAGCACAACGCGCACCTCCTGCAGGGTGAGATCAGTCAGCAGATCGAGGGCTGGGGAGGGTCCTCGGGGAGGGGTCCAGCTGTGGTTGCTGGACGCTTTGACAATGAAGGAGAAGACGGCTTCCTTTTCCCGATCTAGGTCTCTGAGCACCAGCAGGCGCCCGTCAGGTTGCAGGTGGAAGTTCTTGTCCTCGTTACCAGCTGTGGGCAGACGGGGCACAGGGTGAGTGGAGGGGCACTCAGAGGCCTCTGCAAACCCGGGGCCGATGGGGCACTGGCTCCATTGACCCCCCACCTGCAATGAAGTAGTACACGATAGCATTGGGACCCTCATCTGCGTCCACAGCGCCTGTCACGTTGCCCACCAGGGTACCACGGGGTGAGTGTTCGGGCACAGTCAGCAGCTGATACTGGGGGCTTCCCTTCTATAAGAGAGGAAGTAGTTACAGGAGGCACAAGCTCCAGCTCTGGCCAGAGGACCTTGGGTATCGGCTTTGTGGGTTTGAGGATTTTGTTGCCTAGAGAGTAAGCAGAATTACTATAACCTCCGTGAGGACAGGATTTAACCTCTAGTTTATCCCCAGGGTCTACGTCCCAACAAGCGTTCTCTTATGCGCATGCACACAGCCTCTATTGGACACCCATCCATATATGTATGTATGTATGTACGTACGTATGTATGTATGTATGTATGTATGTATGTATGTACGTATGTACGTATGTGTGTGTGTATGTATGTATGTACAAATACACAGACACTACCAAACTCGTACCATTCAGTTTTGCTGTCCACTTTTGAGTTTTGACTCAAGACTCCAAAGTCATTTTCATGCTGTGTGCATGCACACATATGATGAACATGCCTATATGTGCATCCAAAGGCAAAGGTGTTGGACATTTTTCCTTTTTGGATCACTAAGTGAGGCCTTGCATTAGTGCCCAACTTTGAATGCCCTAGGGGTTTGAGGGAAGCACTGTTTCTGTAGTCAGGAAATCTAGACGGAGGCTCACTGTGTGCTAACCAGATGTGTATCAGGGCAGAGTACAGGCATGTGTGGATGGGCATGTGTGGGTTCACAGATGGTGAGACCCTGTGGGGGTGTCACTGCCACAGGGGATGGGTAAGCTCACAGGAGGCCTCACGAAGAGGGGCTCATTGTCATCGATGTCTTCCAGGGCCACCTGCAATGGCTGCATCGTCTCGTATGGCACTGGCTGGCCCAGGTCACTGGCCACCAAGATGAGCTGGAGGTGAGGGAGCCCAGTCAGAGGGGAAAGATAGGGTTGGAGGTTGGCTTAGGGCCCCAAGGAAGCTCAGTGGAACAAGTCTCCCTGAGGTGGTCCAGCAGCAACCCACATACCCGACCCCCTCCCGACTTCAGCCCCTCCCCTTACACTGTACACTGCCTGCTTCTCGCGATCCAGGCGCTGAGCCGTCTGGATGAGCCCGCTAACTGGGTCGATGGTGAAGTACTCCCAGTCGCGGTTGCCTGCTGTCTTTAGGAAGCTGTATCGCACTGCCCCGTTGAGTCCTTCATCCTTGTCGGTGGCATAGACCTCATACACATTGGAACGTAGAGGGATCTCCTGTGGGGGTCATGGGAGGGGGTACCTGGGCATGAAAAACCCCAGAGCCAGTACCCTGGTGAGCTCTTAAATCCTTCGTTTCCTCATTTCTCCAAGCCTCAAGGGCCTGCGTTCTTTTAAGATTTGTCTATGACATGGAAGACTGTAGTCATTTGCTGGCCCCGCCCTCAGGGTGCCCCAGCAAGAACATGGTTCTTGACTGTTACAAAACTCTCAGCGCAGCCTGGCTTCATTGTTTTCTCATTGTTTATAATAAGTAGAAGCTCCAAGTGGCAGTCATCTGGATCTCCCCAACTACAAAGCCCTTGAAGAGAAAGCTTAGCAAACAGAGCCTTTGGTGCGGAAAAGAATTAGATTATTATTAATTTATGTACCATTTCCCGTCACAAAAAAAGATTTGAAGCGATTGACAGGAATATATGAATTTAAATGAGATTGAACGAGTTATAAAAAAAAATAGGGTAAAAGAAGAATATAATTAGCATAAGATAGAAGTGCCCCAATTCTCTGGCAGGGTCATTTGAGGGGGTTACGCCACTGTGAGCTCCCTAGTGGGCAAAGCGAAAAGGACCAATGTATCACAACACCAGGCCCAGTGTTCCCCAGAGCTTAGTCTTGAGATCATTTTCTCCCACAGGACCTCAAAAGGCAGACGACTAGATGACCTCAGCATTGGTGTTCTGAGATAAGGGATTTGCTTGAGTCTGTGGGGCAAATTGGGTCAAGCCAGAGATATCCCAATTATACCACCAAGGACCACTGACTGGGGCCTTAGGGTGGAAGGGACGAGCAGAAGACAATGCATTTCCCCTAACTGGATCAGCCATCTAGCTAGACTAACTGGCGTTAGACCAAAGAATGAGAAAACCCGAGCTGTGCATTTTGGTATCAGCAGGACCAGTAGACAGACGGAAGGGCCCTGTGTTTATTTTGAACTATGTCTGGGGGAAGTGGGTGGCAGGAGACCAGATACTCCCTGGTAGAGTCGACGAGCAAGAGATGATGTGTGTCCTATTATTAGGTCCATTCTCAGATGGAAACAAGACTTGCAGAAGGCACTTGCTCAAGGTCATTGCTTGAGCAGCCAAAGAGTTACGCTTGCACCTAGATCCTTTCCTGGCACCACCTACAGAACTACCCAACCCTCAAGATCTTCTTTGAGTGGCACTGGGCAAGTCCGCTCTCCTTGTGTGGACTCAGTTCCCACACTCTCACAGTGGCAGTCTCTACTCTGCCAGATGGTGAACGCAGGATGGTTGCAGTCAGTGGGCTGAAAGTGGGAACTGAGCGTCAGAGAGAACACTGGCCCCAGGATCAGGAATACCTCTTTGATGTGCAGGATAGTACCATTGGGTGGACGCACAAAGACAGGGCGGTTGTCATTGACATCGATGACCTCCACCAGAAGCATGGTGGTGCCCCAGAGGGGGGGCTCTCCACCATCCGTGGCCACGACAGTCAGGTTGAACCTCTCATAGGACTGGAGTGGCCGCTGCGTGGTCACCAGGCCAGAGTCCATGTCCACGGAGAAAGCCTCTGGCAGTGGGAGAGAACAAGGGAACGGCCTCACTGAGATGGCCTTCCTGTCTCCTCCTCCTCCTTGCCCCAGGACTGTAGACATGGCAGCTTGCCCCTCCCCACCCTCTAAGCCCTCCTGGGCATCAAGGGAAGGCCATATACCCATTCCAGGGCCCTCGAGAGAGTAGGTCAGTTGCCCATTGGAGCCCTCATCCTGGTCAGTGGCTAGCATGGTAATGACCGAGGTGCCCGCTGGTTCATTCTCGTACACACTCGTGCTGAACTGCGGTTTGGAGAACTGAGGCCGGCAGTCATTGACATCGAGTACTCGGATCACCACCTGGGGAGGCCACAAGACAGTGAAGGGGCTTCCTTGGGAGACCCCATCCCACAAGGGCAAAGTGGAGTAGGGGAGGGACAGGGCACTATGACCGTGGAAGGCATTACCATTTAATTAAGTAAATTACTTTATGTTTTGAGACAGGGTCTTAAATGGGCTCTCCTGGAACTTGCTATGTAGACCAGGCTGGCCTCAAACTCACAGAGTTCCTCTTGCCCCTGCCTCTCAACTGGTGGGATTAAAGGCGTGTGCAACCACAACCATCTGTATTTTTACTTTTTGAGCCAGGGTCTTAGGCTGGGGGTATAGCTTGGTTGATAGAGTGCTGGTCTCTTTGTAGTTAGGTATTCATGAGGTTCTGGGCTCATCTCCAGCCCTTCATCCACTAGGCCCGGCTGTACAGCGCAATAAGCCTAGCAATTGGGAGGTAGAGGCAGGAGGATCAGGAGTTCAAGGTCACCCTCAGCTGCATGAATCTTAAGCTACCTTGGGATACATAAGAACCTGGAGTCACAGCATCTCCAAGGTTGAGGCAGGGAAGGCCTCTTGTATGAGGACGACATAAGGTACACAGTGAGACTTTGTCTCAAAAACTGAAAAAATAAATAAAAAGGAGCCATAAGTAGTTTTCACTACCGTACTGTTTTGTTGGGACTGGACCGTGAAGACACACAAGTGCCTTCTGCGTCACACCTAGGTGTACTAGGCTGTTCATGCGACATTTGGGGATGAGAGGCTTCTCCCAGACAGTCAACCTCATTTCTTTCCTGGCAGTTGGGGGGTGGTGGCCTTGTTCCCACTCAGAACAGTCAGTCATTCTCTATGGACTTAGTTTGCTGCTCCCTGCTCTAGGCTGCTGTTCCTCACCTGCACCGAGTTCTCTCGACGGTTACTGGCCACATCCCCTGGGTTGTCTTTGGCCAAGGCAGTTAGGATATAGTGGTCCTTCTTCTCCCGGTCCAGAGAGGACAGCACATAGATGTCACCCTAGTTGGAAGAGGAGGCTTTCAGGCGATTCATCAGTTTGATGTGTTTGCTTAGCATCTACTATGGACAGACACTATTAGAGTCTGGAGGTCATGCTGGGGGGGGGGGGGGGGGTGACCTCTCGTCTCCATGATGCCCGCGTTCTTGCCCTTACTATTGTGTTCTATTTGAGATGGAGTGATCACCCAGGCTGCAGCCAACTGCCTGACCAGCATCTAGCATAGAGTATCTACTCTGATAACAGGCACTGTTCTTAATGCCAGGCACCATACCCGAGTGCTCACACTAAGCAGGGTAAACCCTCCTGAAGGGAATGCACACAGAGAAACAGGAGGGCAACTCCTGGAACCTGGGGAGGCTCGCTGAACAGCCCTGCGCTTTGCGAGGCTGTCTCCTCACCTTGCAAACAGCAGCTCCTGGACCAAGAGGCAGACGCTTGGGCCCCCATCCCATCTTTTCCTGGGAATTTCTACTCTCACGGAAGGCTGAGACTCATGGGGACTTGTGGGTCCCGCCCTTTGGAGCACTTTGCTTCTCTCCATGAAGTACGGGGTCGTGCATACAGCAGATGTTCTAACAACACGCCCAGTTCCCACGGCACGCCTCATGTGACACTTTCAAGAAGTGGTCCCTGGGACTTGTTTCAAGTTTTGGGGCACATCCTGTCACACCAAAGGGCCAGTTCCTAAAGCTGGTGGCCACTTCCTCCCATTTGTACTAGGATATAAGGGGCTGCAGGCTTAACAACACCTGGGACTCTGCAGAGAGTTTGCTGTCCTTAGATAAAGCAACCTGAAGTCTAAAAATGTGTAGGAGACAGGACCCAGAAACGGGGATGTGGGGGGTGCTTTTGGTGACTCTTTAGAGCAGGACTCCGGGCTTTCCCACTCCCAGGGTTAGACCCTCCCAACGGCCTACTTACAGTGTTGGGGTGGATGGCAAACTTGCCCTCTCCATCACCCAGGCTATATTCGATGAGGGCAAAGTTGCCCGAGTCGGCATCGGAAGCAGTGACCCTCAGAATGACTGTGCCCACAGCCACATCCTCAAAAATGGCCTCCTACAGAGAGGGAGGGAGGGGAGAGGTGAGGAGGGGAAAAGGAAGAGGGGAGTATGGTCATCCCTGGAGCCTATGCCCTGCTTAATAATTCCCTGATTGCCATGGTGTTCTGGGGTAGCACGCTGCTCATGTATTTAGCATTCCTGAGCTTCATGGGGGAGGGGGCAAGGAGGAGCAGAAGGCACACCAAAGACCCCAAGGACTAGGTATAGATCTTGACCCTCACGTTGGTCTGGCCACCCACCTGGTAGGAGGGCTGGTCAAAGATGGGGTTGTTGTCATTAATGTCCACAATTTCCAGGTAGACAGGGATCTCAGCTGCGCGGGGTGGGGACCCATTGTCCGAGGCCCTCACTGTGAAGTTAAGCCAGTGCACCTCTTCATAGTCCACTGTCCGGTTGGCGATGACCTTCCCTGAGACACAGAGGCACCACCGATGAGGTGTGGCCACTCTTCATCCTGGGCTCTCTAGACTTTGGGAAAGATCTGGGGCTCTGAGGGGAGGAGGGGCTCCTGGCAAGGAGCATGAATAGGTAACACTGCCCATCGCAGGACAGAGATGGAGGAGAGACTGTCCTCGGTTGTCCTTCTCAACGAAGAGCTAAGAAAGCTCCCTGTAGTCACTGGAATGGGTACCTGTAACCCCAAGGCAACCCTGAGGTACCTCCGTGTCTAAGACCCCATTCCCAAGGGGATATGCTCATAGGAGCTTGGGTGGTAGAAATGGTAGAGGGGGCTCTCTAGGGTTCTGACAGATACCTGTGGGCCTGCGTCCAAGCCAGGACTAGAAAATTCTATCTGCTGCTGGGAGCATCAGAAAAGGATTGGCATGCCAACCATCTTGAATCTGGCCTAGGCCACCACAGGACAGGGGTAGGGGTGGGGCCCCAACTAGATATTGAGAAGTGAGTCACAGTCCCTCTGGGGGCTAACAGGCATGGGTATGCATCCCCTACCCTCGCTCTCGGAGACCCCCCACCTACCTGCGGAAGAGTCTTCAAGCTGGACGTAGCCTGGGGGTGTGAGGTCCAGCAGGGTATAGGTGATCAGCCCATTGAGGCCCTTGTCAGGGTCAACGGCAGCCACAGCAATGAGTGTGGTACCCGGGGTGGCCCCCTCCAGGACCCGCTCTGTGTAGTAGGTGATCCCAAAGGGCTTGAACTGGGGTGTGTTGTCATTGACATCCAGGATGTTGACCGTGAGCTTGGCTGGGGTGCAGGTGGGAGGGAATACCAGGCATAGATCTGTGTTCCACCCTGGTGCCCGCTGCTCCCTTCCCAGCTCTACTGCTCTTTCTTCCCCCCAGCCTATGGCTGCCAAGCTCAGAGGAGAGCAATGTCTCATGTTATTTTATGTGTATGAGATTCCATGCTCGTGTGTGGTGGTGGTGAAGGTGTATATATGTACACATGCATATGTGTATACATTTGTATGGAGGTCAGAGGTCAACCTTAGTGGCTCTTCAGATCTGTCACTTGCCTCGAACTCACCAAGTAGGCTAAAGTGGCTGGTTAGGAACAGTTCAGGGATCTGCCTGTTTTCACCTCCCCAGTCCTGGGATTACAGGTATGTGTTACTGTGCCTAGATTTATTTTAAGCGGGGTGGGGAGGGTGTTTTCGAGATAGGGTTTCCCTGTGTAGCTCTGGCTGTCCTAGGACTTGCTCTAGGACTGGTCTCAAACTCAGAGATCTGCCTGCCTTTGCCTTCCGAGTGCTGGGATTAAGGGTACGGGCCACCACCGCCAGGCTAATGCCTGGAATGCTGTGTGGGTCTTAGGATCAAACTTTCCCTCTGATCTGATCACCGTTCTTCCATAAGAGGAGGGATTTGTATTCTACCAATGGGCTGGGGGCTCTGATGTGGCCTTTGTTCTTTTTGTGGCCACAGTTTTCCAACTAACTTTGAGAGCTAGGATGAAGATGGTTTCTGGCTATTCCTTTGATCCAGCCTTCCCTAGCCCCTCTGAATGATCCCCGCCCTCAGCAGAAGCAGCCTGGGCCTCTGACCTTAAAATCTCAGGGTAAGAGATAAACACACTTCCCTCTGAAACACTTGGGCCTCCAGGCTGAGAAGATAAGCAGCTCAAGCCACCCCAACAACTGTCCTTGTCTTCTGACAGTAGAATGAGACTACCCCATCCCTACGTTTTCCACTGCCCCCTCTGCCTAGCCCAACCATTCCAGCCCATAATAGCTTCCCAGCACGTGCCTCTTCTCTGTCACTGAGCCTGCCCCCCACTGTGGTCTGTGGCCTTGAGTCCCCTTCTTTAGCTCTTTGCTTCCGGCCCTGACCCCATGGCTTCCTATCAGATCACAGTTCCTGCTCCTATTCTAGCCACACCTTGGATTCCAATATTACACTGACACCATCCCCCCTCCCCCTCAGAGTCTAGAGGTTCAGATCCCACACATTTAGGGGCACAGTCACCTTGTGTTCCAAGGTGGTTGTCACTATCCTAAGGTACCCCAACTCCTCAGTAGCCCTGGCAGCTGAGTCCTGGGATTCACCTCCTTACAGCCAGACTTACACTTGGTTTCTAGCCCCTCCCAACCCTCAGATAGCTCTGAGTGGCCCATAAGAGATACTAGCAAGGCATCTTACCATTTGGCACACTGACGGCACGCTCTGGGAGGTCGCTGGCGTTGTCAATCACTGAGAGCGTGACCTCATAGGTAGCAACCAGCTCGCGGTTCAGGGGAGACTTCACCATCACAGACCCTGTGGGCCGGACCAAGTCAGATTCTGCTAGAAGGGGAACCCCATGAAGTCTGGGCTCAAAGCCCCTGCCCTACCACACCCAAATCCTGATAAAGGGCACTAGTCCCTGATGGACCAGGAGACCTGTAGCTGGGATGGCCTATATGTAGCCACTCAAAGAAACTGGGACCCTTTAGTTGATGCTGGTGACCTTTCCTCTCCTTATTGACAAAAGGGGCAAGTATAGCACCACCACAGAGGTTCCAGGGAATCAGAAAAATAAAATGAGACTCTACCAATGAAGTACTTAGAACTTTGCCTGGCACATAAAAGTTCTATGTGATCTTTGAAAATAAAAAAAAAATAACAGCATGATGCAGAACAGCGTTCTGCAACAGCATGAATGTTCTTGGTCCTGCTAAAGAATACACTAAAAAATTGCTGAGGTGAGCCATGCCTAGGAGTGCATATCTGCCATCCCAGCCATGGGAGGCTGAGGCAGGAGGCTTCAAAAACCAAAGCAAGCTGAGCATGGTGGTGCATGCCTGTAATACCAGCTACTCAACAGAGTAAAATAGGGAGCTGGAGAGGTGGCTCATTAGTTAAGAGCACTGGCTGCTCGTCCAGAGGACCCGGGTTTTATTCCCAGCACACACATGGTGGCTCACAAGCATATGTAACTCCAGTTCCAGGGGATCCAACATCCTCTTCTGGTCTCCATGGATATTACATGCACTCAGTGCACAGACACATAAGCAGGCAAAACACCAGTGCACACAAAATAAAAATTTAAGAAACAAATTAAGAAACAGAGTCATTAATTTTTTTAAAAAATGAAACAGAAGTCCAAGATAACTTATCTTAAAATATCTATCTTAAAATAAAAAAAAATGTTAAATATCAGGGCTGGGAATACAGTTTAGTGATGAGCACTTGTTTAGCTTGCCTAGCATACATAGGAAAGGCCTGGTCAATAGTCAGTACCAGAAAAAAAAAAAGTAGATTTTATGCTTTATGTCACAGTTTCACAAATGCTTATATTCCAAAGAAGATCTCCTGGCATCTGGAATGAGTACAACTACCCTAGGGGGACAGGCTAGAGACCCTAGGCATGCCCCTTTGTCCTAAGTATAATGTGACATGGTGCTGATTACAGGACAGGAGTATCTATGTTGATGACAACAGGTTCCTTCTCTTCCCTGATATCTCCCAGAGTCCCCAGCTGCTCCATAAACCAGAGAGAAACTCTTCAGAAGTTCTGGTTTTGCTGGACAGTCAATCTTGTTGGGGCCTTTTTGCCTGTTGGGGCCCGAGTGGCTCATCCTGGTCTCCCCTCATTGGCCCTAGACCAAGATCTCCTCTCTCTTAGCTACCAGGGTCTTACGATACCCTTCCCCCTTGGCAGACCCCCTGCTGGGTTGCTGTCCTCCACAGGTCCCCAGCCATGGGTGGTCACTTACCCTGGGTGGCCGCCTCCTCCTCCTCCTCTTCCTACTCTCGCTCCCCGTCCCCCGGGCTGGGGAGCGAGGTTGGGGAGAGGGCAGCTGCGTTCAGTCTGCAAAGGCTGGGCACGGCCTGGGCCGGCCCCCAGGGCAGGAAGGGTTGGGGTATGAGGCATGGAGGAAGGCAGTGGGGGTGAAGCAGAGAGGAGATGAGGTGGGAAATGACAGAACAGAGCTCAAACCTGTAGGCCTGCCAGCCGTGAGGGAGAAAGAGAGGGTTAACATTGGTTAGTTCAAGGGTGTAGCGAGGAGGGACAGGGCAGGGTGTGGGGGTGGGGTGGTGGCTGTTGGCCAGGGCAGGAGAGGCTAGGATGGCAGAAGGGGTAGAGGGGAAGGGGTGAGAACCCAGCTGAAGTGGAGGGGTTGGAGGATCTGGGAAGAAAGTGTAGGGAAGCCGAGCAAGGGAACTGGGGGCCATGGGGAAGGTGGACAGAGAAGACACTGGAAAGAAAAAATAGAGAGAAAAAGAATCAGTGGAAGGTAGCGGGAACAAGGCAGAGAAAAGTTGGGGGAAGCATGCTATCCAGGGAAGCAGGGGTGGGGTGGCTCTCCATGGTCCTGACAGACCAGCTGGGAACCGCTTTGACCTAGCCCAGACTAGCACAGGATACTACATATTTCAGCAACTTTTCCTTGGGCTTCAAGGGTTATATACTCCCCCCCCCCTTTTTTCTTTTTCTTTTTGGTTGGAAATACAGGTGAGATTGATCCCACTCTGGCCCACTGCATGCTCTGACTGTAGGCATTTCTTTTGGTTTTCATACCTACCCCCAATTCCCTCACACCCCTCCTCTCTCCGACAGAGTGTGCATGTGGTCTATGTGTGTTGAGACTGAGGGTGTAGCTCAGTTGTAGGGTACTGGCGCAGCATGCAGGAGGCCCTGGGTTTTACCCCTCCCATTCTTTGTACAACAGTCATCTCTCTTGGGAGGTAGAAGAAAGAGAATCAAAGTTCTAGGTCATTTTTGTCCATATTACAAGTTCGAGGCCAGCCTAGGCTGCATGAGACCCCATCTCCAACATAAATAAAGTATTCCCAAAAACCATTTTGTTCCTTACAGTTATGCAAATGCTGCCGTGGTATGTAGCTCACTCTACATTTTACTCTTAACAGCAAGCACCTATGACGAAGACACCCCTCACTCTCCATTGCTGTGTGCCCAGCCAATGTCTGCTGCCGCCTGGTATCCCATGGTGTGAGCTCACCACTCTTCCCCCTCTATGCTGCTAGGTCCTGAGGTCTGAACACTCTGATTGCTGCCTGATGGGGACCCTGGTCTGGACTCTACAGCAGTGCAGGAATACCAATGTCCCCATATCACCATCATGACAACAGCACACTGATGTCTACTCGCTATCTATGGGACACTGTGTCGCCTCACTATACATTTCTTCCAATAACAATGATTTTTAGCATTTGTCACTGCCATGCTAATTTTTATGACACTCCATATAAGACTCATGCCCTTCCCTGACTCCCCAGAGGACCAAAACCACTCAACTGTTGGACAAACAGCAAACTGTCAAAATTATAGTAAGCTGGATAAACCACAAAAGATAAAATCATGATTCTGTTTTTATGATAATGGAAGATAAGGGCACAGACATAATTTATAGAAGATTTAAATGCACCCATCAAAGGTGTTTGGCCAAATCTCCTTATTAAGGAAATATGTGCTATTACTGTTTTCCATTTGAACTACAAACACTGAAACTCTGTAATAGCAAATGCCAGCACGGATGTGGGGAGATGGGCACTTCTGCAACACTGTAGGGTGAAGGAGCCAGAAAGGGCTGAGCAGCTTGTCAAGGAGATGGACGGCAGAGGCGAGAGGGAGGGAGGCAGCAGAGGAGCAAGGAAAGGAAGAGGGGTGGAGAAAAAGACAAGAGCACAAAGGGAATGGCAGAGAAAGAGAAGAGGAGGGGAGGGAGACAGAGGGAGGGAGCTAGGATTCTGGGTCCGGGTCAGGAGAGCTAACGCCATTCTCGTACCTGTATTGATATTCACGGCAAAAGCATCTTCCTGGTCAGGCACCAGGCGGTCAGTGTCGTCCTTAGCCACGATGCTGATGATGTGATACTCCAGTTTGGGGTTGAGGTCAAAGTCGATAGCAGTGACGTTGGCAATGACGGTGCCTGGCTCTGCAGATTCCAGCACACTCACTGTCTGGATGGGGTTGAGGAATTCAGGGCGGGAGTCATTGATGTCATCAATCAGGATGGTGATGATGGCTGTGCCTGACAGGGGGACAGTGCCCCGGTCAGTGGCCACCACTGTCAACCTGTAGGACTCCTGTTCTTCTCTGTCGATGGTGGCATTGCCAACACGGATGACTCCGGTGGCTGGGTGGATGAGGAAGCGGTCCTGAGCCCCGGCTTCTATTCGGTAGACCAGCTCCCCGTTGAGGCCACTGTCCTCATCTGTGGCTGTGACTTGAAGGACTGAGAATCCTGCGGGAAGGAATTGGGGAGTAGGTGAGCATTGGGGCCTCTTCTAGAAAGATCAGGGCCTTTTGCTCATTGTGTGGTGTATGTGTATGTGTACATGCGTGTATACGTACATGCCTGTGCATACATGGGAGGATGCCAGACATCATCTTCCATCAATCTCTGCCTTATTTCTTTGAGACAGGGTCTCTCACTGAACCTGGAACTAGACTGGTACCCACTAAGCTCCAGTGATCCTCCTGTCTCCACTGGTACCCACAGCCATGCCCAGTGTTATTTGTGGGTGAGGGATTTGAACTCAGATCTTCATGTTTGCTGAGCAGGCATCCTTATCCTTGGAGCCATCTCTCCACAGCCCAGAACCCTTTATTGATGCTGCAAAAGAGACCTCTCCTCACCAGTCTTGACAGCACATATCACAGTGGTGGCCTCATGTTTCAGAATGTTCATATTATTCCAGGCAACATGTAGCTCCAAACATCCCCCCCCCTTCTTCCCATTAAACTGGATTATGATGAGAATGCTTCTGAATCTATGCTGGTTTAACAGGCAGGCTTAGATGGGCACCACCTTGTAATCCCATCACCACATAACCTCACTTGTGCTCACCTGAGCCTATAAGCCCACACCCCTGCCAATCAGATCCTGGCAGTACCTGGAGGGCAGTTCTCCAGTAGGTGGACAGTGTAAGCGGCAGGACTGAAGGTGGGCCAGTTGTCATTGTCATCTAGGATAGTGACAAGCAGGTGGGCGGTGCCGTTGAGTAGTCCAGCATCCTCAGCTAACAGCAGCAGCTCCAGGAGAGGGGGCGAGAAGGCCTCCCGGTCGATGACGACCCCAGACCTCACAGTCACCATGCCTGGTACCCAGCACCACCAGCCAGGGAGATGTACAGGGTAAGGGATGCAGTGGATAAAGAGAAGAGCCACCATAGCAGGGATAGAGGGGAAAGACACGGTGACTTCTATTTCCTGAAGGTTCAGTTATCCACATCCAGGGGGCACCCATGTTTGCCACGGTTGTCCCTCCTTGGTGGCCTCTGCAGTTCTCAGGGGTCCTGTCTGCTGGGAGTGACCAGGGTAGAGGATTGATCTGCCCATAGAGAGACAGCTCCATAGAGAGACATGTTCCTTAGAGTGACATGCTCTGTAAATATCCGTCACTAGACTAGCCTCCTGTCCTGACCAAACTGTCGGGACATGGCTCTGGGGAGCGAACAGGAGTACTACTTTGGCTATTTCTGGCTGATCAGGGGGTGTTTCTGTCTAGGACACAGGGCATACAGAGAGAAGATGGGGGTTGTTTGCTCAGGCCAAGAGTCTATGCAGCAAGAGGTCCCTAAAGTTGCCTCCACGCTTCTTCTTGGGTTCTCCCACTGAGACTCCTGGGGGAGTCTCCATCCGGTTGCAGTGTGGGTTGTGGGCTATGAGGAACAGGGTCCATACTAAGGAAGAGCCCAAGAGCAGAGGTTCTCAATCTTCCTAATGCTATGACCCTTTCATACAGTTCCTCATATTGTGGTGAACCCTAACCATGAAATTATTTTCGTTGCTACTTCCTAACTGTAATTTTGCTACTGTTATCAATCGTCATGCAAATATCTGTGTTTTCCAATAGTCTCGGGTGACCCCTGTGAAAGGGTGGTTCACTCCCAAAGGGGTCTCAACCCACAGGTTGAGAACTGCTGTCCCAGGCCCGAGGATGGGCCAGTCCCATCCCAGGTTGACTGGAAAGCTTCAGCTCCGTCCTTACCTGTGCTGTTGTGGATATCAAAGAGGTCGCTGTGAGCACCCAGCAGCTGGTAAGTGACTATGGCGTATATATCCTCGTCAGCATCCAGGGCCAGGATAGGCCCATTGAGCACCGTGAGGGGTGTCCCTGAGCCAGAGGAGAGGAGTCACCACAAGCCAGCCTGGTCCCTGCCCTCCCCCCTCCCTGTCCGTGTCCCCCATGACCATGGCTGACAATGGATGAGAGGGGAAGAAGGGGAGGTGGGCAGGGAGCGGGTAGGGAGGCCCTGGGGCGGGCCTGCGGCAGCCTTGGCAGACTGAACGCAGATGCCTGGGAGCGGCCTCAAAGCTCTGCTGGGGAGAAAACACAAGAGCGGTGAGCAAGCCCCTCTGGCCTGCCTATAGCCATGCCTACTTCCCAGCAGCCTTTGAGGCTGGCCACTCCACTGGAGGATCTAGGGGGCTCCCTGGTGTCCCCTCCATGTGTGAGTCTTGTCTGTCCACATGCAAGCAGGTGTTGCTCTATTATAAGGTCAGACTGTACATGGCTATAAACACACATAGTATGTGGGCCTCTGAGTTCATGTGGTAGTGGTTACAAGGACACTGAGAACATTTAAGCTTAGGAGCCCCGGGTTGTGCCCTTGTCTCTCTCTCCTGACGGGCACACTTGCCACGAGTACATCATAGGGCCACCTACATGCCTACGTGTGTCTGTGCCCACGTGTAACTCCACACACATGCCTTGAGGTGGCAGCATACTGGTAAATGCGTGGACGTGTACACCAGCAGATTTAGAAGCCACGTCCACACAGAGGTGACATCCACTCAGAGACAGTACTATCTCACTTATCTCTCCTTCCTGATTCAAAATCAAGGTCTGGGGTGGGGGTAGAGAAGGGTAAGAGGATCTCCTGGAGGCATCAAAGGGAGACAAGGTTAACTAGTGCTGTGCGGACGGTAAGGGCTATGCTGACTAGCTAGGATCCTTGAGCCCACCTCTGATGCCCAATTCCAGGGTTTCTACCCTACATGACTGGGGAACAGGAAAGGTGGGTCCATCAGTCCTCGGCATTCTTTTCACCTTGGATTCCTCTCTCTGAGGGATAGTGAGGCTGCTTTCAGGTCACTCCAGGGTGATCAATATCAATGACTACTCTCATCTCTCCCAAACAGACTAGTGGCCTCATTAGCAGCCCCAGCCCCTGAGCCTTGGAGCTACATACTCCCCTCTGGCACCCTTCTGCACCCCGAGTTCTTTGTCCAGCTCTGGCCCCAGGCACACAGTGCATCCTCAGCCCCCATGGTCCCAGCGGCGTTGCTTGTACAGTAAGAGTTCCCTGAGCGGGCCCAGCACCTACCAGCAGGAGAGTTCTCCATCACCTCTGCCTGGTACGTGCCCTCAGTGAAGAGAGGGTGATTGTCATTTTCGTCAGCCAGACGGACCAGCAGTAAGTCAAAATCCTGTGATGGGCAGAGCAAGAGAGGATGAATGCTGTGTTTTGGACGGAGACCACGCTGAGAGATGGGGGACTGAAAATGCGTCAAGCAGGGATCTAGAGTTCTAGTCTTCTCTTTGTTGGCTGCTCACTGGGTGATCCTGGCAAGATGCCTTTCCCCGATTGGCCTGTCTCCACTTTCCACTCTGATCAATAAGAATCTTAATTGGTTTATGGAAATGGTATGTGGTTGTGGGCCAGTGTGGGTGAAGAAGGTCCTTAGCCACCTACACTGCCTGCTGATTAGGATTTTAGGTTGGATGGTGAGCCCCGGCTTTCAGACCTTCACATCTACCTGATGTTGGCCCAAGTTCACCCATGCTCTCATACCAAGCTGTGCCTCAGACTTATATCCTCCTGGTGCCCCTGAATATGACTCAGCAGCACCAGGATGAGGGCACAGAGAAAGTAACCCTTGCTTTGAAGCTCTGTGACGGACTTGAGGGTAAGATGGCAGCTTAGAAGCCACATTGGACAAGCAACTCATTATATTTAGGGAAACAAAAGAAACAGGAATAGCTGATCACTCTGCCAGCTGATTCTCCTGTCTCCATAGTCCACTTGATTATTGCATCCAAACAACTACCCTAACCACAACCCACACAACTGCCACCACTGCCACAGGCACTGTGGACACGGCAGATCAACCTTCAGTACTTCCATGAGATTTACGGAATTGACACTAGGGCTCCCTGAGATGGCTGCCACTGGGACAGTTTTCTGTGCCAGCAGGGAACCCTGTTCAACAACCACAGACAGCCTACAGATCAATCTCCTTAGCGAATACAAATGCAAACTTCAACACTTGCAAACCTAAACAAAAGACACATTCACGATGATCAACACGATCAAGCTGGTTTCCTTCCAGAGATGATGGGATGGTTCAACATACATTAATCCACAAATGCAATCCATCACATGAATGGACTCAGAGCCAGAGAAGTCATATGATCATCTCCACAGATACGGATGTGACGAAATGACATCTCTTCATGATAAAATCAACCATCTTATCATGGATGAGAGAGGGGCTCACAGGGGACTGTTGCCAGAGGTGGGAGTGTTTTTTTCTTCAGTGGTGTAGCCACTGGCAAGTTGTTTGTACTCCAGTTCACAAACCAGATGGGGAAACTGAGGTACTAAGGTACTTAGAACCTTCAAGTGCAGGCCTGAGTCCCGTGGGCATGCACACCCATCTGTGGTTTGGGGAAGGGGTGTCATCTGGCATTGGCTGAGTGTTGGCCCTGGGCCAGGCTCTGTATTGAGGACTTAGGGACACAGCGTTGAAGACAAAAGGGAGTCTGAGAAAAATGAATTGGCTCCAGCACATACCTGTGGACAGGAGAACTCAGATCTGAAGCCAGCATTTGCTAAGGCAGATGTGCGCTTTTAAGCCTCTGGCAGGCTGCCACCCTCTCTCCAAAGGAGAGGTGCCTCTCACTCTTACAACTCTCTCACACACTCTGCTTTTCTCTTCTTCCCCTCCCTCCCTCGTTCCTTCTCTTCTCTCCATCTCTCACCCCCATCCACCCTCAGTCTCTCGTAGCCTTACCTTCCTGGCTATGCGTGGGTTCTCCGGGTTGTCCTTCACAGAAACTGTCAGTCTGTATTCTGGGATGCGCTCTCGGTCCAGGGGCCGGTTGACAGTGACGATCCCTGTCTGGGATGTGCCTGGCTGGTTAGATGAGCTGGCAGCTCCCCACACCCCCAGAAGCCCACGCTCTGCCCACAGTTCCTAGGTGGCTGGGAGTACCTTCCCCAGAGTGCCTAGCAGAAAAGGGCCACAGGAGGGCACGAGGATCTTTCCAGGGTGAGGGTAGGTCAGTGATACTAAGTTCTTGACATCCCCAAAGAGGGGACCTTCCAAGGACCCTGGATGTCAACAGTCTACACACTCTCCAAAAGGCCAGGAAAGAAATTCAGGTGAACGGTGAACTGGCTCAACTAATTACAGTTTAGGGTTCACGTGTGCCCAGAAGCCGCCTTTGGGGTTGGTGGCTGATGGAGACCAGAAAACAGCTGTCCAACAAAGCCAAAGGGGGCTGCTGTCCTGGACTGGGCCGCTCACTTAGACTGGGTTCCTGTATTGTGCACCACACTCCACATGAGTAGTGCTGGGTCAGGGAAACTGTGTGCTGGTGGACACAGGAGACCCTCCCTGGTGCCTGTGAACACAGCTACAACCAAATGACGGCCTTATTGACAAAGGATGAGGCCAATTCAGTTTCTAATGCCTCCCTTAAGCTGTTTAATGAATGCTGATGGGGTGCCTCTACTGGCTGGAATTCCCACAACCTGTTCTGGCTCTAAGAGGTGACTTTGTTTTTTTTTTTTTTTGTTGTTGTTGTTATTGTTTTTTGAGACAGGGTTTCTCTGTGTTGCTTTGGAACATGTTCTGGAACTAGCTCTTGTAGACCAGATTGGTCTCAAACTCAGAGATCTGTCTGCCTCTGCCTCCCGAGTGCTGGGATTAAAGGTGTGATTAAAGCCCGGCTTGAGTTTATTTTGAGCAGATTTTTCATCATACTTTGTTGTCTTTCTTATTTATTTATTATTTATTTATTTATTTATTTATTTATTTATTTATTTATTTATTTATTTATAGGCAGGGTCTCTTATAGCACAGACTGACTTCAAACTCACTATGGAGCAAGGATGACCCTGAACTCCTAATCTCCTTGCTGCTATTCCCCAGGTGCTAGGATTATAGATGTAACACCGCACCAAGTGGAGGCTTGCTTTTTGAGTCAGGGTTCTTATGAATCCCAGACTAGCCTTGCACTCACAGCAATCCTCCTGCTCAGCATGGCAAAGGCTGGCCAGGATTTGGGTGCACACTACCACTCATGGCTTCTCTCTTCGCTTTAGAACTGCGGCTGCTCCAGCCCTGGGGTCTGGACCCAGGAACTCCTCTCCTCGGTGAGCCTTTAGTAGGAAGTACGTGGGGGCCCCGACCCTACCGTGGCATTGATGAAGAAGGCCCGCTCTCGGTTGCCGGCAGTGATGTTGAAGGTGAGGAGGGCATTGCAGCCGCTGTCGGCGTCGCTGGCCAGGATGTGGGCAACGAAGCTCGAGACAGGGCTGTTCTCGCTGATGGTGACGTTCATGGGAAGGTTCAGCAGCACCGGGTCATTGTCGTTGATGTCCAGCACGCGGATTCCCACCAGCATCTGGGGGAAGGGAAGAGTCAGGGGTGGAGTGACAGCAGAGGAAGAGGGGACAGAGACAGAGACAGAGGAAGGTTGTGGAGGGAGGGGAAGATGGAAGAAGGAAAACAGTCGAGCAGAAGGGGAGGAGAATGTACGCAGTGGCAGGTTGGGATCAGGGCCAGAGGTCTAACAGGAAAAAACAATCTCTTCAGAGGGGATTAGAGGGGAGAGTCCCGGAGAGCCAAGGACCCCAAGACTAAGGCGTCTCTGGTTTCGTGGGGCCAAGGGAGTCAGTTTGCGGGCATTCAGTGTACAACAATGGATGCCATGGAACTGGGCCAGACTTACCGTGGAGCTGAGAGGCGGTACCCCTCTGTCTCGGGCACAGATGGTCAGGTTGTAGAAGGCAATGGTCTCCCGGTCCAGCTCCACATCCTTTCGGACCCTTAGCACACCCTCCACGGGAGAAATCACGAACTCCCCTGGAAGCCATCAAAATAGGCCTGTGTTAGCTTGTTCCAACGGAGAGCCCCCTTCCTTCAACCAGCCTTCCTCATGAATGCCAGGGCCAGCTGAGGTATGCGCCCTCCTGAGGCCCCTTATGGGCATAATGGGAGCGTGGCCCTGATAGCCACATGTGTATGTAATTTGTGACCAATCAGCTTCCCTCCCCGGGCCTCGAGCTGGTCAGAGGGTGACCCAGGTGTGATAGTTATGTTGAAAAGCAGGGGTGAGATTTCTTTGTTTTTCTCTGTTTTGAGGCAAAGTTTCACATAGTCCAGGCTGACCCTGAATTCCTGACCCTTATGCCTCAACGTCCCAAGTGCTGGGATTCCGGGAATGTGCCACCACCTCTGGCTTACGGGGCTTCCATCCTACGCTACACACTCTCCCTGGCTCCTTATGGTCAGAAACTCACAAGGGTATTTTAAGCACTTTGGAAAGTGTGTTCTAGACGGGTTAGAAAAAAAAAGCCCAAGGTGAGCTGTAATGGCGTCTGGAGGCTGAGGTCACGCCTGGGCTGTGTCACAGCAGAACGTTACGCAAGTGTCTAGGTGGGCCGACACACAGGAACCAAAGAAGAGCTCGGCCACCTGACCTTTACTTTATGCAAATAACATCATCGGTATTGCAGAGCTGGCTGTTTGTTTCTTCCTAGAAATCTCTTTCCTTTTGCTATAGGTTTTTGTTCTGTGACCACACTTCCTCCCTTGGTGTAGGAACATGGCTGAGAAGTTGGAGCACTTGCCACACAAGCATGAGGACCGGAGTTCGGGTCCTCAGAAACCCCTGGAAAGGCCAGGAGGCTGTGTTGTCCCACCTGCAATTCCAGCCTCAGAAGGCAGAGACAGGAGGTCCCCTAGCACAGGCTGGCCAGCATATTGGCAAGTTCTGGGTTTGATTGACAGAGCCTGCCTCAATGAATAAGGTGGCAGATGGCTGGAGGCTGATTCCTGGCATCGCCTTCAGGCCTCTGCATGCGTGTGCACACGTGCACACGTACACACACCCACGCACTAGAAAGGGAAGCCCCCTCCCAGTTCCTTTGTCTCAGAGTTCTTTGTCTGGTGGAGATAAGGACCTGGAATCACCCTGGGCTGGGACGGTCAGCCTGCTGTCTCTAGTCTCCCCAGCCTCCACTGCTAGCAAATACGACTTCCCAGGTAGGAAGTCTTGTGAGAAGGGAATGCACCTTCTCTGCCATAAAGGAGTGCTATTGCTGTGAGCTCCAGCTAGCAGGTTGGTAGGATGAGGGGCCCTGGTTAGCCCCTGTCTGGAGCCCCCAGCTGGAACTCGGGGAGATTTTCCAGGCTTGTGGCAATGCCATTTTTAACCCTGAGGTTCAGATCTGGACCCAGCTGAGGGGCCAGGTACTAGTGTCTAACGCAAGAACTCAGATTCGCAGATTCTGGCCTACCCTGTGGCTTGCGCTCTTTAGAGAATGAAGCTAAGGAGGCAGATAACAGTGTCCTCTGTGCTTTCAGTGTGGTAACGGCAGAACTGAGGTTTGAGTCCGCTAGGACTCGGAGGCTTTTTAGATAACACGCCTCAGGACTAGAAGTTTGGGAGAGAGTGGGGTGGGGGGACAGGGATGTGAGGACTGAAGGGAGCCAGTGGAGGAAGTGGGCGCCTCTGTGGAAATGGAGAAGGGTTTGGGGCTCTGGTGAGAACCTGAGGAATGGGTCATTTCTCCTCTGTACATGCTTCCAGGAACTGAGCTGGGGAGAAAGCCATCCCTCTTCCTTTTGGCTTTTCCTTGAAACAGGGTCTCATGCTATAACCCAGGTTTACCTGGAATTGGTGGCAACCCCCTGCCTCAGTGCTGTAATACAAGTATGACCCACCACCCAGCCTTTTCTCTTCCTCTTAGCACTTGGGGCCCAGGCCCACAGTAGAGATCATTGCTTGGCAAAGATAGAGGCCTAAGCACTCTGGTGGCTTTCTTTTTGGCCTATCTCTCACGACCTACGGCACTGCCACCTGTCTCCAGCTTCTGCCACAACAGCCCTGCTACCCGCCTACAACTGGGATTTCCCACCAGCTCTTCCACTCCCAGGCTCCCTAAGCTCCCTGGCTCCACTCCTGCCTAAGGCTGAGGAAGCTGTAGAAGCAGGATTTCCTGTGCTTTTGGCTCCAAGAGCTCCAAAGCATGGGGATTCCCTTTCTTGGGGTTTCCCAGCCCTGTTGACACCCTGCTATGTGCTGGCAAATGGCTTCCCTTCACACTGGCAAAGGCAGGGGAGACCTGATCACCCTGAAAGGCTTGGGGGAACAGACCTGGAGTAGTAGTGGAAGTCTGGCTAGACTCCCCCAGTTAGATATTAGTCTCCTCAGCAACTAGCCCTGGCCAGAACTCCTGACCGCCCCCATCCCACACACTGGGAGACAAGAGGCCACAACCTTCTGCCCAGTTGTGTCTGGGCTACAGTCTGATTCTTCCCAAGGCTTGCCTTGATTGACCCATCTGGAAAATGGGCTCCCAGATAGGCATCCTCTCAGATTGGGCTGGCAACAAAGCAACTCTTAATATAGGAGGGGGATCCTGAAAGGGAGGTCCAATGTTCTCTGGGGGACTGAGATCTTGCAAGGAAGATAGAGAGGTGGGCAAGGCCTCCTAGGACGGCTTGGTCAGAGGTGTAACTGGGAGGTACCAAGTGGGAGGAAGGGTTGGTGGTAAAAGTTCAAGTAGGGATAGCATGTTTCCCAATTCTTTTCCCCCAAGAATTGATGAGGATTGTAAGTGCAAAGGTCCTGAGGTCTGAGCATCTCTGGTAGGCTCAAGGAACTGCAAAAAGACTGTGTCTAGTGGGAGTCTGCATAAGAGAACGAGGGGAAGGAGATGCTTTCTGTATGGCTTTGAGGACCACTGGAAGGACCTGGCACTTCCCCAGTGAGGTAGACACCCCGGGGCCTTTGAGAATGGGAGGGACAGGACTTGACAACGGTCTTAAGGAGTTCACCATGGTTCCTATGCCTGGGACCTTTCGGAGTGAAAGTGGGGGGGTCAGTTGAGAGCCGAGCCACAAACACGTGGGCTAGAGATTGGGTAGGTGACCTGGGGTGGGGAGCAGGCCCTGCAGGCTCAGGCTGCAGTGACCTTTGTGCTGAGTGGCCTGGGTGTGTCCCTTTATCTGCTGTCGGGACACAGACACAGCTGGAGTCTGTCTACATTTCAGTTTCCAAGATGAGTCCTGGGTCGGGGAGTGGTGAGGGGATTGAGTGAGGGAGGGAGAGATAGAGATAGAGATAGAGAGCACCTGAGTCAAGTCACATCCCTCCCTTAAAGCACCATAGCGTCTACCTCATTCTGTAAATACCAAGAGTCAAGATGGCATCACTTCTTCGCCTCCTCTTCTTGCTCAAGTTCACACCAGACACAGGGCCTTTTTGACAATCCCATCATCCTTCCACGCAAGCTTGGACCTCAGGGCCTTTGGGCTGGATGTTCTCTCTGAGTGTCTATTCCCCCACATGCCCACTTGGCTCATTTCTCTTCTGTGTCCCCTGGCATCTGACCAGCACATAGTAAGCCCTTATGAATAGTCCTGGAATACTCCACTAGAAAGCAGGATATTTTTACAAATATTTGATATCTGCTTTGGGTCTTCAGAATGGGGAGTCTGGCACCCCATGTGGGTGACTAGTGACTGCTACAGCCTCTGCCTCTTCCCCACTACAGTGAGGCCCCCTTCTTCCATGGAAGTTTTTGTTTTGTTTTGATTGATTAACCATGCCCCTGAAATTCCTGCTTTAGCTAACACATGTCTTGAGAGAAAGTGTTCTTTCAGGCTCTGGCCTCTGAGCCAGGTTGGCAGCCATGCTAGCTATGTAGGCCTTTTGGTTTTTACGGTTTGGGGGTTTTTGTTTTTAAAGACAGGAGTATCTTTGTCTGGTATTGAACTCAACTCATAGAGATCCACTTGCCTCTACTTTCTGAGTGCTGGAATTAAAAGCATGGGTCACCATGCCCAGCTGTGTAGGCTTTTGTTGGGTGTCAGAGACAGGTATTCAGAGAAGCCCAGTGCTCCCCAAATGTATACCCTGGGTTCTGGGGTCCTGAGGGACATGTGGCGAGGAGGCTTGCCTTCCTCCATCTGGGTGTTTCCCTAGAGAGCTATGACTCTCCAAGGCTACCAGCCTGTGCCCCACATGCCATGGCGTTCTCCTCATAGCCCTGTGACAAAGGCATGTGTAACTGAGGCCCAGAGAGGGAAGGTCACACAGAGGTTGGTGGACTGTGTGGCAGACTCCCTCACCCCAGCCCTGAGCAGGTGAAGGAAGGTCATGCCCGCCCCACTGACTAGCGCAGGCCCCACTTACCCAGTGGGTCTCCAGCCACAACACTGTACTCCACCTGCCCATTGGGACCCGAGTCCCGGTCGTGGGCCAGGAACGTCCACACTCTGGGCCCTGGCTGGCCCTCAGTGACATCAAATGGTCCTTCATAGTCTCGAGGGAAAGTGGGCACGTTGTCATTGATGTCATTCACATTCACAAGCACCTGAGACAGCAAGCAGCTTAGCCAGGATTGGCCCCAGACGCCTGGGGAACCTCAGCAATTGTACCATCTGGTGCCCATAGCCATGGGCTAAGGTGGGTGCTGTACAGAGTAACAGGGTGGGGGGCAGCTAAACGGTGCGTGTGTGGGGTCTGCTTCAAGTCACCACATACATTTGTGTGTGTGTGGTGGTGGTGGTTCTGGGAATCGAACTCATGACCTCGCACATGATAGGCAAGTACTCTACCACTGACCTTCACCCCAGGCCTTGGGGGGTGGGGGGACACAGAGTCTTTCTACATAGCCTGGGCTGGTCTTGAACTTGTACTTCTCCTATCTCTACTCTCTGTGTATCTTTATGAGCATGACCGATTGACACTACCACCATGGCCTCTCACATGGCTCCCTTTGCTCCTCCTGTATCCTGAACCATACCTTTCGTTCATGAGGAAACAGAAGCTCAGGAAGGTTAAGAGATTTGTCCAGGTTCACAAAGCCAGGAAGTGAAAGAGCAGGGACCTGAGTCACTATTAGCTGGACCAGAAGGCATGCTTTTCCCATAAGGGGTGGGGGTGGGGCACGCAGGTATTTTCACTCATGTGCTAGACACAGTCACAGAGAAGCTAAGTGACTACCTCACGGTAACACAGCAAGTCTGGACAGGCTGCTGAGCTGGCCATGAGCCCTTGCATTCAGGCACTTCCTCCCAATAGGCATTTCTCCTCCTTCCCCTTCTGCCATGGAGCCCCCTGGGTCCTCTCTGTTCTCCTTCATCTCCACATTGGGGTTGTATTTCACCTACATACCGTGGTAGTGGAGGTTAGGCGGTGGGACAAGATAGGACACTGGTCTGTGGCAGTGACAATCAGGGTGTAGCGGCCATGACTGATTTCATAGTCTAGCTCCTTAGCAGCAGTAATGACACCCTGGGGACACAGGAAGTACAAGGGGAGGGGTGATGAGTGATGGCCCTGGGCCACTCTGGATTATACCAAGTAATCCCTGACATCCTAGCCACAATTGCTGTGTCTGTGCCTACGACAGACAGCACTAATCAATAACAGCACAACTGAAGGCAGATAGGTCCTATCCACTAAAATTGCCCCCCCCCATCGTGCTGTCCTCTCATGCTGCCCCCACCCGTCACTCCGTCACCTGGCACTCCAATTTCCTTTTAGTCTATGTTTGCTCCTTATGCCTTATGACATCACCAAGATTCCCACCAAGCCCCAGAGAGACTTTGCCCCGTCTTGGACCCCACCCCCAGCTGCTGACCGTGTGTCTGTTGATCCGGAAGGTATTGATGATGTTGCCTCCTACGATGGCATAGGTGACTGTGCCATTCGGCCCCTCATCCAGGTCCAGTGCCTGGATGGTGATAAGGCTGGTGTTGACTGTATCCGGGCCCTCATCCAGCACCACCTCATACTGTGGCTGCTGGAACACAGGTGCATTATCATTCTCGTCCACGATGGTCACGTACACATGGGTGGTGGCCTGGAGAGAAGAGCATGGTCAGGCACCTTGGTTATGGGAGCCAGAGAGGATCAAGGTGGATCCAGATGGCTATTTGGGTTAAATTCACTCAGCGTGATCCATTATAGGTTCCAATATAGGGAAGACAAGAAGAGAGATGGGTTGGGGAGGAAGTCACAGATAAAGCTCAGAGGCTTTGTACTCTTCTGTGCCCTGACCCAGAATAAAACACACGTGTATGCGTGTGTTGTGGTGAGCATTTGCTGAAAGCAGTCAACAGATTAAAAGCAACATTCTCTCTCTCCTCTCTCTCTCTCTCTCTCTCTCTCTCTCTCTCTCTCTCTCTCTCTCTCTCTCACACACACACACACACACACACACACACCAGGTAGTCACAGACAAGATGTAAGATACACAGGCACAACAGATAGGTACCAGGGCCTGACCAGATACACACCAGATACCAGACAGGCCAACAACCACAACTACAGACACACAGACAGCCCACAGAGAGAAGTGGGGAATTCAAATTTGGGCTCTCTCTTGGTCAACTTCTTCAAGAGCAAAGCTAGTTTTCATCCCTTAATGTGACATAGACACATTTGGCCACTCCCTCTGAGGTTTCTTTAAGCCATGCGCCCAATCAGGAACCTGGAGACAGGAACTAAAGCAGAGACCACGGAGGAATGCTGCTTACTGGCTGGGTCAGTTTGCTTTCTTATATAGCCCAGGCCCAAATGGTAGCCCCCCCCCCGCCCACCCATAAGCTGGGCTGGGCAAGAAATTGCCCCACGGGGATGGAGAGATGGCTCAGTAGTTAAGAGCACTGTCTGCTCTTCTAAAGGTCCTGAGTTCAATTCCCAGCAACCACATGGTGGTTCACAACCATCTGTAATGAGATCTAGTGCCCTCTTCTGGCCAGCAGGCATGCATACAGGCAGAATACTATATACACAATAAATAGATCACAAAGATTAAAACAAGAAGAAAAGAAATTGCCCCACACGCTGCCTACAGGCATCTGACATAGGCGATCCCTCAACTGAGGTTGCCTCTTCCCAGATGATTCTAGCTGTGTCCAGTTGATAGAAAACTAACCAGCCCAATCGTTAATCTGAATCTAGGATCACCTAAGAGACAGACTTCTGGGCGTATCTATGAATTTCTATATGGGATTGAGATGGGAGAGCCGGCTCTAACTGGGGGCGGCACCATTCCATGAGTCGGGGCCCTGGACTGACTAATAAAGAGAAAGGGAGCTGAGCACCACCATCTGTCTCTGCTTACGAACTGTGGATGTGAGCAATGGCCGCAATATGAGCAGCCGCCTTAACCCCCTACTGACACAACTTCCTAGTCATGGAAAGCAAATCCGTACAGGAGCCTCTAAAATACCCAAAGCTCAGCATTTCTCCTTTAAGTTGTTCTTTCAGAAGGTGTGTGTGTGTGTGTGCGCGCGCGCGCGCGTGTACACACACAGGCATATGCATGTTCAAGTGTGTGTGGCAGGAGAGGTCCCTAGTAATTCTCCATCACAATTATTTTTTTAGCACTAAAACTAAATATTTATTCATCAGTTAGTTTTTCAAGACAGGGTTTCCTTGTGTAGCCCTGGCTATCCTGGAACTCACTCTATAGACCAGGCTGGCCTAGAACTTGGAAGTCCTCCTGCTTCTGCCTTCCGTGTGCTAGGACTAAAGATGTGCACCGCCCCCGCTCTGCGGTGATTTGGGTCTTAATTGAAATACATCATTAGCAATAAATTATCAAAAGTTGGATGAATTTATAAGTGAATTGAACAATACAAAGTAAACACCTTCCAGTTTTACTTCCTGTGCATGTAGATGTTTAAAACACAGATGCCTGGGGCTCACCATTGAGTCATTGCTCTAGCCCCTTCACCTTATTTTTTTTTTGAGATGTAGTCTCTCATTAAACCTGGAGCTTGGGCAGGGAGTGGTGGTGCGTGCCTTTAATTCCAGCTTTTGGGAGGCAGCTGTGCGCGGATCTCTGCATTCAAGGTCAGGCTAGTTTACAAGAGCTAGTTCCAGGACAGGCTCCAAAGCTACAAAGAAACCCTGTCTTAAAAAACAAACAAACAAAAAACCAAAAACAAAACAAAAAACCTGGCACTCACCCGTTAGGGCAAAGAGCCCCAAGGATCCTCTTGTCTCTGTGTCCCCAGTGCTGGGATTACAAGTATCAGGTGTTTTCTTTTGGGACACCAATCAGCTAATAATGGAGACTCATTAGTTTGGAACACTTGGCCTCAGTTTAGCTCTTTTCTGGCTAGCTCTTGTAATTTAAGCCTGTTTCTCCTTAACGACCATTTGCCTCGGGGTCTTTTACTTTTTCTTACTTTCTTGCTGTCCTTCGCCTGACTCACGGACAGCTGCCTGGCTTCTGGCCCTGGGCATGCCCCTCATTCTCTCCTCTTTTCCTCTTTTCTCCATCTTCCTTCTTCTTTCTCTCCAGCCTAGATTTCTCCTCTTACTTATCCTCTCTGCCCACCAGCCCAACCTATCCTTTTCCTGCCTCGCTATTGGCCGTTCAGGTCTTTATTAGACCGCGGCACAAACATATTCCTTAGAATAAACAAATGCAGCGCATCTTTGCCTAGTTAAAGTAATATTCGATCACAAGTATAGGGACAGGCCACCACATCCCACTTCTTAGGGTGGGTCCTTCCAGGTCCTCATGCTATGTGACAAGCACTTTACCAACTGGGCCGTCTGCCCAGCCCTCCCTCGAGGATTTTGGTCTCAGCTATATAAAAGTGATAAACCATCACTGGGTGTTACTGTGAAGTACGGAGGCTGGAAGAACCGCAGAGAGAGCTGGGTGAGGGGAAGTGAGCAGGCCACCGCCATGGACACACGGAAGACAGGTGGTATGAACAGGGCCATCCACACAACATGGCTGCAGACTTTTTTTTTTCTCTCAGTGCATCTGGCCCTGGAACTACGTGCACAGGGATCCCACCATCCTGATCCCTGACACTATGCTTGTTCTGTCCTCTATCCTTTAGCCAGGGACCACGAGGAGGTCAACATTCTCCTCGGCACTCACCACAGGTCCCCATCGGTCATATCTCTTCAGGCAGTGTCTACGTTCAGGTCTGCCACTCAGGAGGCCAAGCAGTAAACAGTCTTTTCATGTCTGTCCTGTCGAAGGCACTCAATCATAGTGGGAAGCTGGGCCTGTGTTGGACAGGCCTGCAATAGTCAGATACTTGAGAGGCTCTGATCACAAGTTCGAGACTGCCCTGTGCAACTTACTGAGACGTTGGACGAGAGAGGAAGAAAAGGGTGGTGATCCAGTTTGGCGGCAGAATACTTGCCTAGCATGTGTGAGTCCTGGGTCCAATGCCAGCACCAAAAATAGGGTGAATATGAGGATCACTGGGAGCTGGGATACCCCTCAGTTGATAGAGTACTTGCCTAGAATGTATGACTCTCTGTGTCTGACTCAAAACACAGGGCATGATAGCACATACCTGTAATCCCTGCACTCAGGAGGTAGAGGTAGAAGAATTAGAAGTTCATAGGAAGGTCAAGGCTAGTCTGAGCTTATGAGAATCTATATCTATATATCTATAGAGGGCAGAGGGCGCGGAGTTCTGCACTACTATAATCCCAGCATGCGATAGGTGGAGGTCGGAGAATCTTGAGGCCAGCCTGAGCTACACAGCAACGCCCTGCCTTAAAAAGCTAAAGCCCTAAAAACCACAAACCCCCAACACAAACAAAACACAAACCAAACAAAAATAAGCAACCACTTGTAAATTAAATTAAAAAAAAAACAGAATGAAGTGAGTCTAAGGATAACTGGGCACCAGTGGGCAAAGCCCTGGGGTAAAGAGCTATGGGGCATGCCAACAGATGTGGCTGCCCGTCCTGAATTGGGAAGTTCTAGCCTGGTGAATGCCTTGCTGCGTTTCAGGTGTGTTTGCATGCAGGCACAGGTGTACCAGGGTATACTCAACTGCAGTGCATACAAGCGCAGAGAAGGCCAAGCTCCCTCCCACTTGCTGAACTCACTGTAGACTACAGATTTCACTTATCCATCCTTACACCCACACACCCACCCATTCCTTCCTTCCTTCTTCCTTCTGCAGCAGGAACTTAACCCTGGATTTGCTGGAGCCAGTAGAAACAAAGTTCCGGCCTCCAGACTGTGCGAACTGTAAATCAGGCCGGGTTAGACTGGGATTCATTCCTTAGTGTGCATGGTATGCATGCATAATCTCTGAAAAGCACCGAGAGAGACAGTAGAAAGGTCTTTACAGAGGGAAGCGGCTGGTTGGACACTTGCCACGTCTATCTACTTGGAGACACAGTACCGTCCGCCGCCCCTCGGGGGCGCTGCTGGGCGGGGAGCTGGCGAGGGTTACGCACGCACTCACTCAGGCAGGCGGTGTGTACAGCAGGATCCCTGCACTCCCGGAGCCCCGCTTGCTCCACGCGCACCCCAGCAGTCTGTGTCTGCTTTTGCTCGGCTCGACGGCGACATGGGTGTCCCCACGGTCCCAGAGGCCTGCGGCTTGCGCTGTGGGACCCTGCTCCTCGCTCTTTTCCTTACTGCATCTAGAGGTAAAGTCTGCTGGCGGCGGGGCGCAGGGGAAGAGTGCCTGGGAGTACAGCCGGGTAGGGTGGAGGGACCCAGGCAGGATGGGAGTGCCCTGAATCCCCTCAGCCTGCGGTGATCCCCACCCTACCGCTGCTCTGGGGCTGCTGGGACAGCCTAGCAGGGTGTAGTGGTGGCCGAGCACATCTGTCGGGTGCTAACAGCTGCCAAAACTGCAGGCAAAGGTGTCTCTAGGGGACTGCCTGAGACACTTCCCTGCCCAGAGAGCCCAGAGCAGGGGTCATGAAGAGCTTCTGCAAGGCAGGAAAGGGACGTGGAGAGAGTCACCCTGCTTCTTTAGTGGTTGTTGACTGGCTTTTGACACCTGGGGAATCTCCCTGGCTTCCTGCTCCACAGTCTCAGAGGGCTTGGGGGGTGTGGTGCTGTAACCCAGTACCCCTTCCCTTTGACACTCTTGGATGAGTTTTGATGGGCACTCCCAGATCTGGGCAGTTTTGTCTCTTGCTCTGTACTGAAATTCTGATGACCCATTTGGGTGATCAGTGAGTCTTGCCATTTAGCCAAATTGCTGCTGAGCAGCCAGTATGGAGTACTGGGGAAGACACTCCCTGAAGAACCACACACAGGGAGGTGTCACTTCCAAAATCCAGCGTCCCAGTTTTTACCTTGTCCCAGGACACAGATGTTCCCCAGAGCCTGGTCCTTACTTGCCCAGAGCAGAAGAGCTTAAAGAACAAGGGGGTATTCTGATAGGTGGCCAAGTGGTAGCCAAGGGTGTCCCTTGGAGACTGCCTGCCCCATCCTTCCCTGCTCAGAAAATCCAGGGCACAAGTAGCTTCTGCAAGCTGGAGAAAGGGTCAGTCGTGTCCGGGTGGAGGTGGTGGGCTCGCCAGAGGGAACCAATGGACCGATCAGAAAAGAAAGTAGAAAGTTGACATAAGGAAAGGGAGGAGAGACAGAGAACTTCTTATCAACACTGGGAGGCAGGCCTGGACCTCTGATAAGGAAGAAGGCACCCACACCCTACAGACAGAATAATATGAGCCCTGGCCTGGATGCTCCCTGACACTCAAAGGGAGAGACTGAGGCAGGGATGGGGTGGTACAGGCCCAGCACTAAGGTCAAGGCTCCTTGAACGGTATGGCTTTCAGGAATGGGGGACAGCGGCTGGCAGGAAGACCAGTACTGTATATACTGAAGGCTACCATCTTCCCCTCAAGTGACTCCCCGAGGCCCACTTTCTTGCCCCAATTTGGGGAACTAAGTCCCAGAGATTCCGAGTAGAGGGGCACAACTTGCAGAACATTCAGCAGCAAAGAGGCCCTGAGGGGAGCTGGGAATCCGCACCCTACTGTGCCTCCAAACCCAGAAGACTGCACAGCCATGGCTTTTGGCTACTCAGTCTACTTGGTGAGCTGAGGGCCACCTCCCCATGGTTCACCTCAGGGAGGTCATTAGGGTTCTGGGTGGTTTTCAGGAAAGGGATGAAGGAGTATTTTAGTCTGGAGCTGCTCTGACCTCAGTGCTGGCTATAACCTCGGTTCTAAACACAATCATGCATCCTTTTCTTTCCTATAGCAGACATGGTGGTCAGAAGGTGTGGGGGCTGAGGACACTCACCACTCGGCTGAGGTGCTGGGTTCCCTTGGGCAGAATGGCATTTGGGGCAGGGTGAAATGGGAGTCTGCGGAGGGGGCAGGGGACGGACTTCAGGAGGTCAGAGCTTAGGAGGCACTTGGAGCACACAGAACACACTCCTTTCCTAGCCTGTCATGGGCTGAGATGGGGGTGGAGGGAGTGGGGGTTGGGGTTGCCCTGGGAGTCAGGAGCCAGCAGCCCCCAGGTGGTACAGGATCTCTTCTGCACAGCTTTCCTAAGGTTTGAGGAAGTTACTACCTTGCCTGTCCCCAGTCTGACCCAGGAGCCCCTTTCACACAGGCACTGGTGTGGGAGACTGGCAGTTGTCTTCCCTTTCATGGTAAACAAGGCTGCAAAGCCCTATTGAGTAAACTCAGTGCTGCAAGCCTCTGACCGGTAGTGGTCAGCTCTTAGGAAATCTAAGCCCAGCAGCCTGAGACTAGAGATGGCCATGCTATGGGATGCCCATGGGCCAGAAACTCCTATGAGTACTGAGCTAGGCTGGCTGCAAGGCAGCGCTTCCCTGATGTGGATCTAGGAAAGGGGTACCAGATGAAAGCTACAGGATACTACAGGATCTTAGGCCCAAGCAGGAGAAACAGAGGGTTCTCAGGGCCCATGTGGCCTGTTGGTACTGGCTGAGTCTTGAACTTGAGGTCCTAGGTTCAAAGGCAACTATTGGCCTTTGCCAAAAATTAGTACTGGCTTTGACACCTATGGATCCCTTTTGAAGGACTGGTTGGACCATGGCCTTCCTGATGTTTAAGCAAGGGGTTTGGGGTATAGCTGCATGGCAGAACTTCCTCCAGCTCTAGCTTAACTGTGTCATAGTCAGACCTGTGTTCAAATCTTAACTTTCCTTCTGTGAGCTGGGCAAGCTTCTTAGTATCTTTGATCAAGTCTCCATCTATACTACAGGGCAATGATCCACCCTCCCTTAGACACAGCTGTGTGAAGGAGCCGATGGGCGAAGCTTCCCATGATGCCTGGTCTTTGTGATGTTGGTAGTGGGTCCTCTCCTGGTTTCTGGGGACTCCATTCCAGTGGCTTTCTGAGTTTTTACTGCCTACAGAGCCCCCAATGAGCGTCCAGGACATAGGAGGCAATGGGAAAATATCACTGGGAATTTATTTCCTAGACTCCTAATGCCTGAAGAATGCCCAGGTTGGTCTAGATACCCGTCTGGACCAAGAGTCTGAAATGGCCAGGTACCTTTAATCCCAGCAATTGGGAGGCAGAGGCAGGCGGATCTTTGTGAGTCTGAGGCCAGCCTGGTCTACAGGAGCTAGTTCCAGGACAGGCTCCAAAGCTACAGAGAAACCCTGTCTCAAAAAACCAAAACAACAACAACAAAAGAGTCTGAATGGCCATGGGGTGCCTGTGGTTTTCTTCCTAAGTCCTCTAGAGATGAGGCCACAACAGCCAGCCTGGCCTAGGGTGGGCTTATCTGTGGGCTTTCTCTCACATTCCGTTTGCATATTCAGCCCATTCTCTGTTGACCACCTCCAGAGCAAAGCAAGGGCCATCAGTCATTCAGTCATGAACTTGCTGTGTTCGGCTACAAACCAAGCCCTCCCACCGGCCTTTCTATCTAGGGTCTCAGCTTCTAAAGGAGGCCCCCCGGGGCCAGTCCTGCCTGAGCTACTCCCTCACCATGGGGCCCCAAGCACACACCTCCCCCAACCGAGCCATGAACAGGCTGGGTGACATATAGTTGCAGAAGGCCGCTGCTCTCCGGGGAGGGTAATTCCCCTTGGTGCATTCTGGGTCCGTTTGCTCATCACCTGTACGTAATATCTGACGAACATTTACCTACTTGTTTTTCCTTTAAATCTACACTTTTCTTTAAAGTAAAAATTTTAAAGGACATTTTAAGTCAGTGTCACGAAGTGGAAAGCTGGTGTCATCGGCCACAAATAGAACATATAAAAGAACCCCACTGGCAAGCCAAATAAGGGAATTAAACGTTAGTTGGAAACTTAAGCTGAACCAGACTCAGCATGTAAAGCCTGTTGCTGTTTCTTTGTAGAAATAAATTAAGTAAAAATTTAAAAAAAAAAGGACATTTTGATGATATAGTGGCATCAGCTCTGACTTTCTCTTTGATAGAATCGGGGCTAAGAGAAGACTGAACGGGGACCAAATGTCTCTCTTTATGATTCCGTGTTCTTTAATGTAAAATCAAAAGTAAAACTACTTGAGTTATTAATGCTGCCAGGCAAACTAAGCCCTCATTGGCTAGGTCAGCTGTCCATCTGTGGGAAGGAGGTGGAGCCAATCTCTGGTTGCCTCTGGTTTCTAGAGACAACATCTGCTCCCAGAGGCTGGGGTTAGAATTCTGTACACAACATATTCTCTTTGAGACTGTAGACAGGTTTCTTTTGTGTTTTGGCTTCCTAACCCAAGCTCCTATTTCCACAGGCTTGGGAATTAACTAAATAACAAGTCCGTATCTGTGTGCTTAGAACAATCCTACCAAGGGAGCCCCTTGCATGGATGGAATCAGATCTTAGGAAGTCCCCGTGGTTGTAGCGGCCATGAGGTTGAGTCCTCCTCGGAGAGGCCTTGAGTCAGGGTTGGAATCCTTCAGAGGAGTCTTCCCAAGCCAGGGCCTTGGCCCACTGCCCACACCACTCCCCAGGAGGCACAGTGACTAGGGCCTCTATCCCTGGATGCAGGCCGTTTTCCCAAGGTGCTGGAAGTGTGGCTTCCTCCCATAGAGCCCTGCTTCCCCTTCCCAGCCTCCTTGGTCCATGTGAATGGACACTTCCTGCTGGGGCAGGGATCAATAAACACATCTGAGATACCCTTTGTCCTCCCTAGCTAGACAACCCTCTGCACAGACTTGCTGGCTTCAGCCTGCAGCCTTCACCCTGGGGCACTTCCTCTGGGTTTGGATTGGACCCTGCCTCTGTTTCCCTCCTACTGTAATGATATAGCCCAGCCTTTCCCTTCAGGCACCTGGAGACCATCTGGGAAATGGAGCCTCTGAGCTGGGACCTGTTCCCATGCCTGGGAGGCCAGAGCTCCCATCTCTCTCCTCAGTTTAAGACTAGCAACTGTAGACAGTCAAATAATTGTTTACTTGGCAAGCTAACAGCTGGACAGACCTCAGCTGTCTGAGTGGGGCTTTCCTGACCTGACCAATCAAGCTCCAAAACTTTGGACCCACCTCCAAAACTTCTGTGGGGGGGTTGCCTTGGTGACTGTGGGTAAAGCTAGCTCCTGTCAAGAAAAAAATATAATACAAAAGCTTGTCCACACCCACACACACCCATCCCCTGTACGCCCACAGAGCCTGGTGTGTGGCAAGAGGTGACGGCCTCAAAAACAAGACCGGAGGGAGAGGATGCCGAGGAAGAGTGCCTTTGAAACTTTCCGGCAGAGGCTGTGCTCTGTCGTCTGTAGCTGGATGCCATGGCTAGGAAAGGCAGCCAGGGCTGTTCCCTTGGGGAGCCCTGAGCTCCACAGCCTCTGCCTTGAGCCCGACTCATGTTAAGATCTTGCTAAATATTTGTGGAATGAAAGAATGTTCTGGTTTGGGTCCGAAGAGTAGAAGAAACAGTTGTTCTGAGTCTAGGGGTCAGCTTGGGGTCAGCTGAAAGATGAAATGTGGGCTCCACCCACCCTGGGAGGGTGGTTGGAAGGAGAGCTCTTCCTGTCTGCCTGCTGAAGGTGTGTGTCTCAGCTCAGTCACAGGAGCCTCAAGCAACTCACTCTGTTTCTCCAGGCAGTTTATCTTGAAAAGGAGGATGAGCATCTGCCTGTTATGCAGCGCTCAGAAGGCAGCAGCAAGAGGATCAGAAGTTCAAGGCCAGCCTGGGCTACGTGGAGTTTTAGACTAGGAGTTTCATAGCCAAAAGCTTTCTCAAAAACCCAAAAACCAACCAACTAACCCCTAAGACCCAGTCGAACAAGAAACCCGACAAAAGTACAAATAATAGCAATAATTCTTTAAGACCTGAAATACACGGAATAGGGGATTATACCCACATTAGAATAAAGTGCCTAACATATAAGAAGTGGACCTTGCCGGGCAATGGCGGTGCACGCCTTTAATCCCAGCACTCGGGAGGCAGAGAGAGGCAGGCGGATCTCTGTGAGTTTGAGGCCAGCCTGGTCTACAAGAGCTAGTTCCAGGACAGGCTCCAAAGCTACAGAGAAACCCTGTTTCAAAAAACCAAAAAAAAAAAAAAAAAAAAAAGAGTGGACTTGAGGGGCCTATAGAGATGGTTTGGGGTTAAGAGTACTTGTTGCTTTTCCCGGGGGCTTGGGTTTAGTTCCCAGCATTCTTCACACCAGACAGCTGACAACTGTCTATAATCTCAGCTCCAGCTCTGGCCTTTGTGGATACCTGCATTCATGTGTACATACACACACACACACACACACACACACACACACACACACCTATCATGCTATTCTGCGCACACACAATTAAAAACAATAAAAGTAAAAAGAAGTGGACCTGAGAGCAGAGCTGAAGGGCTTCCGACACGGGACTCTCTCAAGGGCAGCTACATAGGTCCACATAGCAAAGGCCTAGCCCAGGAGGCCCCAGGGCCCAGGAATCTTGCTGTTTAGGACAGAGTGATAGCAGTCCCCAGATCCGAAATTTTCCTAGCTCACACAGAATCCCTCCTGCATGTACAGGGTGGTCTTACTCAGTGGCAAATAGGACAAGGTGAGGGCTCAGGGGACCTGTCCCCAAAGGCCGTGTTCCTCACTGGTACACGGTCAGGCCAGGGCTTGAGACACTTTCCTGTCTCATGTGAACTTGGCTACCCTAGAGTCAGGAGCTTTCCTCCCCACCCACTTTCCTGGTCTCTGACAATAACCCAGGTGGCCTAAGGGCTCTGCAGCGGACATTGAGCAACATCCTCCCGACAAGTAATTATAATTCCAGTCGGGCTGCACGAGGCCCAAGAGTGTGTGTGTATACGCAGGTATGTGCCCAGGCCCTACTGCATGCCCGTGTGCTGTTTTCTGTGTGCCAGAGTGTTTCCCCAGGGACCTGCTCTGAGCTTCAGACATGAGGGATGTTTCTGGCCCCACTGTTCAGGACAAACCCCGTCTTTTCTGCCCACTCTTACCTGACCTTCAAGCCTAAAATAGGAACACCCTCCAACCTAACCCCAATCCAAGGATGCTTCTCCAGCCCTCTAACTCAGGAAGAGGTTTTGGTGATCTTGGGAATGAGAAGTCAGCGTGGATGGGTGGGGTGGAGCCAAGCCCCTCCCCCTAATCTCCTGCACTCTCTGAACCCTGCTCTCTTTTCTTCATGGCCCCTTGTAAATGAAATGGATCCTTTCCCCCTGCTCTGGTGCAGACCTGAGCAGGAAGTACCACTGCCTGGGCTCTGACAGCTCTCATCTTGGCACCCCTCCCCCCCGCTGCCACGTCTCCCCGCAATTCAGGGGACACTCATGCCACACGTGAGTCCCCCCTCATCCACGCCTTTGGCCTCTAAGTGTCTTGCCATTTGTCCTGTGTCCCTGAGCCATTGCAGGCCTGCACCTCTGGTCTTCTCTGCTCTGCCTGCCCTCCTGATAGCCCCCAGGGGATGTGCGCTAGGCAAATGCTGAAGAACTGAATTTGGCTGCCTGGATGGTGGTGGCTCCCAAGCTGGAGGTATTGAGCAGAGGAGAAAGAAGGCTGGGGTTGCAGCTGTGTGGCTGCAGGGGTAGGGCAGAGGTATGGCTCCCTCTGTGGATGCCTGGGGAAAACAATTTCCTTAGGTAGCCCCCTCCTGTATCTGGCAGAGCCAGGGTTTAGCGGCCATATGCAGTCTATACAGGCCTGTAAGGGAAACTCTGGGTAGGTGTGGATAAAACCAGAGACCTAGCCAGCTGTTCACTGTTTCAAAGAGAAACTGGGAGTTAAAATTTTCCTATTAAATCCCCACTTAAAATTATTTTATGGGTATGGAAGTTTTGTCTGCATATATATGTTTACTATATACATGCTTCATGTCAGAGGAGGCCAGAAGAGGGCATCAGATCCCCCGGGGACTGGAGTTAGAGATAGTTGTGAGCTACCATGTGAGTGTTGGGAATTCAACCCATGTCCTCTGGAAGAACAACCAGTACTGTTAATTATTGAGCAAACTCTCCAGAGCCATGAATCCATGCCTTTTTAAATGTTAGCAATTCCAAACAATAATAACAACAACAGAACCCTACTTTAAGAATTAGATGCAAAGTCTGAAGGCTGGAGGGGAGTTCCCGGCTTGCGACAGTACACACACCTGGATTGAAGTTAGTCTCCAGCGGTCCCTTGCCGTGGGATGGCGAGCAAGCAAGACCCTGTCTCTGGAGTTGGTCTCCTCACTAACGAAGGGGGAAGAATCCAACCCTCCTCTCCTGGGCCGTCACATGCAACACAGACTCCTGGGCATAGTCACTGCTTCTCCGTGTTCTGGGAAGTGTGTTTTACACGAGGTCTCCAGAATCTCTGCAAACTTCAGCCAAACCACTTTCCCTTCCTGGGCCTGCCACTGCCTGAAAAGGAGATGGTATCTCCCCAAAGAAGGTTTGAGATCTGCACTCACCTTGACAACAGCATTCCAGAAATCTCTTTTGTGTCTGAGCAGAGCTGGGGGTTGGCTCTGGAATGTCTGTCTGTCTTCCTTACCTCGTAGGCCTAACGCTCCTCCCCTACGGGCATTCTTTGGGGCCATGCAATCATTGTCCCCCTCATACTTTCTTGTACATACACAAGCCCTTCAGTACTAGATCATCAGCTGCTACTTGTCTTTCAGACTTTTGTGGTGAAGGGTTTGAAGCCAGCTTCTCCATTCCGTTGGATTTTGGCCCCTGTCCTCGGAAGTGTTTCTTGAATAACAGAGAGAACACTTTGAGGACACTCGTGCGAATGATTCCTGTCCAGGCCTCAACACCCACTTTTTCTCTTGATGTTTTTATTTTTGTCTTCCAGTAAGCCTGACGCTCAGCCTGATGACTCAGTGTCACTGGACTCCAGGGTGTCCTGGTTCAACTCCAGAAGTCACGCCAGGCTGCTGCCTTTTGCACTGGGCTGGGCTGTGAGAACTTTAGGGGATCCCAGCTTGGTACCAATGGTCCTGGGCTCTGAGAGCAGGGAGGGAGCCTCAGAAGAGGAGGTCCAGGTGGTACCTCTGGATGGGGCAGAGAGAGAGAGAGAGAGAGAGAGACAGCAACAGAGACAGAGAGAGTTTGTGTGCGCACATGTGGATGCAAGTGTATGGAGGTCAGAGGACACCCTCAGGTGTCACTATGCACCTTGTAGAACATTTACGTACTTATTTTGTGTGTGGGTGCATGTGTGTGTATGTGCACTTCATGGCATATGTGTGGAGGCAAAGGACTACTTGCAGGAACTGGAATTGTTTTTCTCCTTCCATCATGTAGATTGAACTCCAGTCATTAAACTTGGTGGCAGGGGCTGGAGAGATGGCTCAGTGGTTAAGAGCACTGGCTGCTCTTCCAGAGGTCCTGAGTTCAATTCCCAGCAACCACATGGTGGCTCACAACCATCTGTAATGAGATCTGGCACCCTCCTCTGGCGTGCGAGCATACATGGAGGCAGAATGTTGTATACATAATAAATAAACTTAGTGGCAGGTGTCCCTCCTACCTTTTCGGACAGGGTCTCTCATTGCTCTGGAACATCATCAAGTCCAGGCTGGCTGGCCAGCAAGTTCTCGGCATCCACCTCTTTCTACCTCCCATCTCGCCATCACTGGAATTACAGGCCCGTTCTAAGGTTCTAGGGATCCAAACCTAGGGCCTCATGTTTTGGAGGCGAACATTTTTCTGACTGAGCGAGGACTCCGGCCCTCCATTCATACGCTCTCTGTATTCTAAACCCTCTTCCCCTGACCACCAGATCACCTGCAGTCCCTGCAACATGAATGAGAAGCAAAGCAATGCTAAGGTGTGCTGACCAGAGCCCCTCTCATGTCAGAGCCCTCTGCACCCCACCTTTCTTCTCCCAGCCTGTGCTGTAGCGAATGCCATTCTCTTCACAGGGGTGGTGGTGGGGGAACAGGCTCACATAGTTAGGGAGTGGAGCAGGGGCTCTGGCTCAGATTCTGGTCTCAAAAAACTGGGTCCAGGCTGGGGATGTGGCTCGGTGCATGAAGCCCTGGGTGTGAGACCCTGTGCTGGGCTGGTGGCACATGTCTAAAACCTCACCATCTGAGAGGTAGAGAGAGGAAGATTAGCTCAGGGTCATCTTCAGATACATAGTATGTCTGGGGCCAACCCAGGATACATTAGCCCCTGTCTAAAAAACAACAAAACAAAAACAACAACAAAAAACATGCCTTCATGCTTCATCAGGTTGAGCAACAGAGGAACTGGGGGTTGAGATGGGGCAAGAGGATTTTTTATGTGCTTAGGGAAGATGGATGAGGTGCATGGATGAGGGCCTGTCATGTATCCCTGTCCCTCAGATGCTCTGAGTGTCCCTGCTTTCCTACTATCATGCCTAGGTAGAAGTGCTCACTTGTGAAGTCTCATTCAAAGTCCAAAGACCCATCCCTTTTTCCAGAAGGGCCACGCCTGTCCCTGGAAGGGCATTTCTTCCCTCCCAAGTCTCTGAAACCCAGACACTGGCTGGCCTCTGCCCACAGGGTCATGAGCGCAGGTTTGTCTGTTCAGTTGGGTCACTGGCTCCCAAGTAGAGACATGGTACCTGGCACTGGCCCTGTCCATGCAGGTATTGGTTAGTGCTCAGTGAGGAGGAACTGGAAGAAGGTGTGGCCTGGCTGAGGAGTCGGGGTGAGCAGAAGATGTTGGTACTCTCTAGGAGCATGGCCAAAGACTAAGATCATTCATTCTTCTTTGGACCTCCTTCCTATGCAGGGGAGAAATGTCCAAGGTGGAGCCATTGCCTGCAATGGGGCTGGAACCAAGGTTCATGTTCTACTTGGAAGAAGGCCCTATCTTGGCTGGCTAGTTTGTTCTTTGGCTCAAGTCCCTCCTCTGCCCCCATCTTCTCCCCTTCCTCCCGTGAAGGTTGGAATGGAGCGTGTATTAAGCAAGGAGCCAAGGCTCAGGAGGTCAGTGAACTTTCCCAGGGTGTCAACTACAGCTGGGGAGTGACTGACAGAGGCTTTCCTCTGAGCAGGTCTGGCGGCGGGCTTCAAGGTCACCACCCCGTATTCTCTGTACGTGTGTCCTGAAGGGCAGAACGTCACCCTCACCTGCAGGATCCTGGGCTCTGTGCCCAAAGGGCACGATACGACCTTCTACAAGATATGGTACCTCAGCTCACGAAGTGAGGTTCAAGTGTGCAAAGAACATCGGCCCATACGCAACTTCACGGCCCAGCACCTTCGTCCACACCATGGAAGCCACCAGACAGCCAATGCCAGCCACGACCAGGCTCAGGCCCATGGGCTTGAGTTAGTTTTCGACCACCACGGTAACTTCTCAATTACCATACGCCATGTGACCCTGCAGGACAGTGGCGTCTACTGTTGCCAGGTGTTAGAAATCAAGCACCACCACCTAGACCAACGGTTCTACGGGTACATGGAGCTGCAGGTACAGACAGGTGAGCGTTCTGTACAAATACCTATGGCTGGGGGTGTGGGGAGGAGGTGTCTGCATCTCTGCCACGTGACTATGAGACTGTGGGTGGCGTGGCCCTCAAGGGTATGTTGGCTGTGTAAGGAGTGGGTGCAGACACGTGATTACCTTGTGTGTGCCTCTTTTTGTGGCAGAGTGACCTTTTCATGTGAGAGGGTAGCATTTCTGCTCCTGAGAAAATGTAGGCCATAGGGCGGCTGACCGTGTACTTAGTTTGAGTTGATCATGGCTAAATGGCTGTGAGGTGTGTATATTCTCAACTGTGAGGTGTGTATCTTCTCAACTGGGCCTGTCTGCCCAGTTGAGAATGCAAGACCTGACTGAATCGAGATGTACCAGTAGGTACCCATTTGCCTTAGAAGGTGGCATGAGAACATCCAGGGTAAGAAAATGCGCGCGCGCGTGCGCGTGCGCACGTGTGTGTGTGTGTGTGTGTGTGTGTGTGTGCATGTGTGTGTGTATGCCTGTGTGTGCGTGCATGCTCATATGCTCACACTTGCATGTGTTCACACATGCATAGGTGTACAGACTCCAGGGGCCAGTATTGCCAGGCACGCATTAGCATGGATTCCTATGACAAGAGAGGAGTCGCTAGCCTGGACCAACCTCCATGACCCCACGAGCCTCACACTTGCCTAATAGCCCTCTCTTTGTTCCCACAGGCAAAGACTCACCATCGACGTGCACCGCATACCCGTCTAACGAGCAGGAGAGTGACAGTAAGGATGGCCACCCCTGTCTCTTCTGGGCACTCTGTTCTTTCTGTACTGACCGTGGGCCTGGACCCTGTTCTGGACTCTCACCTCGGGACCATACGCCCACAGACCCCATTCTCTCTGCTGCTTCTTCTATTCTCCTTCTCCTTCTTGACTGTGGCCCCAGAAGCCCCAGCCCCTGCCACTGCTTGCTCTGTGAAGCACGGATTGCCATTCCCACTTGGCAGAGGTGACACATGCTCACACTTCCCAGTTGCACAGCAGGCCTGTGACTGTAGCCTGTCCAGTTCTGTTCACAGTCCTTCTTCTGTGCACGTGGAAGGGGACTGGGCATGCAGCGTGCAGGGCAGCCCCGGTGCTGGCCGAGAGAGAGCTGGAAGGCTCTGCTCTCAGGGAGGCTGGGCACATAGAGGTCTGTTGGCGAATGCCCTGTGGCATATACAGTAGGCAAGGGGACATGTCTTAGAGTGCCCTCCACTTCCACAAAAAGAGGGCTGTGATTTATAGATTCATCAGGCATAGGCATCTAGTGTGATCTAGCTCTTGCTTAGGCTCTGGAGGGGCAGAAGGGAAAACCCTGACCCTGACCTCATGCATGAGGGTTTGAGCCAGCCGAACAACAGCCTTGCGTGAAGCCTCAAAGACCAAAGCAACTTTCTAGTCAAATTACACATATTTTCAAACCAACCATCAACCCCACCATGTACAAAACTGAGTGAGAGCCAGCCACACCAGTGTGGCAGGGAGGCCTTTGGTTCACGCCCTTCTGCTACACACTGCTGAGCTCCAGTGTGTCCTCAGCACCAAGCCGCGGTGCTGTCCTCACTTCCCCTCTGAGCATCCTCTTCCTTCCCACCAAAGAGTTCACACTGTGTGCCCACATGTATGTGTTTGAGGGACAGAGCGGTGGGGCATGGGCGATGGTCACTTCCCCATGGCTCCTTCACTCTGAGCAATCACCCCAGCCCCGCTTCTTCCTCAAGAATCTCTTTGCAAACTGCTACTTCTGCTACTGCCCGGCATGTCGTGGGGATGAGGGTTCAGGCAGGTCGTGGCTGACCTGGAACTTGCTATGTAGAACAGATTTGCAGCAAATCCTCCTGCCTTTGCCTATGGAGTTCTGGGATTTCAGGTGTGAACCCCTACACCCGACTTCAACGGGACTTTGTGGAAAGAAGCCGTATGTTTTCAGTCTTGGGGGAACAGAGACACAAGATGGTAGAGGGGAGAGCGCTGGAGAAGTGTGAAGTGGACAGGCCAAGGAGGTTGGGGACTTTCCTAGTCCCGAGACTCTAGAAGAAAAACGCAAGGGGGGAGGTGGAAGTGTAAACTTGCCCTCCAAGGTGGTTCACCCTTCTTTTCCACACATCTCCGCCCTTGGGTTTCGATGTCTTAAACCCTTGCCAATTCTTGGAGCTGTGACATTGCTTTCTGGCTCCGGCTTCCTTGAGCTATTGTCCAGTGAAGTGTCTTGTTGGGGACCAAAAGAACATGCTCCATCCCACTGTGGTTATTGAGGGCAGGGGGTGACTGGTGACCTCGGATGTCCCCTTCCACATTCCTGGTTCATGCAGTCTCCACACTGGCCACTAAACCTGAGTTGGTTCCTGGGTAGACACTTGGGAGTGTGTGTGGAGTCTGGGGAGCACTACCGCTTTCTGCATCGCTTCTCTATGGAGGAACGGGACTACCTGCGTCATGTTACGTCATCTAAGCACATGTCACCTAGGACATGGGATGGGAACCGCGTTGTGTCTCAGGTCCAGGGAGCTGGAGAACAAAACAGCAGGGAGGGGGTGAAGACTGCGATGAGCACTCAGCCACCAGTCTGCAAGGGTAGCTCCATCACCACGGAGGGGTGGGTACCGATTTCCTCTTGACGCACAGTAGGCCTAACATCCCAAGGCAACTCGTCCGTCCCTGTGCTAAGGGATGGGAACTGATGGTACACACAGGTGGGTTTCTGAACCCATTTCTAGAATCGTTGCCTGGCCACCCATGCCATTGCTAAACAGGCCCCAGGGCCAGCTGCTAAGCACGATTCCCTGTCCTTCATTAACTCTGGAAGGCCCCAACCTCAACTCTCATACACAAGCGCTCAACCGCGGCACTCGCTGGGCCTGTTAATGATGCTTCCAGGCAAGCTCTTTGTTTTTCCCCTTTTCTAATTCCAGTCTGAGTAGCTAAATGCTACCCTGTAGAGAGTAGAGCTTAGATTAAACCAGGACCAAGTCCAAGAGCGTTTCAGGTAAGAGGAAGTGTTGGGGAGAGGAAGGAGCCTGCCCAAGGTGTGGGCTGACATTTCGAGGCATTGCCGAGGGGCTGTGGATTTCCCCTGAGATCGGGACAGGGTGGGGCAGCCCGTCTCTGTACCCTTCCCATCCTGTATACAGCAGGATATGCCAGATGCTTTCCTTAGCCTCATTTGCACACACCCACAGGGTACCTGGCAGGCCCCGAATGTAGACTGAGCAAGCTGGGCCTTCCCATCCTGCCTACTCTGAGAGGACCTGGCACATGCCGTGGGGGTGGTTTTGGCAACTACTTCCGCCAGTATCTCATCCCCTTCCCAGGAAGAGCATGGCTCCAGATGGTGACTAAGCTTTCTCTGCAATGGGTGCCACCTTGGAGTAAAGGCAACCGCAGTCGGGGTGGCTTTATAAAGATGTCCTAAGCCTCTGGGGTGCAGCCGGGCCTGCATACATACCTCTAGAGCCTGCCCCAACAGTAGCCTGGACAAGCCCAGCGTATAAGGAAACAGGCTCTGGAAGTGAAACCAAAGAAACTGTAGAGGGCAGGATTGCCACTTGCAGACAAGAGGGTCAGGCAGGGAGGTCCTGGCCAAATCTCCAAGGCAGGTTGTGAGCACCTGGCTAAGTGCACCACGCGTTGCTTAGTAACTGTGGGATGAGAGAAGAGTGCTTCTGCAGCCAGCTTCTCAGGTTGCCCACAGTAAGGTCCTTGGATGGGGTTTAGCCACATTGAATGGCATGAATTATGGACCGTTTTCACTTTCAATATTCCGTGTTCAGATGCAGCCGCATTAAAACCGGCAGGGATGCCGCTTTCCTGTGGATTGGAACGTCCTTTGAAATTCGCCTAGCAATTGGTACTGTTTCCATACCAATGGGTACTTCTGAAGTGCCTGCCAATGGTCTGCTCGGTTCCATACACCTCACTGCGAGCCCATTTATGCTTCCACATTGCTTAGCCTGACAGTGGGATCAAAATGGCCTTTGTTCCCAAATAAAGTGCAGAGACAGCAAACGGACCACGGCACATCCGGCTCCTAGAGCTCTCTAGAGGTGAACCCGATACTGTGACAAGAGATCCTAGCCATGCTTTGGCAGAGAGAAAGGCTCAAATTGGGAAGGAAATGGCCTTACTCTAGTTGTGGTTCCAAGGGCTCGTCTGTTCCCAGCTAAACTCCTGGAGTCAGCAGACGGACTGAAATAAACCAACCCCCTACGATATGGGGCTCATGCAGTGCCATGGCCCTTTCCGAGATGATTTTGCAACAGCCTAGGAGAAAATACGCACAGGATGGTCTGTGGCTCAGTGCTTTGATGCTAAGTGCTTAGGTCCAGATGTACTGCCCGGGAGAGCAGAAATCTGAGCCCAAGGATTCTTTGTTGCAGTATGAGGACTGTTGAAAATGGAAGTAAACGTCCCCACCAGACAGGGATGTTTCCATCCATTTGGGACAAGTTGTATATAACAGAGCCCTGGGAAGAATGAAGTGGGTCTCTGTGTAGACAGGGAGATATCCAAACTATGTTTGGGGGTCGGGAGAACATTCTGTGTTCCCGTAAGGTAAGACCAGATCTAGATAGAGGAGGACTGTGGGCTGTGAGGGGCTCCAGGTTGAGGGGAAGGAAGAGACTTTTTTAAAAATGTGTTTACATTTCTGTGTGTGCATGTGTGTTATGTGGACATGCAGAACCAGAGGTTGACGTTGGGTATCTTCCTTAATTGCTCGCTGCTTAAGTTTTTGAGTTAGGCTAAACTGGCTGACCAGTGATTCCCACAGATTCTCCCATCTCCACAGACCCCGACCACCACCTCAGTTGACAGCTACATGTGACCATACCTGGCTTTTAAAAAAGGTTCAGGTGACCGTGCTTGAAAAGCAACCACTTTACCGACTGAGCCATTTTTCTAGCCCCTTTGTTTTTGGCTATTTAAAGATTTTTTTTTTTAAAGGACATTTCTCTAGTCTTCCTGTCTCGAGTGCCGGGAATGGAATTCAGGGGCTATGCACACTAGCCAAATGCTACACCCCTAGCCCAATTCTCTAATTCTTGTGGCAAATTTTATTCTCTTGTAACTGGTGTGTGCGCACATGTGCATGCGTGATCATGGGGTCAAGCTTCCAGGGTTCTCACCCTAGAAAGATCAAAGATCCTCTCAAAGGATGGGTGAGGGTTTGTTTTTATTTTTTGAGGCAGGGTTTTTCTATGTAGTCCTGACTGCTAGAACTCACTCTGTAGACCAGGCTGGCCTTGAACTCACTGAGATCCACCTGCCTCTGCCTTCTGAGTGCAAAGTGGAATTAAAGGCGTGCACCATCATGCCTGGTAAGGCTGGAGTATTCTGTCTTCATTGCAGTAAGACATTCATCTTTAAAAGCAAATGGGGTGGGGGATACAGGGCTGTCTCTGAAAGGAGGTCACTAGATGTTCCTGGCTTCTTCAGGTAACTAAGGGTATGGATATGGGACCCGGATGCCTGGGCCTCTCATCCTGTCTGCTCTGAAACCATGGGTGTGGTTTGGACAACTACTTTTTTAAAAAACATTTATTTATTATGTATACATACAGCTATGCCAGAAGAGGGCACCAGATCTCATTACAGATGGTTATGAGCCATCATGTGGTTGCTGGGAATTGAACTCAGGACCTCTGGAAGAACAGCCAGTGTTCTTAACCTCTGAGCCATCTCTCCAGTCCTGGCAATTACTTCTTCCAGTGCCTCATCATCTTCCTATGAAGAGCCTGACTCCAGATGGAGACTAAGCTTTCTCTGCAATGGGTGCCCCTTGTAATAAAGGGAACTGCAGTCAAGGTGGCTTTACAAAGGTGCCCTAAGCCTTTGGGGGTAGCCGGGCCCACATGCATACCTCCAGAGTCTGTACCCACAGAGCTTGGGACTCTTCCCACAAATGCTGTGTGGATTCCATTCCTGCCCAGCTCCCTTCTCCCATCTAATAGAATCTGACCACCTCTGCGTGTGTGTGTGTGTGTGTGTCATTCTGTGACTCAGTTTCCCTACAGGAGAAGTGAGAAGGGGACCCTCATGTCTGCTGCTTTTGTCCTCCCAGGTATCACAGCTGCCGCCCTGGCCACGGGTGCCTGCATCGTGGGGATCCTCTGCCTGCCGCTCATCCTGCTGCTGGTCTATAAGCAGAGGCAGGTGGCCTCTCACCGCCGTAAGTACCTTAGGCCGGGATGGTGATGGGGTTTCCTGGCTGCGAGGCCAGGGAAGGCATGGGACATGAGGGTTGCACAGGCCTTTCCCACTTTTTTTTTTTTTTTTTTTGCACCCCTGCAAGGAGCCGACTCTGGCTGAGAGAGAAGGGCACCTACATATGCCTTTCCTTCTGGTCCTGATGTCTGCCAGCGGCTTCGGTGCCCAGGCAGGGCTGGCTTGGCACTCCATATGAATGAGTAGGGAACCACACTGAATGACAGGGCTAGCTCAAACTGGTTTATAAGGATGCTGCCACTCTGAGATCTCTTAGAGACCTGCTTGTGTCTCTGGGTGGGTTTGTTTTGTAATGAGCAGCAGTTGCTGGGATAGAAACAAGTTTTGGGATGTGAGAACGAGCCGAGCTTTCAGCTGGAGCTTCAGTTGTCCCTTTCCTTCCACAGACACAAGCTCAGACTCTGCACGTTAACTAGCCGAATGCCATAAGACATTGGGAACGCAGAGCTGAGGTGGCCCCCAGTTGCTGGGGTCACCCTGCCAGGCACTGTGCCAAGTAGGCACATCTGTGATTCACTTATTCACCACAGCACCCCAAATAGGGGCCATTGCTGTCCTCATTTTACAGATGGACAAATCGAGGCTAAGGGGCAAGGGGGGGGGGTGTCCCTGACCTGCCCGGGATGGGGGGGGGCGTTCCCTGACTTGCCTAACGAAACCCACTGCAAATAAACGGCGGAGCCAGGCTTCAAGTTCATGGCCACAAACACCAGTCTCATCCCTTTTCTGGGTGACAAGGCCCCTTGTATGCCCCAGACTCTCCTATGAGCCTTGTTCAGCCGACATTCTCTGAGGGGTGGGAGCCCGGTGGGTAGGGGGAGCTCTGTTCTTGCACTTCCTCCCTCTGCCTAGCTGCAGAAGGTAATTGAGGGAAGACTATTGTCACCAGGTCACACCAGATTTCCTCTGCCCTCCCCTTCACCTCTCAATCAGCCTGCCATCCCCTTACCCTCTTTCCTGGAGGCCCCCAGTGAGCCCCTGTGGGCTGTGGCCACCTCACCCTTCCTCTCAGAAGGTTTCTTCCAGTTTTAAACCTACTACAGCCTGCCCGTGGGCATCCCTAAAGGGGCAGCATGGAGCACGTGACAGATTACAGTGAAGGAGGAACCCAGGGCTCTGGAAGGGGAGAAATGGCAGAGGGGGCAGCCGGGGAGATACCGAGTTAGGCTAGGTTCCGGATGGATTCCCAGGTGCTTTCTGTTTTCTCTTCCCTTTGCCCAGACCACGGCAGTGTCTGGTCACGTGGTCAGATGGTCACATGGTCAGATGGGACCAAGAACTGGGAAGCAGACCCTTCTGGGCTGGCAGCTACAAGTGTGCTGGGAGCTTCATGCAGCCTTTCTTGGGCCTGATCTTTCTTGCAGGGCATCTACAGGGTTCCCATTGTGCTCGTGGGACCTAGTGGAACAGAGATGGCTGGAGGAAAGATTGAAGTGCGTGTGTGTGTGTGTGTGTGTGTGTGTGCGTGTGTGTGTGTGCGTGTGTGTGTGTGCGTGCGTGTGTGTGCCCATGTGATGTGTGTTACCATTCATGTGGGGTTCTGAAGACACAGGCGCCATTCACTTATACCATATACCTTCAGTCTAAACACTGGCTTCCAACTTCCCATCTGTCCCAGGAAAGCGTGTGACCTGAACTTAGAGACTAGCCCTGTGATGACAATGGGCTAGTTGAGTGCCTGTGGAGAACAGCCTTGTCCTGTAGCATGCTCCTGTCCCAGAGTAAGGATGTCTCACGTACAGTAATAGGAAAGGGGACAATAATTTTTTTTTTTAAAGATTTATTTATTTATTATGTATACAACATTCCTTCCCTGTATGCTTGCATGCCAGAAGAGGGCACCAGATCTCATTATAGATGGTTGTGAGCCACCATGTGGTTGCTGGGAATTGAACTCAGGACCTCTGGAAGAGCAGTCAGTGCTCTTAACCTTTGAGCCATTTCTCCAGCCCCCATGGGGACAATAATTTATCTCCTAGCACGCGCCTTTAATCCCAGCCCTCGCGAGGCAGAGGCAGGCAGATCTCTGAGGTCAACCTGTTCTACATAGTGAGTTTCAGGGCAGCCAGAACTACATAGTGAGACCCTGTCTTGAAAAAAACAAAAAACAAAAAAACCCAAAATTATCTTCTAAAGCAGATACTTCCAAGTCTCTTCTCTGCCTCCGAATGGAAGTCCCCAAATCCATCCTGTGACTTCTGACTTACAACAGAAACACATGTCAGAAGTGTTAATGCCTAGACAAACAGAGCTCTGAAGGACAGGCCGTGGTGTCTGGGGAGTCACTGATCCATACAGACCCCAGAGTAGCAGCTTGTGGGTGTTGGGAACCAGAAGCAACCAGCAAGCCTCAGCACTCGGGCTGCAGAAGGCCAGCAGCAGGTTAGCTCCTAGGACATGGTGCACTCTGGGCAGAAAGCTCCTGAGTGCTGGGCTGGGGGCTGGGTTGCCTGGAGACGGGCAGCTCGGCATCCCTCAGCTCTAAAGTGGAGGTCTCCATCTTTACCCCAGAGCAAAGTGGTAAGGACGGGCTTGGCCCACGCAGCCTGACACGCAGAGTCACTCTGTCAGCAGAAGTGACCTAGATTTCAGGAACTTTGTGCAACTTCCCTGTGTTTGTCTTGCCGATGCCCCTCCCCCAGGCCATTTCCCCATGCAAACCTCCTCCTATAAGAAGGATCTGTGAGAGGCTGTGGGGAGCTGCAAGGAAAGAGGGAAGTTAGTGTCTTTGCATTTGGATGATGGGCAGTTTTAGGGGGACCCCAAGGATGGTAGTGGCTTGTGGGGGAGAAAATGACAGAAAGGATAGGATGTGATGGAGAGATCGAGGAAAGAACGGACCTTCTAATCTTAGGAGCTGACCTTGAACCCTCTACCCAACAAGCTGTGACTTAAGACCAGAGAGGCAAACTTCCTGATAGGAAGTGATTGTCAGCACATGTGGGGACTTGGCCTTTGGCTGAAACTTAGATTCTCAAGTTGTGACATTGTCAGGCTGCAGGGAAAAGTGTAAGCCTGGGGCCAAACATCATCCCACATGTGGAAAAGGCAGACGTATTCCACTGGTACACAAAGGCATCTGCGCCTTGCGTCCACCTGCTAGACAGACACATGGAACTCGGGACTCTTCAGGGAAACGTACGGGCTCCTAGTGCAGGGGGTGGGGCCTGCAGAAGGCTTCCTTCCTGTGACCAGCTTTTCTGTCTCTCTGTAGGTGCCCAGGAGTTGGTGACGATGGACAGGTAAGGCCCACAGTGACTTTGAGAAACTTTCTGGGACCCAGACATCAGGAAAGGGGTGTTTCTGTGTGACATGGGGCCCCGGCTCAGCAAGACACAGTTGATCAGAGCAGCATCTGGCACATGTGGCCTGGTGGGCTGCTCTGTGTGCCACCTTTACCCCTGCTAGGCCCTGATTGGAAAGTGCTTGGAAGTGCTTTAGTGGGCACCTTTGGGTCTCAGTGGCCACCCTGGCTGAGGATGAGCAGGAGCAGAAGTAGTTGGCTAGGGCAGACATTACAAATGCATAGGAGACCCATGACCCAGGCCCAGCCCAATGCACGGGGGATGGCTTGGTTGTGCTCGGCATTCCACAAGAAAGCTCTCAGGCTGAGCAGGCATGAACAAGTCGATGGCTGCTCTGAGGGAGAGGGATCAGAGACGGACAGTCAAGACAATGTTATCTGTGCTTGGGCCTTGGGCTGGCTTGGATGGGTTTTAGAAATTAGTCACCTCCAGAAGCTTGGTCCCTGTCCTACAATGTGTTTGAAGGAGACAGCATCTCAGATATGCCAAAGGAGGGTCTACCAGTGATCCTACTAGAACCTTGGAGTTGAAAGGCTTTCACAGGCCACCCCTGTCCCAGCTAGAAAGAGAAGAAAATAAAGGGGAGGCAGGGAGGATAGAAGTTCTCTGAGTGGCACTGACCACCCCTAATTCTGCTTCTCTGGCAGCAACGCCCAAGGTATCGAAAACCCAGGCTTTGAGAACACCCCACCCTTCCAGGGGATGCCCGAGGCAAAGACCAGACCCCCACTGTCCTATGTGGCCCAGCGGCAACCTTCAGAATCAGGACGGCATCTGCTCTCTGACCCCGGCACACCTCTGTCTCCTCCAGGCCCTGGGGATGTCTTCTTTCCATCCCTAGGTGAGTGTCACCAGATTTTACAGTACCCTGACTAATAAACATTAGAACTGCAGGCTCTGCAGGGCCCCCCCAACATTGGGGAGTCTTCATGGTGCAGAATTGAACAAGGGGATGCAGGCACCTCCCCATATTCACTTCTTTGTCCTATCTTTTACAGATCCAGTCCCTGACTCCCCTAACTCTGAAGTCATCTAAACCAGCTTGGGGACCACGGACAACGGTACCTGGATTAGGGGCAGGTGCATTTGCTCTATGGCTGGCCTTTTAAACAGACCTTTAGGCAGTGACCCCAGCCTCCCCTCTCCTGATCTGAGTCTAGAATTTGCTTTACAAGATGCATGGACCCTCCAGGCTACCACTTCTGGATGTTACATGGGGTTGGGGCGGGGTGGGGAGAAGATGCTGGAATGCTCATTGCTGTTCTCAAGATCTCGGGATGCCCAGTGCTCCCTAGAGACTTCACATTGCCAGCACAGATGCCAAATGACTTAAGAAGTCCCAGAGTGTCCGGCTTGGTAGCAGCCTTTCTTCATGGGAACCAGCGGCCCAGATGGGATGAGGTAACCACCTTGCCACCCTCTGAGGCAAGGGACACAAGCTATCAGAGACTCCTGCCCCACTGTGGATGTTGGTTGACCTGCTGTTTTGTCTGAGGATGCTCTGTTGGCTTGACTCTATCCCCCAGACTCTGGAGCGTGGCTTGCCTATGCCCCATGAGGGGATCTTCCTCAACAGCCTGCCAGCCATTTGAGGGTCTGTCAACAGTTTAAGTGACTCTGGGCTCTCATGGCCTGTATGGCAGTCCACAGAGTTCAGTGGTCAGAGGCTCTGAAACAGGAAGTACATGTTGTGTCCATTGCCACTGTGTCTTGAGCCACGTCGTACACGAAGGGTGGTGAGGGCAGATGGGGAAGGTGGGATACCGGCCTTCCTGTCCTCATCACCGAGCAGTGGGGCAATGACAAAGGTGACCTCCATGATGTCCTATCTATACTGGGCCACTTCTTGGTGTGAAAGAGATGCTATTAAAAACAGTACGTGGCAACAGCTGTACACAGCAAAGAGGGAATGGTTTGCATTAGCTTTAAGGCCCTGGGGATAGCAGGTGCAGGGAGGGCGCGGGATGGGGGCATCTAGGGCCTGGGGATCCTTCCAACCCTGACCACTGATCTTCAGGGTGACCTGCAGGCACATAAAAGAGCTTGTCCCTGATCTGATCTTGCTTTTGGTTCCTATCTCCATGGTCTGGCTTGACCCAGGCACACAAGGAGAATCCTTCATGAAGGATTTAAAGCATGAACAGGAAAGACAGTCCCTTTGAGGTAGAAACTGCGCAGCTGATGTCTGAGAGTGAGAAGGGGTGAGGCTGGGCAAATCGCCCTTCAGCCTCCAGTGGGATGGTAGCCCCATCAATGGAAAAGCTGCAATCCCCCCCCTCTTCCTGCAGCCTCCCCTGGCAGGAGTGAACTGGGCCTGGGTAGGAAAGCTCATACCCAGGGCCTGTGGGCAGGAAGAAACCCACTTCTTGCCTGCGGACAAATGGGTAGGGGTACAGAGAACAGTTCCAGGCTGGATCACAGCAGTAAGCTACCTGCTGGGAACTCGGACAGGTTGTCTGGTAAGGTCCAAGAGCATAGGCCCCTGTGGGATGCCAGCTATGTCTGGGGCTTGGAGTTCCTGAAGGCTCTGTATCATCGCAGGAGTGTTGGGGTAGTCAGGACACCAAAGCCATGACTCCTCTTTTGTCCCCAGGGTCCCCTCTTCCACCCCATCTGTTGCTGTAGACTCTATGCAGTTACTATAGATAGAGTGTGTTGTTCTTTTGGCCTTTGGGGCACCAGGCTGGAGTGGGGGAAGTGCCAGCTGTTTTGGGGCCTCTGTCAAAGAAAAAAAACCTCACACACACACACATCAGCTATAAGATGAGTATAGCCTGTCCCCTGGAGGAGGCTGGCCTGTCTCCAGCCCCAAGCTTCAGACCTTGCCACCCAGATGTCTTCTAAGAATTTGACTTTCGAGCCCCTGTCTGGCTGCTGCTCTGTAGAAAGGGGAGGAGCCCCCCAACCTCCCCAGCAGAACAGCCACTCACTTCCTGCCCAGCTTCAGCTTCCTTCTGCAGGGCTCTAGTCTCTTAGCTTCTGGACCCTGCAAGCGCAGGCACGTCAGCTTCATGGTTTCCTGTTTTTGATGCAGTTTTTGTGTGGTCCAGGCTCTGTCTACATCCATGAACTTGGGTCCTACCACCTGGCTGCTGCTGTGGAGGGGCAGGGTCTGGGGGTTGGGAATGGAGATGTCCTGCCCTGTGGGGGGAGGGGGAATTGCGTGGTGATGAGACGCAGTGGGAAACTGAGCTTCCAGGAGGAGGAAGGAGCCCTGTAGTCTTCCAAGCCATATTGGACTCCTGGTATTAGCAGGAGCCTAGGAAGAGAAGTCATATGTTCTGAAGAACTAATTCATCCTTAGGAGGTATATCAGAAATCAGGGGGTGCTTTGCCTGTCTCTAGAAAAGCTCTCCTTGGGATTGGGATGGGAGGAACCAGTAGGAAAGGTTTCTGATGCAGCAAGGACGTCTTGATGAGCCAAAGGACCACTATTGGCTGTTGTAGACCCAGCAGGCCCTGCTGGAGTACTACAGTGTGTCTCAAATCAGCTTCTCCAAAGAGCAGTCCTGGGGCTACCCTGCTTCTGTCTGACCAGTATTTTCCCTGTATGAGGTAGCTGAGAGCCTGGGCAGAGGCTGGTCCTTCAGGAACTGCTCCCCTCAGGAATGCCTTGGAGGAGGCAGCTAGGCTGAGGACTGCAGAGGGCTGGTCATCTTTGATAATCTCGGTCCTGGTAATAGGCTACCTCCTGGAAAATGGTTTCCTGAGTGTGAGCTGGAGCAGCACCCCAAGGCTGACCTGGCTATAGTGGGAGCCTCAGGGAACTAAAATAGGCAAAAGAGGAACTGGGGGTGCCAAGTAGGAGAGTGGGAGGCACAAGTCCCTTGAAAAAAAAAAAAAAAACAGCCCAGCTGAGTGCCAGTCCCAGACCATAGAGAGCATGAACCATGTGGCCCATGCCCTGCATGGGCGCTCCTTTCCCTTGACACTTTTCCTTGCCCACAATGAATGTGAGTCCTGGAAGGGCAGGGAGTAACAACAGTTTGAGGCTGCCTGGGGAACTGATAGCTGATACACAATCCTTGGGTAACTGAGCTGAATCAGGACCCCAGGATTATACTCTGGGGACCTAGCTTTGTCTGGGCCTGCTAGGATCTCCATAATGGCATTACGGCTTTGAGCTCGTGATGCCAAGGGATAAACATTTCACTGGGTTTCGTGGTTCTGATCTGTTGGTGTGGCTTCTGGGAATATATGGTAGGAGGAATTGAGATGTGATGATACAGCCGATCATAGTGCTAAGATTGATTACTAATGCCTACCTTGGATACAGGAAAAGGAAGTAGCAGTATGGATGCCAGTTCTTAATCTTTTTTTGTTAAAATATGCTTCCCAAAAGATTTTTATGTGTGTTTTTGCTTATTTGACATCAACTGAAAGTCTTTTTTGTGTGCATGTATATGAAGGATGCATGAATATATGTTTATGTGTATGTTTATGGAAGAAGGAAATCACCATTGGGCATCTTCCTCCATTCCTCTGCAATGTTTGTTTTTTTTAAAGATTTATTTACTTTATGAATGTTTTACCTAAATGCATGTATATGCATCATGTGTATGCCTGTTGGATCCCTTGGAACTAGAGTTATAAATACTTATGAGCTACCATATGAATGCTGGGAATCAAACCCGGATCCTTTGCAAGAGCAACAAATTAAAAGATAGATTTTAATTACTGAACTATCTTTCCATCCCTATCATTTTATTTTTGGTATATATTTAAATATTTTATGTGCGTGGGTTTTTGCCTGCATGTATGTATGAGCACCATATGTGTGCCCGGTGCCTGTGGAGGCCGAGGAGGGGAACATTGGATCTATCGGAAATGGAGTTATTGACAGCTGTGAGCTGCCATGTGGGTGGAATCAACCTGGGTCCTCTGGAAACAGAGCAAGTGCTCTTAACTACTGAGCCATCTCTTCTAGGGCCTCTGCTTTATTTTTGACAGACTCTTCAGTGAATGCGGAGCTCACCAATAGGCTGGGTGGACTGAGCAGTAAGCTGTATGGATCTGCCTGTCTCTGAACCCTGCCCACCTCTACCTCCACCCTACCCCCATGAACTGCTAGGGTCACAGACCACATGCAGTCATGTCTGTGAATACTGGGGATCTGAACTCGGGTCTTCATGCTTATGTGACAAGCACTGTATCTACTGAGCTACCCCACCAATAGTCTTTACTGTCCCTTTTAATGCAGAAGGAAATGGTGGTTCTGAAAGGCTTCTCCTGTGTGGCTGGTGGGAGTACTGGTGGCTCTCATTGCCTCTCAGGCCTGTCCCCCCTCCCTTCATTGAATCAAACAGCCTTCTTGCCCAGGACCTGCTATTGCCCTCAGCTTGTGCACACTGGGCTCCTGAGAGGTGAACCTGAACCCACAAGTTTGTGGTTCCAGTTCATTCCATTCCAGAAATATATTCTTATTTACGCTTTGTCTTCTCTGGCCTTCTCATGACCCAGAGGACCTGTGCTAATGTGTAGGCTCCTTCTATACCACTTGTCACCCCCTTCCTGCCTCCTGACCTCCAAGCCAAATGACTTTTGGTGGACACTGGGGGCCCATGCACTAGACATGTTGGCATCAGGGGAAAGGTAAGGGACCAGAGCTCCGTCTGACCACTAAGTCCCAGAAACTCAGCCAGCTTTGTGTACAGCATCTGGGGAGTGGCAGAATGCCTCTCAACCAGTAAGGTGAGCTACGGCTGGAGCTTTAATGACGGCACATCCTATTGCTCTCTGACAGCGTATTTGATAGACTGTTTTAAAAAAAAGTCAAGGTGAAAGGCCAGGGGCTGGGTTCCTCTTGCTGACCTGGGGCAGTTCTGCCTTCCTGATGTGAACACAGGGAAATACCCAAGCTGGGGGCAGAGGTATTGCCGGTAAAACTGGGGTCCTTATTGCAGAGGCTTGCTTTAAAGAATGTAATGAGCTCTAGGGCAGCGTTCCCACCTCACGGCCCACCTTGGAGCCTCCGCCAGGGGTGTGGGTTTTCTCTCTAGTAACCCGAGCAGTCAGGGTTATCTGCGAATGTATTTCCTGCTTCTGGCTGCCATTCGTAGGTCAAAAAGGGCACCTTCTCTCCTAAATCTCCTGCCAGAGTACCTCAGGGCCAGGGCCTCCTCTTTGCCTTCCGTCCTTCCTCACTGGACCCAGCCCTTCCTCCTGCAGGGGCCCCTTGATTGCCACTTGGGCCTTGCCATAGTCCTGCCTTTCCTGCCCATGGCTTGGAGCTAACAGAGGTCCCAAGCAATACAATGATTTCCTCTGGCCGGGTGGCAGGCCATTGTGTGGCCGGCCTAGGACTGGCCAGGATGGCCCTTGCAGCCCAGCTGTCCCTGGCCTGGGTGATACAGGGTAAAGGCTGCGGATAGGAATGTCCGGCTTTGGGAAGCGAGGGGATGTTACCCAGGGAAGGAAAAAGGAGAAGGGGTGTGGACACAGGGGTTCCTCTGGGATATGGGGACTTTCTTGGCAGCCGATTCCTAAACCCTGTGCTACAAATAATATCTGTGAAATGACTCAACGGGCAAAGACACTTGGAGACAAGCCTGATGATCTGAGTTCAAAACCCCAGAACCCACATGGTAGAAGGAGAGAACTGATTTTGATAAGCTGGCCTATGATTTTCACATGCATGCGGTGACAGGTGTGCACCTGTGCGAACACACATGCCCCTCCCCTCACAAAATAAAAAATAAAAATAAATAAACATTTTTAAAATGATGATATGACCTAGATAGTCTTACTGATCTCTGGCTCTGAGCTCCGAGCACTGGGTCACATCATGCCCAGGGTGTCAATTTTGTCCTATGTCCTTCCCCCAGACTGTCTGTCTGTGGTGTCCTAGCCTGTGGCATGGCCTTGCTGCTGCAGACTTAAAGGATGAATCAGCTCTCCCAGATAAAACAGCTAAGAAGAATGTACAGTCAGAGGTCTTGTCTGAGGCTGAACACTGCCCAGGGCTGACCTGCAACTGTGGGGCCCACCTCTTGCCTCTGTCTGGGAGGATGCTCAAACCGTATCATGGGTTTGCTTAGTAATTCCACCAGACTGGCAGGCAGAGGGAACCATTGACCCCATCTCCAGGCACAGGGGAGGATTTTGTGCTTGTCTCTCAGATTCTGCCCCTGAGGTCAATGTAGCTTTTCCATGAGGTGACTACAGGGATTTCAAGTCACAGGGCTAGGGATATGGCTCAGTTGGTGGAGTACCCCCACAACATCTATTCACTCACAAATCATGGGATCAGTCCCCAGCACTGTATAAACCGGGACATGGTGATACACACTTAAAATCTCAGCTTTCTCAGGAAGTGGAGGCAGGAGGACCAGAAGTTCAAGACCATTATCAGCTGTATTCTGAGTTTGGACCAACCTAGCCTACATGAAAACTTATCAAGATGCTGATCAAATAACAGAGCTCTTTCTTCAATGCCAAGAAGCCAGGACACCCCCAAAGAATGGATTTTCCCACTTCATCTATTTCTCCCTTGATTCTTCCACTTAGCACCAGCTTTCTTTCAAACCAAGAAGTCCAAGAAATACCAACTGTTACCGAGCACAAAATCAATCTTGCAATTATTGAGGCTGTATATGTGAAAGAATGTAACTGACTTTTGACTCTGTAGCTGAAGATCTGGTACTTGTAGCCAAATGTATCACTGAAGATGAGACTGAAACTGCATCCTTCCACGACATCACAAAAACAATACTCCCCCACCCCCAGTTACCCATGTCCTTTTGAGCTCACTAGCATGACTGCCTAAGCTAGCAGACACCAAGCTGCCCTGGAAGTGAGGTTAGGAGGCAGGGCGGAGTGAGTCTTGTTTCCTACTTCAAAATGTGATGAGTGTTCTTGAGGCAGCTGGCCCATTTCCTACCCCCTTGTCAGAGTTACTCCAGATGAATGCCATCCTGGACCTGCTATGTCCTCCCGCAGGGCCATTGATACCGCGGGTACCTAGACATCTCTTGGGGGTCAAGAGCAACTAAGTAAAACGTATCCAATCTTCACCTTCATTGAGGCCACACTCTGTGTAGTGTGACTTGCTCTGGCCAAGAGAAAGTCACAGAGGAATCCTGTGCCAGCTCAAGTCTGGCAATCACCGGGCCTTGTATGTATCCTGTGCTCTTTTCCTTCTTGTGCCTTCGGAACAGGCATAGGTTTGCTAGTTAGAGGAGCCGTCCCTGTCACCTTCGATGGATGCCAGTCGACCCCCAGAAGTACAGCCTTACCGGCTGACATGCAGCAGCATGCACAGGAAAGGAACCCCAGCTGAGATCAGAACTGCCTGGCTGAGCTTGGTCTATACCACCTGCCTGCAGATCAAGGCCCTGCTTCACGCCAGCCCTGAGTTTGATCTGCCTCATTATGGGAGAGATGGCAGACGCGATTCTCCCCGCATCTTCCATGTTTACCAAGCCCTTGTGCCAACCCGAGCTAATTCAGTTTCCCAAAACACCAGCTCTGCAGATCTTATCTGCCTTTATAGGTAACAAAGGTGAGGTTCTGGCAGGCTCTGACTGGCCAGCTTTCAAGGTCGCAAGTCACAGGTCACTCACTCCTCCAGCATGTGCCCTGTCTCCAGCCAGTCTACCGGCCATGCCTCCTTCCCCAACTCCGCAAACCGCATAGCCGTGAGCATCATATAATCATGGGCTGTGGCCCTGGCCGCCCAAGCATCAGACAGGACTATAGCCGTCAGGCTTTCCTACCTCCAGTGTTGTGACAGCACCATGCCAGTGTGCAGAGAGAGGGCCAGAGGGCTGCACTGCCTTACGGTTGAGTGTGGCCCTGCAGTGCACAGTTTGCTCACCAGTTCCTCTTACTCCCTGGCCAAGGCCTGATGTCAGGCTCATCTGATAGCATCATTTAGTGAGACCAGAGGATGGGCAGAAACCCAGAGCAGTGCAGACTAGAGAGACTCAGCCCCCTGCTTGGCATTCACCTGCCTGGTGAGGCTCCTGGGCTGTGAACTAAAGGCCTACAACCTAGGAGGTATCAATAGTTTGAGGGCTACGCAGGGCTTCAGCCCTGTTCTTTGGCTTCTCACACACAGGGATCAGCGATCAGCACTATCCCATCCACCTCCATTGCTTACCGACAGTGTGGGGGTGCCCTCATCCTCCACAGTGACCACCAGATGGTAGAAATTCTGGCGTTCCCGATCAGGTGGGGCAGGCCGTGTGGCAATCTCACCACTGATACGGTCCATGCGGAAAGTCATATCCTCGTTGCCCTCGGTGATGTAATAGGACAGGACACTGTTGATCCCAATGTCACGGTCAGTGGCTCTCACCTGAACCACAGAGGTGCCTCCGCCCACATTCTGGCAGGAAAGCAGAAAGTGGTTATCCCAGACTCACAGCCTTCAAGGGATATCCTTGCCCTGCTCCTGGCGCCTCAAGGCTTCACTTGGGACCCCTGGAAGCTCTGCTTTGTGTCCCCTGGGGGCAAGGATGAGGTGACAGGATGCTGGTAGACAATGTGCTTTGGACACCTCCTACAGGACAGGTCCTGGGTGAGAGCCCCTTGGTTTTGGTCCAGACTTGCAAGCTCAGATAGGATGCTCACACTTATATATGGGAAAAACTTCAGGTGCAGGGGAAAGATGCATGCACAGCCACACAGTCAATCAGAGGCTAGTGTGGGTATCTGCCCTGAGAGTGGGGCTCTAGCTTAAACCACCTTCCTTCATGAGCTGCTCCTGGCACTATGCCCAGCAAGGCTTAGAAAATGTCTTCTTGCAGTCAACCAGCCTTAGTGCCAGGTAATAAATATGTTTGTTTGAAAAAGAAGCTATTACAGGGTCTCTGCTTCTACCACAAAAATATAATGAAGGGCTGAGGATTAGGGCTGCATCTATTTCTGTTCTGAGGAATGAGGGACCAGTGGGCCAGGCAGACGTTTAAATGGGTGTCTCGTGGTCAGCTTTTGTCCATGGTCCACTCTGGGTATCTGGAGTATCTTTACCTCATTCACGCTGACGTTGTATCCAAAGGGGCTCTCAATCACTGGAGGGTTATCATTGACATCCAGAACGGTCACCTGTAGGATGTGTTCTTTCTTCCGTGGAGGGGTGCCACGGTCGGAAGCCACAACCTGTGGGGCAAAAGAGGAGGGGGTTCACAGTCAGGACTATGGAGCTCAAAGGCTGTCCCTTTGATAGGGAGGACCCGAGAGAGCCAAGAGACTCACTGATTCATCTTGGTCCTATGCCTGTCACTAAGCTTTCCTCTTCTGCTTATGCTGCAGACAACCCTTGCCTATGTCTTGCCAGGTTCATTTGGCATCTGACTACAGTGTGAAGAACCAGCACTTCCTGACCTGCCTGTGTTTTGGGCTCTGTTAGCCCCTTGACCTTGGGTCTGAGATAGGATTCAAGCCTTCTGTCATTCCAAGGTGGCACCTGGTGCAGAGAGAGGCCTGGAATTTTTTTTTTTTTTTTTTTTTGCAATCCTCTGGAGTTTTGACCACCTGCTGAGCCTATCCTGGGGGACTTCAGTGCGGCCTTGATGGTCTCTAGGTACTCAACCTCTGCCGAGGAGCAGTGCGGACACAGAGATTCAGTGACAGCTCCAGTCAGTGTGTCATTCACTCTGCAGCAGAAGCAGGCCAGGTAGGGTTCTTTGGCCTATTGCATATGTGGGGAAACTGAGGTCTAGCCAGAAGAAATAATTTGCCCAAGGGTCTACCATGTTCTTAACAGGGTCAAAGTCCCCGTGATTCCACTAGGCATTCTCCTGGCTGTTTTTGTTTGTTTTACTTTACTTATTTATTTTTAAGACAGAGTCTCATGTAGCTCAGAGTGGTCTCAAATTTATGAGAATATCTTGAGAATAGCCTTGAAGTCCTGATCCTCTGGCCTCCACTACCTCCTGAGGGCTGGGATTAGAGGTGGGTACCAAATACCACCATGTCTGGCTCTTCTGACTCTTTTGATAGGGCTAGGCACCTCAGCTGCTTCTGCTGGGAACAGAAGCATGGCTCAGGTCACCTTCTCCCATCAACCTTACTGTGGTTAGCCTTGTATGGGCCACATGTCCCATATCACTTGGTGACAGCAAGGAAACTGACCACCCAGCTATTGTGTGAGGTGGGCTCCCTCCTGAGTGCTTGGCTGCAGCAGTCCAGGAAAAGCCAATGGGTGCTCACCTTGAGGATGTAGTGGTCCAGTTCCTCCCTGTCCAGGGCTTTAGCCACAAACACTTCACCAATGGAGTCATTGCTGGTGACAATCTCAAAAGCCCCAGCAATGTTACCGGAAGCCAGGGAGAAGACCACCTATGGGAGGAGAGAAGGGGCAGGGAAGAGAGATGGCTGGTCAGGCTCAAGAGACTGCCTGGTCTCTATGCCAATTATTCTTCCGCTCTACTGGGTGCTGGAAGAAAGAGAGAATGCTGAGGAAAGGGATCAGGCCCAGCAAGGCTGGATGTGCCTGGCAGGTATGTCCAGGGGATGTTAGCAGAGCAGCCTGGGAGCCTAGAGAATAGGTCTGAATCTCACCACTTAAATCCCCCTTCCTGCTTGGTGACAGGAGTGGCTCAGACGTCCCCAAAGAAGTAGGAAACACCCTATAGCCTGGGTAGACCCTGGCTTGGTGCCCACCTGTCCATTGCTGCCAGCATCAGGGTCCCGAGCCTTGACAGTGGCTACTCGCTGGCCCACAGGGCAGTCCTCAGGCACACTGATGGCCGAGTCAGAGGTGAAGTCAAAGCGCGGGCTGTTGTCGTTCTCATCCAGCACAGTGATGTAGACCTGGGGACAGACACCCTCAGCTGCTTGCCTCTGTCCCCAAGATGTCCTTAGACCATGAGGTCAGCAGGGACCTTCAGCAAGCATTCAAGCCCAGACCCATCCTAGCTGCTAGCTTCTCCGAGCAATATGTGTGTGTGTGTGTTCACGTGCAGGCATGTGTATGGTGCACACTTAGCACCAGGGCCAGGGCAGGGACAGCTGGGAAGCTGGGTTCTGGCTCATGGGAACAAAGGCTGGGAATACCTCTCTTGGCACTGGTATCACTTCCTGTTTTTCAGGAGAATTAAGGAGTTCAGATTTTTATATGAAATGAGCCAATGAGTCACAGAAAGGAAAATCAAGTCCAGGCTGGTTAAAACACAGCTGCTGGCCAGCTTCTGGCCTCCTCATTAAAGGGAGAGGGCTAGGTCAGGAGCAGGGAGCTACTGTGACCTAGCGGTCCCAGTGGGGAGGGAAGCTCCATGAAATTGCATATTCTTTCAAGTCTATGGTCTGGACCTCGGGTGGACAAGGGCACCTTGAGCAAGAAGAGAGATGGCGCACTGTGGGTGTGGCCACGAGCCCTGAGAAGACCACAGGCCACAGAGACTACAAAGGCTGCTATGCTTGTCACGCTGACTGCCAGGGACAGGTTGGGAGGTGGCCTAGGAACCCCAGGCAAGGCCTCCTCAGGCTGCTCCACCCCAGGCTAGTCCTTATCATCCTGATTGGGGCAGTGACTTCCGGATCCCATATCTGTCTTTTGGTGTGCACAGCGCTCGCGGTCCTTGTGGGCCCTTTCCATCCTACAGAACGAACTCACTGTCCCCTCTCTCTGAGGCAGGCTGCCTTTCTTGGTTTCAGCCACACCCCACCATGTCATCATGCAGCTGTCAGGACCCAGGGAGAGCTGGGTCACCTCCTCCATTTCTGGCTGTGTGAGTTTGGACACGGTTATTCAACCTCTCTGGCTTTCCATTCTCTCAGCGGAAAACTTTCGAAACAAGAACACGCGCTACACTGGATGCCAGAAGCAGGAAGTGAGAAAATACAGGTGCGGGTGGTGTATAGTAATCTCTGTTGTCCCTCCTTCCTGTCTGATGGACGCTCAGTCTTTTCCCCAATCAGTCCGTCCTTGCCTATCAGGGAGTATTCTGCATCCGCTAAGCAAGCAAGCTGATATGGGAAATGGAAATGGTGATACCCAATGTCCTGTGCTCAGGGCAAAACCCAGCAGAGAAAACTGCTGTGGTTGGACCTTCAAATTCTTTGGCCAGCCGAGGTCCTCACACCATATAGCCTGAGTACATCCTGTTCTCTCTGCCAAAAAAAAACCCAAAAACCCTTTTCTTTGTTGGCTTCATTAACTCATTCTGCAGAGCTCAGCTTGAGTGGCCTTCAGCAAGCCTACCTGGGTTCCCTGACATATTACAAAGCATATATTAAGTCACAGGGATGCTGTGACTGGGGTTTTTGCCTCAATCTAGTTCATGCTGTGCAGGCAGGGTTAGATCTGCGCTGGGTTTCTGACATGGCTGCTACTCTGATCTCTTAGTGGTGGATGTGAGAGCGGGTGGTGGATGGGAAGGGAGCCAGCCTTGGTGAGTGAGAAGAGATGGGGCCTTCTCCAGCTCCCTGTGTCAGAACCTCATTTTTTTTCCCTGCCCATCCCCCAGCACCCAAGTGTGTAACTCAGGAGCTCCTAGAACTGAATCTTCCTTCCTGCCCCTCCCCCATTGCTGGGGCAGGGAGGAGTCAGGTGGAGGTGAGCTGTGGTTTGGCTCCTGGCTTCAGAGAGGAAACTGTACCACCTTTAAAGGCCTTCTCCTGCACCTACACCCTAGTGTCTCACACAGTGTGGGGCCAACTGGGCTGTGTATCTGGGGCATGAGGAGAGCAGATAGCTGAGTGGGAGAGAATGCATGAAGTACTTGCCAGCCACATCAGACAAAGGGGTACCTGGACACCAGAGTGACATCACATTCTCATGGGATACCCAGCCATCCCAGCCTCCATTCCCTGAACCTTCACCACCACTGAGGGCTGAAGGGCAGCTGGACCCACAGTACTGAGGATGATGTTAAGGTCTGCTCAGAGCCTCCACCTATACCCCGCAGGTCTCAGGCCATCCTGCTGGGAGATTTAGGACCTGGGACTCCTGCCTGCTGCCCCAGGGGTAGAAGAGAGGCAGCTGTGTGGGGATCAAATCCCCATTCACTCCTGAGTGCCACCCCAGGCCCAGTTCATCAGGGGCTTTTTCCCACACCTTTGACTATAGTAGTCACTGTACCCAAGGGCCTCAGCCCAGAGTCCTGGTAATGGGGCTCACCCAGCTTACCCTGTAACCATAGCTACCATCTCAGGTACTCCCTGGGCTCTGGCCCTGAGCATCCTCCTTCACCTCCCCCTCCTAAGATCTGCCACCCCTGCTGAGGAGGACAGGGATACTGGAAGGATCCCCCAGTTAGGGGTTCCCCCCAGTTAGGGAGGGAAGGGAAGCCCAGAAGTTAGGCAGCTTTCTTTGTCACATAGATACTGAGGGGGTCTCGGTGTCCCTACCTGTGCATGTTCCAGGTATTTCTTTGTTATCACACTTCCATCTTATGGTCCCATAGGGACTAGATAGAACATGGAGAACAGAGCTTGGGATGGGGAAGAGGATGGGATGGGGAGGTCCTGAAGGGTCTGAGCAGAACGCCTGCTGGAGATGTCCATGTGCTTCTCGTTTTCATTTTACAATGATGGATTGGTTCAGTGTGTGTTTGGGGGTAGCTGGATGGGAGCAGGTGGATGGGAGTGAGCACAGATGTGGGCCACGGCATTTGTGTGGAGGTCAGAGGACGACTTGGGATTGGCTCTATCCTTCTACCACGTGGGTCCCAGGATCATACTCAGGTCATCAGGCTTGGTTGCTGTGGGCAATGGTCTGGTACCCTGTAAAGATCTGTCATTTGTATTGCTTTAATCAAACGCTGATTGGCCAGTAGCCAGGCAGGAAGTATAGGCCAGGCAACCAGGCAGGAAGCATAGGTGGGGCAAGGAGAACAGGAGAATTCTGGGAAGAGGAAAGGCTTAGTCTGCAGTCGTCACCCAGACACAGAGGAACCAAGATGAGAATGCCTCCCTGATAAAAGATACCAAGCCACACAGACAAGAATAATGGCTTAATGTACCAGATAAGAGTTAGTTAGTAAGAAAGTCTGAGCTAATAGGCCAACCAGTTTATAATTAATGTAGGCCTCTGTGTTTCTTTGGGACCGGACGACTGCAGGACCAGGGGGGAACGAAACCTCTGTCCCCACTTGGAGGCAATCACCTTTACTTGTGGTAGCATCTTGCCAGCCCTCCACCCTACAGACCCTATTTCTGGGGAAGGTGGGAGGGTCTGTGCACCAGCAGTGCTGTGAGGCAGTTCATGGGCAACTCACCTTCTGTAGGCAGCACGAACAGGAGATAGAAGGGAGAGAAAGGCAGAGTCAGAAGGTTATTGGCTGGACTGATACACTCCCCCACCGCCCATGAGGTCTGTGGCCCATGCTACCATCTCATCTGACCAAGGTCTCAGCCCAGGTGTCTGGCTGCAGGATGGTCCTGGACCCCGCCCTTGCCCCAGCTATGTGTTAGGGGCTGGAGAGACTCTGGGCCTGGACAGGGTTGCAGTTGAGTGGGGTTCTCACCCAGGACCCACTCACCACAGTAGAGTCCACCTTGGGGCCACCGTCATCTGCTACCACTGTCAATGTGTAGAAGTCACCTTTCTCCCTGTCAACCAAGCCTTTGACCGTGATCACACCCTGTGGGGGATGGAGGCAAACATCATAGTGACATCAGACAGCAGTTCCATGCTCAGCTGGATTCTGCCATCTTCTCCCACCCCACTCTGCCGGCCATGTTTCATTTCATTGGCCCCGGCCCTATTTTCCCATGAGGCTGTTGGCTGAGATCCCATTGCATTTGCATCCCATCCAGATGCCTGCCATCTCCTCTATAAGGTTTCCTACCTCCTAGCCAAATAGGTCCTCTCTAGGTAGAGGGCCCAGCAGTACCCATCAGCCCACCATGACCCTTTCCCCACATCTTCTCCGACTACTCAGATTCACATAGTTTTTATGCTCTCTTCCATTCCCTGTCTGAGAGCCCTTGTTTAGCTAATGTTCCCAGTCTTTCCAGGGGCAAGGCCTGTCATGTTGCAGACACTGAGCGACTCTCATCCACCTTGACCAGGGCAAACAGCACACGGGCAGGCTGCTGCATCAGCTCCACACTAGTTCAAAAGGTCGGTTCTGCATGTGGAAGAGGCTGGCCTGACTCTGCTGGAACTCTGTGCACAGCAAGACTGCCTTTCAGGAAGCCTAGGAGGTTGACGGTACTGCCCTTCTGCACTGTGATGGTCCAGGGTGCCAAGTTGTGGCCCCCCATCAGACTGGCCAGCAGGGATTCATATGTTGCCTACAGTCAAAGAAGGGATTCTAGAGAAAGGCTCATTAAAACAAAGGGGACTAACTAGCTCAGGATAGCTACTGAAGAGATAGAAAGGAGTTAGACCCGAGTTTCCCAATAGACAAAGTGAAAAGGGAGGTAAGACTCCTTGTATAATGGTAGGTTAGAAAATAAGACAGAATGCACGACCCCTTAGAATATCCTGGTACTAGGAGCATCTAGGGAGAGGAGAGGAATGGAGACGGCATAACAGAGACTGTGCCTTCATGCTGGAGCCTTCAGAAAATCCCATGGGAAAGCATCTGGACTGATAAATATTCGTAGGTCCTTGGGTCCTTTATTTATTTATTTATTTATTTATTTATTTATTTATTTATTTATGTCTTTTAGAGACAGGGGCTTGCCATGGAGCCTGGGCTGCTCTGGATGTCTATATCCTTCTGCCTCAGCCTCCTGAGAACTGAGATTACAGGTGTCCTTCCGGGGACAGGGTTGTGCCTGGAGGGCACCCAGAAGCACCCAGAGCTTGCCTTATGTATCTCTCAGTCTGCTCATATGAATCCTCTGGAACAGCCTCCGAATTGGCCATAGGAAGGAAGGAAGATATTTCTGACGCGGCTGTAAACAGTTACCTGAACTTCAGAAGGGGTCCTGGGAACTCTTATTGCAGGCTGTAGTGATATTTTATTTGCGCTTTTTTTTAAAAAAAAAAAAAAAAAAAAAAAAAAGCTTGCCTGAAGATCTGAGACTAAAACAGCCCCACTAGCCAGCCTTACAGACCAGGCAGTGGTGACACACACCTTTAACTCCAGTAGCCACACTAGTTTGCCACAGAAACCAGGTAGTACTGGTGCACACCTCTAATCCCAGTACTAGAGAGGAATATAAGACAGGAGGAGACAGTTCTCACACACAGTCTCATTCTGAGACTCCTGGAGGCAGGATCGCCATTTCTGACTGACGTAGAGTAAGAGCCAGTGACTGACTGGCTGTTTTGCTCTTCTGACTTTCAGGTTGAACCCCAATTTCTGTCTCTGGTTTTTTATTAATCGTACTACAGCAGGTTAGTCAGGGAACACAGTAAATGGCTGGTGGCCTGCACCTGAAGTGAGGCAGACTGGCAGCCATCATTACCTCCCCCCCACAGATCCCACTCAGTGGAGCTGCTCCGACTTGACCCAGTGGGCAGCAAGAACCTAGAGTGAGGGGATCCCTATACATTTTGGTACCCAAAGAAGTAGCCTATGGCTGTGTGAATTTAGCAGGGAAAGTGTCTGGCTTTTCCTATTGTAACTTCCGTTGCTTAATAACAAGGGTGCCAGACTGCTTGGCTTTCAATATAGCGCCTTAAAATACTAGAAGAAATAAATGTACCACCAGGATGTTTATCTTAAGGAGCGTGCCGTGCATCCAGAAGGAGCTCAATAAATGCACACTGTGACGGGGCGGTGGTGATGCACACCTTTTACCCCAGCACTCAGGAGGCAGAGGCAGGCAGATTCTCTGTGAGTTCGATGCCAACCTGGTCTACAAGAGCTAGTGCTAGGACACGTACGACTGTTACACAGAGAAACCCTGTCTCAGAAAACAAAACAAAACAACAACAAAAAAAGCACACCGTGTTGGGAGAGCCCTGCCGTCCTACATGCCTCCTTACCGTGACGGCATCTATCCTGAAGAGGGCTTTGGCCTGGGCACTGGTATAGGCATCAAAGCGGTAGGTGATTTGGTTGAGGTTATCGATGGAATAGGCTTGAACCCGCACAATCTCCGTGCCCAGAGCAAGGTTCTCCATGATGACTGCCTCGTAGGAGGCATTGGAGAACTGAACAGCCTCATCCAGCTCATTGAGAAGCGTCACATAGACGCTGCAGAAACCCTGATTGAAGGGGGGCGCGCGGTCTGTGGCGGACACATTCATCAGGTAGCTGGTCTTGGTCTCGTAGTCCAGATAGTCCACTGTCACGATGAGTCCTGTGCTCTCGTCAATCTCAAACTTGCCCTCGGCGCCAGACAGGATGCGGTAGTTCACCAGGCCACCGTCCCCTGCGAAAAGATACAAACTATGTAGGCCCAGATGGGGGTGGGGCTGCCCTGTGGCTTCTTCAGTTGTCTACACCAGGGGCTATTCCTGAGAGACCTTGGCTGTTCCCTCCTCCCACCCCCAGTATACATTATCCCGAAAGTTGTAACAGAGGAGGGAGCAGAGGTCAAGGCAGATGACAAGGCCCAGTACACTGATGACCCCCTCTGGGGCTTGATATTGGCACTTGATATTGGAGATGTGTCAGAGGGAGTTGGCTCTGCTCCTAGAACCTCAAAATTTAAGTTCAGACACCTGTCTTGACTGTTTGGAAAGGCAGGCATCTTGTAGCGAAGTTTTGATCTAAAAGCATTAGATACCCTCAGAGCAGTCAAGCCTTCATTTGGTTCCTTGGTGAAAGAGACTCTTGGTGCCAAGGAGTTGCCCATCCCCATCTACACACTACTGGTCAAGCAGGAGGCAGGCAGTTTGGGAAGGTAGGCAAGGAGACAGGCACAAAGCCAGTCAGCTAGGCAAGAGCATCCAGGACTTTTACCAGCTTCTCAAAGGGTTACCAGAAGAGACCTCAGCAACACACAGTGCCCCTGACCCTGTGCTGACGTCCATTCAGAGACTGGCTCAGCTAAGAAGCCTTAGAACTATGTCCCTGTCACTCATCCTGGGTGGCAGGTAATCTCCAAAGCTGAGGGGGCATGGGGACTATTGGGGTAGTCAGTTAGAGGCTTGGTCTGCAGCCAGAGTATCAGAGGTGGCTTGGGAGCCTCTTTTGGTGGCGGTGGAGTGGGGAAGAGCCCTCTCCTAACTGGACGCAGGCTCAATAGAGAGGACGCAGTATCCTGGAATCCTCTCCCCTTTACTTTTTACACTGATTGCTGTGGCCACTTCCAGGGCTTGGGAACCTCTGCCAGGTTGGGGCTGCCTTCAAAGCAGATCAGTTCCCTACAGGAAGGATGGCTGTGAGGAGACTTGCAAGTACCAGTCTCTGGGCATCCCCTGTGCAGCAGAGGGTGGCAGCTGCATAGAGGCATAGGCCTAGGCTAGCTTTATGTTATGACTTTGTTACTTTCCTCAGCCCTTTCTGGGTCCACGCCAAAGGCTAGCACTGGGCTGCTAGGTCCTGGGATGACCAATCTGGATGGACAATACGTTCCACTCTCCTCTGCCCATCAGAGGTTGGATAACTTCCCAGACTCCAATCTTCTCTGGCCTGGGCATTTGGAAGGAGTGAATAACACCCAAGGAGCTCCTCCTGAGCCCGAGTATGGCTCCCTGGAGCCTAAGGATGACAGAACCCCTTGGGCAACTGGAGGGTCACTCTGAGACATAGCACCCCTGCCCACCTCACCGCCTTACCAGTGTCTCTGTCGGTGGCTCGGACGACGATGACCGAGGTGCCGATGCCTGCCGTCTCTCGAAGGCCCAGGCGGTTGTACTGTTGCTGTGTGAACACGGGGGGCTCATCGTTGACATCCTCCACATACACGATCACCTGGAGGGACGAGCCAGGGCTCAGCTCCAGGAGAGTGGAGGCTGGCAACCCACAGTATGGTTCCTGCTCCCTCTGGCCCAGTTGAGGACGCCCTCTGGAGGCCCTGGCACTGTCTTATTTCCCCCTGAACCTGGTTCCTCCAACAGGACCTAGCACATGGTGCCAGACACCTTTTAGTTCTGGAGGAACGGGTGACTATCAGTGACACTTTGGGGTAGTCAAGATTCTCTAGTACAAAATGGTAATTCACTAACGGCTCATGCCACACTGCTCCTGAGGTGGTTAGCAAGACAAAATATGCCAAGTGTGGTAGTGTGAATGTATCGAACCCCTATAAGCTCATAGGGAGTGGCACTATTAGGAGGCACGGCCTGGTTGGAGTAAGTGTGTCACTGTGGGGGCAGACTTTGAGGTCACCAATGCTCAAGCTATGCCCAGTGTGGACACAGACTCTTGTTGCCTATGGATCAAGATGTAGAACTCTCAGCTCTTTTTCCAGCACCATGTCTACCTGTACGTCTCCATGTTCCACCAAGATAATAATGAACTAAGTCTCTGACATGGTAAGCCAGCCCAATGAAATAAATGTTTTCCTTTATAAGAATTCTGTGGTCATGGTGTCTCTTCACAGCAATAGAAACTGTAACTAAGGCACCAGGCCCATGGAAATGCCAGACAGTAAGTGTGGTGGTTTGAATGAGAATGGCCCCCAAAGGCTCATGTGTTTGGGTGTTTGGTTTCCAGCTGCTGGAAATGTTTGGGAAGGATCAGGAGGTGTGGCCTTGTTGGAGGAGGTATGGCCTTGTTGGAGGAGATGTGTCACTGGGAGTGAACTTTTAGTTCTCTCTTCTCCTTATGTATCAGATGAAAGCTATCAGCCTGCCGCCATGTTTCCTGCCATGATGATCAAGGACTCTAGCCCTTTGAATCATTAGTCCTCAAATAAAATGCTTTCTTTTATAAGTGGTCTTGGTCATAGTGTTTTGTCACGGCAATGGAAAAGTAACTAACTCTACCCAAAGATCAAAATGCATCTAGGTCAGACACAGGAAAAAATGCGGTGTCAGCAAGAGCAGAAGTCATCATGCTTGGGGCCTTACGACCCTCACACAATCTTCGATGATTTCAGGCCAGATAACTGTGTTGGGAGAACTGATCCCTGGCTCCTTCTAGGGACACTTCTCCCTACCCATGGGGGTTTCCTGGTCCCCCCTCCTGCTTTCCTGTGGACAGCACAGGTCACAGTAGTCAGTGGCAAGGACAGAAGTGGCGTGGGCAAGATGGCCTCAGAGCACCTGCCTTTGGCACTTTGACTATATTGATAGCTGCCTCTGGGATTATCCCAACACACACACACACACACACACACACACACACACACACACACACCACGCCACACACAAACACACCACACCACACACACACACACCACACACACACACCACAAACACACACACCACACACACAAACACACTACACCACACACACACACACCACACACACACACACCATAAACACACAACACACACACACACACACACACACACACACACACACACACCCCTCCGGGGTTAACAGGGAATTTACTCAGGGTGGGTAGGGTGGCAAAGCAAGGGAAGTATGTGGTGAATGGGGAGGTTCACAGAGGGTTCCCTACTTCATTGCCTTGAGGTTCCACAGCCTGCCATGCTCGCGGTCTTCACGTCCAGACATCAAGAATCTACTATGCAAATGACAGTGTCTCTACCACAGAGCACAGCTTTAGTAGGGAACCTTCTAAATTTGGCTTCGCCCACAATTTGTTGCAGAAGATCTTGGGTGTGGTGGCTGTGGTAGGAATTTGCACAGACGATTTTCGGGAACTCCATGTAAACAGAAACAAACCCTCTAGCTTTCAAAACTCCAAGCCCTCCCTTTCTGGAGTCTGCTTGACTGTGACTTCTGGGGACCACGGGAAAGAAACTGCCAACCTGACAGTACGCAAGGAACAGGAGGGAGGTGGCGTGTAAGCTTAGCTACATGTAGCCAGGCTTTCGATGGTTCTGACTGCGTTTTTAGCAGTAAGTAGAGAGAGGAGTAAAGATGGTGTGTGGTTTGTGAACCCGAGAGACACAGCTGAACAGGAAATATAGGCCATCTGAATTCTTGCTGAACAGGAGGAAGCTGCCAGCTGCCTCACAGAACCAGACTGCTTTCTGACCAGAGTGTGTGCACAGAGCTGCCATTCCCTCCAACAGGGACAAGAGGGCAGGTGCATGTATACACTTGTGCATGTGGGCATGCATAGACCATGTGTGCCCAGAGATGCCCAACAGCTCACCTTGCTTCCTGGCCCTCCAGGGACTGTCTCTAGCCCCTAAAGCGGGGATGACAGCCTGCATGGCAAAGCTAGAGTCTTCACATTGCCATCAAAGGTTCCTGGCTTTCCTGGGTCTCTTAGTGGCATGGAGGTTCTATATGGAAAGGGCCATCAAATCTCCAAGTTGGGAGACAGCACCTGAATTCTTAAAGTTTACTCCTTGGGGACGAGGCTGTAGCTCCTGTCAGGGCTCTGGAGAGCCTTCTTGGGCACTGTGGTCCAGAGATTAGTATAATATAGAGGTTATGACAATAGTCTAGGCCACCTGCCTGGGGGGTAAAGCCTGGCTCCACCCATACTGCTGTGGAATCCTAACCCTAATCAAGTTGGCTAATTCCTCTTAGCCTCAGTTTCTCATCTGCAGAACGGATGTGATGCAAGACCTATCTCAAAACTGGTCTGATTTCTTATTCCTCTGGGTCTTGAAGACAGGAGCACATAAGGGGCCTGTGGCTGTGGTTTAGGGACCTCACCCCTGTGGTAGTACACGGTCTGCCTTTGATCTCTTTTACACCCAGGGGTGTTGCAAAGAATCTGGTTTAACAACAAGGTTGGTGGCAAAAAATGACATGTAGCAGCCGCAATGATCAGGCACCAGGAGGAGGCTCCTGGGGAGGTGAGGAACCACAGAGGGGGCTGTGGTCGGGAAGCCTGAAATGCAGGGGTCCAGCCTGAACCTCATTGATGTCAGCCACTCTGTTACCTGAAGAGATCCTGCCAAGGGAAGACACAGTCACAGGCATGCTCATGGATAAGAGCATGTCATGTGAGGGACACTACTGTCAGGACTTCCTGACATCATGTCTGCACCACGCCTGTGTCAGCCACCATGATCTGTAGGATCCAATGGATCTGATCCCCTCTGCCATGTCCACTTGGACTGGTATTCATTCACTCAGGGTAGCTTGTTGGGAACCAACTTTCTCTCCCACCTCCTCCAAAGTGAGAGCAGAAACTGGGGGAATCTAGCTTTGGTCCCACTCTGACAGATCTGCATGGGTCCCAGTTCCTGTTTGGAGATGTCCATCATGGGCATGTGGGGAAGTGTCCCCTGAGTGAGTTGAGTGACAGCTGGCTGGGTATATTCTGCTAGGTGTCTCCAGTTTCAGGAAACAGCAGGTACTGGCAGGCTGATAAATCCAGCTGATTTAGCCACACTCATGTCTGGGTAGAAGTCCCTGCCTGCTCTATTCCCAACTCCGTCCTATTCATGACAGGGACCTTGGCTCTCATTCACTTCCTATGGCCTTAAGGGGCAGGGCCTATGGGCTGCTGTGTGTGTGTGTGTGTGTGTGTGTGTGTGTGTGTGTGTATGTGTGTATGGAGGGTGAGGAGGACTGAACATAAATAGCACAGACAGGAGGCAGATGTGTGTTTGTGTGTCCATTAGAGAAGGTCCCTTGACCTCAGCTGCCTAGTGAGGGTGGGTACAAGGAATGCAGTATTTTAGGAGCAGTTTCAAGAGAAGGAACATTGATTTGGACCCAAAATACATAGTCACAAGCCCTGTTTCTGCCTCTAGATAGCTCTCTGTGTCTCTCTTTCCTCATGTTGGCATCTAGTCCTCCTCGCTTATGTCTATGAGGTTTCCTCAATGCATTGTGCAGAGCTGGGTGGATATAAAGAATAGATTGGTGAGGAGCCCTCTTTCTTCCCTTAGGACAGCCATAAGTATCATGGATCCCCTTCGTCAGCTGGAGAAACTGAGGTACAGAATAAAAGGACAAATCCAAGATCCCTGACTGGGCTGGGCCCTTGGTATCCTCACCAAACTCCTTGTCCAAGATGTCAGTCAGTACCAAAACCTGTCCCCACCACGCCACCACAGGTGGTCTCACCCTGACAGTGCTCCGCATGGGGCCTAGGTCATGGTTGTAGGCCTCCACCATCAGCACATGGGAGGAGTTCCGCTCTCTGTCCAGGGGCCGAGGGCCTCGCATCAGGAGCCCGCTGCTGATGTGGATCCGGAAGTTGTTGCCATGGTTACCTGCATGGAAGGACACATGAGATGCATGAGCTGGACTAAGAGGAGGATTACCTATAAGATGGAGGGTAGTGAGTGCCAGGCCCTAAGGCATGTAGCACCTGCTCACAGGACTTAGGAACTTGGCTGAAGCCCACAATAGCCTAACAGAGGGGCGCATGGGCCTACCTCTTCCTTATATGAAACCTAGGGCCTTACAAGGCCTTAACCCTCATCTCCATGCCTCCACTTCCCTTAGGGAAGCTTCAGGAAATTTCAGAAGGGTCTTGGACCCAAGCCCTACTGTCTGTGGGTGAGGAATCTAGGGTACAGCGAATTCAACTGGGTTGGGTTGCTACCCATGATCTTGGTTTCTCTCCAAAGACACACTTATCCAGTCAGCCCCTGGAGTTCATCACCCTTGATCCTAGAAGCCAGCAGATGAGTGGGCTTCATGCTCTGGATGCAGTGAGTGACTCAGGAAAGGGCTCCGGATTCTAGTTGGCCCAAGGACAGTGAATCAACAATGAGTTTCCCTGGATTCCCCTCCATCACGGTGACAACCTTGGGACCACTGTAGCATATGGAGATCTTAGAAACATGGCCAGTGTGCTGCCCTTTGCTTAGAATATATTTAACTTGGTGTAAGCAATCAGAAAATCCACTTCCTTCCTGGGCTCCAGACTGTGGATACAATGCTTGGGCATCAGCTCTGGTCAGTCAAAGAGAGATATTGTCTTAGGGAAGCGGCCATCCCTCCTGTCCTGTGGCAGCCCACTCACCATGGAGAATGCGGTACCAGACACGCCCAAACTCGCCCTCATCTGCATCCGTGGCTTTCAGCTGAAGGAGAAGAGACAGTGGGGGTTATTCCTAGTTCCAAGGCGGGGGCGGGGATCTGTTTTTGCATATCCTCTAACCCCAAACATAGGTGTGCATCCTTTTTATCGTCCACAAGGACACCCTACTATCTATGGTTTATGCTGGCACCAGGACCACCTATCCTATCCCCTCTTCATGGGGTACAGGGGCGCATGTGAGATATTTCATCATCCCCCTCTGGCCCAGGCTGGAAGAGGCCACTCCATGCCTCTATGATCCCCTACCTATGAGGCTTGTGATATCTTAGGACCATCACTTGGGTGACTGTGAAGAAGCTGTGTCTCTGAAGAGCCTACCCTAGCACGGGTGAAGATGTTTAAAAGCTGCATCCCTGGAGCTCCCTGACCACCCTGCAGAGAGTTCTCCTGAAGAACTTCCTGGGATCTGTAAATAAACTGTTGCTTCACCAAGGTAGCATTGGGTTGAATCATTTGTTTTTTCATCAGTGTTCTATCCGGGGTGAAGAGATGTTTGTATATATCTCCCTGGGGAAAGCCTGGCAACAGAGTTGGTATCTATTCCGATCTGAATATGAAATGTGCCTCCCACCTCCAGGTTCTTGTGTTTGAATACTTATCCCCGAGATGGTGGAAACTTTAGGGGGCGGTGCCATGTCCTGGGGGAAGTGGATCACTGGGGGACTGGACTTGAGGCTTTATAGCCTGGCTCTACTTCTGATTCACTCTGCCTTCCCAGTGTAGACGCAGTGTGACTGGCCAGTTTCAGTCACCACGCCTTCCCTGCCTGCTGCCTTGATGGACTGAAACTGTAAAGCAAAATATGCCCTTTACCCCTAAGAAGCTCTCGTTAGGGTACTTTCTTAAAGCAATGGGAAAGTAACTAAGACATTACCCGTACAGGGACCAGCAGACCAGATCTGCCACGGTGCTAAGATGGACCTCGGAGGCTGATCCATCTGAGGGGGCACTGGAAGCCTTTGCAACATGCAACTGCAGTTCAGATGTCTGTCCAAAAAGAACTTGCCTGTGTAAGGGAGGGATTACGATAGGAAAGTGGCATGTGGATGCTTTCGATCTGGGAGGAAAGATGCTGAAAGGGGAGAACGAGATGGAGGTGTTAGCCTGCTGCCTCCTACGGATGGCAGGATGCAAGGGAGAAAGAACGCAAGTTAGAGCTGCCATCAATAGGTTTCCTGGGAGGCAAGGACTTGGGACCCAAAGAAGGGACAGGAGACTAAGGAGGAGTGACATGGAAGGGAGAGAAAATGCTCCTCAGTCAAATCTTTAATACAGAGAAATTGGGGGGGAATAGATGGTCCAGCATACAGGCAGAGGCCTTAATTAAGGCCCAGCATGTTAGACCATGAATCGGGAAAGACTTGCTTATTATTATTTTTGTATGTATGCATGCGGGTATGCCACGAGTGTGTGAGTGCCTGCAGAGTTCGGAAGAAGAGGGTGTTGGATCCTGGGAGCAACCAGACATGGGTGCTAGGGAACAAATATCGGGCTTCTAGAAAGCAGTGAGTACTCTTAACCACAAGGCCATCTCTCAAGCCTCAGGGGAAAGACGTTTATACAAGGAATAAAAGAGTCTCTCTGTCTTATGCGTGAGGCCATGGGACACAGAGGCGGATGGGGACGGCCTGAGTTGTGTGGAAATAAGAAACTAAGCGATATAAACACTCTTCCTCCTTGAGCTGAACACGGCATAGACCGAGACAACAGGAGGAAAACAAGTCCCTCAGACAAGCCAATAGGGACCGTTGGTTATGCCTCAGATCTTCGTGGCTGGCAGAGACTGGAGGACAAAGAGGAATGACAGACATTGCTAAGGGAATGACTAGGCATGTGAGAGGTGGTGACTAATGGCCAGTTTGTGGCTTTGAGTTCTGTGTTTACCCAGAGAGTTACAAAAGAAGTTGATTTTCCTAGGGACAGGTTTGGGGCTTTAGTGTCTCTGCTGAGCTCCCTGGTGGAGTATGACCTTTACAATGTAGGAAAAGCTCTGGGGGATCTAAACGATTTAGACCAACGTGTAAACTGGCTCTGTAAGGCATTAAAGAAAGGATGAGGGGATGACAGAGGGCCAGAAGGCTATCTCCAGGTCACTCAAAGAGCAAATGCGGAAAGATTTGTGTTGAGCCAAATGCACCAGGGAAGGGATCAACGGAAGGGCAGATGCTGCGCCAGAGAGCTTCTAGAAGGCTTCATGGGAGAGGAGCAAATGGCAGAGTTGAAATAGGTGAAGAAGATAAGACCGTCCAATGAATGGGCGCCTATCCTCTCAGAATAAGCTGTACACATTTCCCCCTTCAAGAAAGGGCACTGGGCTGGAGTGGTGGCATATGCCTGCAATGCCAGTATAGCATGCAAGACCTGGAGGATTGGCGTAATTTTAAAGCTAGCCTGGTCTACGTAGTAGGTACTAGCCTGGACTGTAGGAGATTCTGTATCAAAAACCTCATGGAGATTGGGGGCCCCTTTTAGTAACCCGGTGTTGCCAACGGACAGTGGCCATGGTACTGATACTGAGCCAGAGAGTCAGTCATCTGGCAGGCATGGCAGATGACAGCATGGACACCATTCGCCCTCCACTGCCCGTTCAGCCAAGAGGCCCAAGCTTATCAAGGCCATCATGGGCAGGGAAATACATGGCAACCCCATGGCAGAGCCCCAAGATGAGGCCCTAGGGTGGCTTATGGAGAATGATTGTGCATTCTGGAGGGACAGATAGGGTACCGCCCCCACCCATGATGTGGTGTCTAATATCTTTTTTTTTTTGAGGAAACAATTGACAATAGTGACAAGATCTTCCCATGATGCATTGGACCTTGCTAGCTTTTTTTTTTTTTTTTTTTTTTGGGTTTCCCCCTCGCTGCTACACCACACAGCCAGTGGTACATGTTTATAGTGGATAACCATAGGTCTCCAGAGATCATGCCCAGCCTCTGTGAAAAGGTCTCGTTGCTGAATGCCAATCCTGAGTGTCTTACAGATTTGGAAAAGCGTCTGGAATAGCAATAAACACAGCAGCGAAGGAGTCTGAGCAAAGCTATACCACACGGGTGGAAATGGGCATGCCCAGAAGCCATAAGGTTATTGATGAATGATCCCAGTGCATGAACACAGGGAGGTCCCCGAGATCCTCCACATGGGAGGCTCTTGTGGCTGTTGTGGGTTGGACACTGGCATCAGGTAGGAAATTCTTATTGTTGGAGATACTGAACACTTCGGTGGAAGAAAGCAAGCTAGAGCAGAGCTGGGAGCTCCCTCCCCTTTGCCTGACTTCTATAGAGCTGGAAGGCACTGTGTAGGCTGTTAAGAGAAAGGTCACAGTCCTATCGCTATGAACTCTCTATGGGCTACAGGCTAGGCCAAAATGTGCCCTCTGGAGTAATAGTGGCATGACTGTTAGAGGTGCTTTTCCTTTTTTTTTTTTTTTTTTTTTTTTTTGGTTTTTCGAGACAGGGTTTCTCTGCAGCTTTTTTAGAGCCTGTCCTGGAACTAGCTCTTGTAGACCAGGCTGGCCTCGAACTCACAGAGATCCGCCTGTCTCTGCCTCCCGAGTGCTGGGATTAAAGGCGTGCGCCACCACCACCCGGCTTAGAGGTGCTTTTCTATTGGATTTAAGGCCCAGGCCACAAGACAGAACTCATATTTGGTACCATATATAAATCATGAAAAACCTCGTGACTGGGGAGATCACAGGCCTTCATAGCAAGGCCACAGCTGTTGTTCTGTTCAATGGATGTGATGTTCTTGTCAAATTGCCTTCCAGGCATTTATATTATATTTTACAGATTACTGCTGTTGCTATCCTTGAGCAGGAAAACTTTTTTTTTTTTATAGTGAACAGTAATTACCGAAAAGACTCTTGGGTGGAGCTGCTGAAAAATTAGTCAGGAAGCTACATCTTTGGTAGTCATCATCCATGCTGGGGTGAGCTTTTTGATGACGCAACTGTTTTTGAGTCTGTTTTGGCACTCAAAAGCTGTACTGCAAACTTTACTATCCTCACTCACTGGACACACTTCGAGAAAGGAGAACCGAGGAGGGGTTCTCCTTGCAAAGATCAAGTTGGCAGAAAGACAGGGGGCCGGGGGGTTTCATGTGGCAAGGGCTCTTGTCCTTTAATTAGGGAGACACTGGCTTCCTACCCAGCACTAACTCATTGGATAACTGGAGTTTGGGCTTCAGGAGTAATTCCTCCAGCTGTTCTTGGCTGGCTGGCAGCAGGGAATCCAGAAGCTGGGTTTGCCGCAAGCTCCTGGGCCCCCAGAGTCACTTGTCACCTGTTGGGAGGGGCCATGTTGGGTCACCAAGGCTCTCTCCGTGTTTCATAGTACACTGGAAGGCTCTTGTCCATGTCAGGGGAGGGAGACAAGGCTTTGTTTTGTAGCGAAGGGCTATAGGCCTTAGATGTAGCCGTGACTGCTATCGTGTTTACAAGCCTCTGGTAGAAACGCTGCACAAAACTCGGGCCCCCTAAGCAGGCAGCTGGTTGCCAGGGAGGTTTGGGATTCTTGGAAGAAAGGAGGGTTGTGGGGGAGGGTTGGCGAGAAACTGGTACTCCACTCAAACTGTAAATGGCCTGTCCTTGGCCATCCCTCGGTCCAGCATTTTGAAATTTGAAAAATGCTCCTTGCCCTCACTTCTGCAGCCAGACATCTTAAAAGGGACACTCTTCTGAGAATCCAGGAAAGACAGGGCCTAGGGACCCTGCAGGGGAGGTCTTGGGGGGCAAGGCTCCGGGGCCCATCACTCCTTCTGCTGTCTCTCTGCTAACAGACCCTCTCCCTGGTAACCTGGGGGCTGGCAGGCATTGAATAGTCGACCATACCATTCAAATTTCCAAGGGGGATGGTGGGAGCCCCAGGCCCAAGAGGCAGTTAAACACAACCCTTGCTGTCATTAGCAGTTATACACGTGAGAGGGCTCCAAGGAGACAGGCTGGAGCGAGCCACACAAGAGGGCTCCCCTCTCCTTCTTCCCACTCAGTTGCCATCCCTACTTCCCAGTTGTCCCCTCCCCTAGGCATGCCAGGACTCTCCCAACGAAACCAGGCTCAGCTGAAGAAACGGGGAGAAAGCCTGCCCTGTTGCAGGCGGATAATACAGTCGGCTGGTACACCTTGGACCTCCTGGGACAGCTGAGTGACCACACCACTGAGAATACAGACCTCCAAGGGTAGGCCTGAGACCAATAACGAGGGACTGTAGAGAAAGCCAAAGAAAGAAGTAGGGAAGACCTTTACTGGGAAGTGGGGAGGACATGAAGGTGTGCTCAGATTTGGGGAGTCCTTCTATTGTTCTGAGAAAGGAAATAAGGCCCAGTAGAGGGGAATGACTAAGTCAAGGTCACACTTTCTCTGTGGGGTTCTAAGGAAAGTAAGAGAGTTCTAGGCAGGGCTTGAGGAGAGGGGCATTCAGTGGAGGGCTCTAGTAGGAAGGGGGCTCTGTGCTTGGGCTGCAGGTCCTCTAGAATCAGTGTTCTTGCTGGCTGGCAGCAGGAAAACCAGCAGCCAGGTTTGCCTCAAGCACCTCAGATTCACGAGCTACCACGAGAGTGGCTCAGATGCTGAGGCAGAAGAGGCCCTGGGCTATTGCCTCACGGCTTCTCTGGGTTCTGTGCTAGTAGGATGGAGGCCTTTCCCAGCTGGGACTGCCCTTTCCTTACTGGGGCCAAGTGCTGAGAGCCAAGGGACAGCTAGTTTCTCTCCACGGGGGATGGCAGTGGGTATGCCCCATCCCTACTCCAGCTCAGACTCCAGGAAGGGCTGATCCGTAGATGCTGTCTACTCAGAGGGCTTTCCAGGCTCAAGGCCTGAAGGGTGGAGGCCCTGAGCAGTTAGACAAGCATCAGAATTTCCAGCGTGGAGAAGCTTCAAGGGCTGGGAGGGGTTGGGGTAAGAGATGGGAGGTAGGTGGGTGGAGAGTACCGGATGCCCTCAGTCAGCTGTGCCCAGGAGCCAGGAGTTAGGTCCGGGAGTTGCTGGTGAGTGTCTGTATGGGACAAGGGCTGTAGGGGCTAAGCGGTCAGGGTGGCCATGCTCTGTGATTCCCTATGGCTGAAGCAGGACTTCAGCATAACTGAGCCTCCCCTGTGGTCCTGGTTTTGGTGCCAGAGCCTGAGGGAGAGGCCAAGTAATGTGGGAAGGAGGAAGCCGCCCTCCATCTGCCTCAGGTGAGGTTCTAAGATCAGAGTCCTGTTTGGATCTTTGGATTTTTCTCTACCGGGTTGTGCAATGCAAAAGGCGTAGCTGCTGGCCTGTCAGCTGGACAGAGGCCGTGTGTGTATTTTTATTGGCCTGGGGAGCACATCCAGCATTTGAAAATTGATTTAAAAACTTTTGGAATCAAATTTATCTGGCATTTTGTAATACCTGTCTTTCTTCTGTGCTTCAGCCAATATTTAAATAGCAGGGATTTTTGCCTTAAAAAAAAAACCCCAAAATGTTTCTTGCCTCAGTTGAGAAGCCTGAAGAGCCTTGCAAAAAATTCTGTGTCCCCAAGGGCCAGCCCAGGCTGTGGGGGCAGCTAGGGCCCTTTTTGGAATTGTCTATCTAGCTTCTTTGGCCATGCATTACCTGCACCGAGGCTCTGGAATTATTATTACCAGCTACTACTAGTCATCCAGTTTAGCCTGGTCCTCTGTCTATGAGGACAGTCTGCAGCATTCCCCACAGAGGATGGATACCCTGAAGGCATAATGGAAATGCCTAGAAGGTGAACAATGTCACAGGGCAGGTTTCTGGCTACACTCTGTTAGTTCTTTGGGTTTATATTTCCCGTGTGTCTGAGTGACGCAGAGAGGGTTGGGAGCCTAGTGGGGGTAGGCACGGGACCAGGAGTCAGAACGTCTGGTCTTTCTCCTCTTTGCTTGCCTATGTGGCCTTGGGTTTGGCCTCTCATGCTGAGCCTTGGCTTCCCTGGGAGCAGGTTAGGCTGCATCAGGAAATAGAAACAGAAGTACTCATGGATCCAGGCAGGTGGAATAGGTATGTGGTGGGCATAAGGGAGTGTGGCCAGCTGGGGCCAGTGACTTCTGTAAAGGGGACATCAGAGCAGCAACTAGTGAGATTATAATATGGAAAGAGAAGCTAGGCACTCAGATGTCTATCTATCTATCTATCTATCTATCTATCTATCTATCTATCTATCTACCTACCTACCTACCTATCTATCTACCTACCTACCTACCTACCTACCTATCTATCTACCTACCTACCTACCTACCTATCTATCCATCCATCTATCATCTATCTATCTATCTATCTATCTATCTATCTATCTATCTATCTATCTATCTATCTATCTATCTACCTACCTACCTACCTATCCATCCATCCATCCATCCATCCATCCATCCATCCATCCATCCACCTACCTACCCATCCATCCATCCATCCATCCATCCATCCATCCATCCATCCATGTATGTCTCACATAGCTCAAGGTGGTCTCAAATCTCCTAAGTAACGAAGACTGGCCTTGAACTCCTATTCTCCCCCCCTCCCCAGAGTGCTGGGATTACAGGCATGCACCATTACACCTGATTTGTAAATCTCATTTTAAAAATAGTCACAGATAAATTAAAAACACACCAATCAACCACCAAAACACACGTGTGGGCCCCTGGTCTACAGCCTTGGCCTTAGGCCACTGCGAGGGTCCCCACCAGTCCACCACAGCATCTTACACTCTGACTTGTTCTTGATCCGTAAAGTGGCTTCCTGATAGAGTTGGGCTTAGATTTGTGTTTTTAGGCTTAAGTCTGTATGGTAATTTCCGAGAACTGATTATAAAATGCCAGAAAGCTTTCAATACACTATGCTCTTCATGGCTGCACAGCAGGGCTATAGCAGATAGAAGCCCCCGGTTCAAGACCCAGCCCTATCACTAACCAGCTTACTAACTGTGCCTCTCTGGGCCTTGCTGTACTGTGTGACAAGAAGATCATGAGAGCATGACCAACTGCTCAGCCCTCACTGGTGTGCTCCAGGTGAGTCTCTCCTTCCCCTGCCTGGGATGCAGTTGCTTTGCCCTCATTCTCTGTCCTGCCCTTGCAGGCACCATGAGCACAGGGGGCTCCAGCCTCCCCAGCCCTCCAACCTTCCTTACGACTCCGGCGTCTTCCGGGACTTACACCCAGGCTGCCGACCCTGTACCGGTTCTTATCGCCCTGGCCTGCATTTTTCTGCTGTTGGCCTCTTGCCTGCTATTCATGATGCTGTGCAAGCCCACTGCACTGGACCCTGGCCGTCAAGGGGCTCGGGAATACATGCCACATCACCCAGGGAGCCCCAGCGAGCCCAGGCTCCGGCTCTGGAAGCGCCTGGGCTCGCTACGCCGATCTCTGCACAGCTTCCGGCGAGGCAGGCCTGCTACCCAGCAGTGTCCTCTGCCGGGCCTTGATGACCAGCGAGGTGGCTGTGACTTCACTGAAGCCACCGAGATGTGATACAGTGGCCATCTATATATAGGCCCACCCAAGACCCCTGATGGCTGCCTCTGATGGAGCCTGGCATTGTAGGCTGTAGGACAATGATACGCTAGACCCCTATATCACCCCAGTGTTTCCCTGTGTGTCCAGCCCATGTCCTTTCCAGGAGACTCTGGTGGCCCCTACTTCTGCTTGCTAGCAGACCCGTGGCTCAAAATACCCACAGGTCTTTAGACCTTTACTCTGTGGCCCTGAGGTATAACTTGGGGATACTGCAGCATCCCCTTTTGAAAGCAAGGTATCTACTGATCCCAGGGATACCATCCCCTGCCCTTCCAGAAACCTTGCCCATCTTCTGAAGACCCAGCTGAGAGCAGCTGCTAAAAGGCCCAGACACCTTAAAAAGTGGGATATTTGCCTACTCTGAGTCTACATTAGCTTGTATTTGTGCTAACCTAATACCCCAGGGAAAACAACCCAGGGATCCCTTTGTTGACCTTTGCGCCCCTTCTTGTGGATCTGGTTAGTTGCCAGCTAGGGGACTGGCAAGTGTCAAATCATGAGCCTGGGAACCCCCTTTGTGGCCTCCTGTCAGGACAAATTAGGAGGACTTGAAGATGTCAGCTTACAGAAGAAGTTTCCTATACGCCAAGTGCGGTAGTTCACACTTGTACTCCCAGCATGCAATAGGCTGAGGCAAAAGGATTGTTCAAGACCGCCTGGCTACAACATAAAATCCTGATTCAAATGAAATCGAAACAAGTCAGACAATCAAACAAAAATGAGGCTGTTGTTCAAGGCTAGGTGGAGGCTGTGTCACCGTGGCAGGAAGCTGGCCACTGCCAGTACTGGAAGGACCCCATCACAGGGCTGTTCCCCACCCCGCTATGACCCAGAGTGAAGTCACGCAATATTCCCAAGGACTAAGTGCTGGTTTTGCCCTTCTCCAGATCCAAAGCCCCGACTGGTTTCCCTTGCCCACTAGATGTATCCATTCTACGGTGTGCAGCAGGATCTAGGCAGTAGCTGCAATTTATCTTTCTAGCCTCACCCTGACCAGACACCTATGGCAACTGAACGATCTGTCTTCCCTGACTATGGTTGAAGCTATACTGGCACCTGCATTGTGAAGCCTTCTTTGTTTTGCAATAGAACTGCCCTTCCGTCTGGAGCTCCTCTGGTCTCTCATCTGTCTCAGGGAGGCCAGCAGCATGCAGAGTCTTGTCTGTCTCCTTTCCTACAAGCCTGGGAACTGCAGGGAGCGACATCTTGTCCCAGCACCCACTGCATCCCCAAGGCGGTAGGTATCTGGTGTGAGCCTGACCCACACCAATGGCCTAATGTCCCCTGTGATATCCCTAAAGGAAAGTGGCTCTCCAAGCATGCTATGGAGGTTAGGTCACTGTGCCTTCCTCCTGCATCCTTATGACAAGGTAGAGGTACCTTTGCAGGGCACTTCTATGGCCTGGGGGAAAAAAGTGTCCTGAGACCCTGAACATCTGAGAAGTAGATAGACCAGCCCCATGTCACTCAGGGACTCCAGGATGCAAACCCAAGTCTTACATACATAGAATCCAGGATTTCAGGACCAGGAAGCAATCTAGCTTCTCCCCAAAGGACTTTGAACACCCCCTTGCCTCTTTACCCTACCTGAAGCATCTTAGGCTAGACTCCCCCACGGCCTGCTATGCCCTATGTTGGGGGGCGGTGTTACAGGTTTTGGGGTGCCTATGAGATGGAGATAGCAGGTGCTAAGTTAGGGTGGTGTTCCATTGCTTCCTGGGTGGGGGCTCTGGTTTCTTTCTTAGCTGAGGCCAGGGACTGGGTGAGGAACCATTTTCTCCCTCTCTCTGGGAGCCAGCCGCCGGTTTCTTACATGTCTCTGGCCTTTGTGGACTCTATTGAAGTCAGCTTTCTGTTCCTTTCTTGACCATCCCCAGTCCCCCCCCCCCTTCCCTCCTTCCTGAGCTAGGGAATGGGCCATAGCAGCAGGCCCATCTTTGTTGAGTTTGGCTTACTCTTGGGTTGTGCAGAAAACACTGAGGTTGATGAAGTGGGTCATTCAGTCCCTGTTTCTCCCCCAGCAACTAAGTACCACCCCCCCCGTGTGTGTGTGTGTGTGTGTGTGTGTGTGTGTGTGTGTGTATGACACTCTCACACACATACATACGCTTCATTTTCAGGGTCAACTCCCTCTGGGCCTCTTAGCTGTGACTCCTACTCTGGGCCAAGGAGCGCTGTCTTCTTTGGCCTGCTTTCTTCCAAGAGGGGAGCCTGGCCAAGACGCAGTGAAAGCCTCTCTGTCTGGCCTTGTTGAGCCCTGGCTCTCTCTCCTTGAGTCCTTTCCAGGAAAGAGTTACTTTTCCCTCCCAGATGCTCTGAAAGGCTCTGGGGGAAGCTAAGGCGAGCCAGGGCCCTGTCCTCAGCTCACACAGAAAGGAGGAGGGACCATGCATTCCTTTTCTTGAAGTGCAAGCTACTTCCAGGCCACCCTAGACGGCCGCTGTCGCTACGGCTTATGATATGATGCTCCTGAGCCAGTGCCCTCAGGGCTGAGCACAGCCCAGTCTGTCCCCAGTCTGCCACCTACCTGCACGATGCTGTGACCCTCTGGGATATCTTCTGGGACGCTGGCTTCATAGCTGCTTTGCAGAAAGATGGGACGGTTGTCATTCACATCCAGAACGGTGACAAACACGGTGGCCGTACCTGTGCGTCGCTTGCCTACAGGGCCATTGTCTGTGGGAGGTGAAGAGAACAGGCATTAGAAGCCTGACACTCCAGGCAATCAACCAGAATTACACAGACCTACACCAGCCTCAAGGGATAGTGGCTCATCGCCCTTCCAGATGATCAGCAACACTTAACAATACCCAGGGATGGCCTAATGCCACGTCACAGATAAACCTCTCTGGCTCATTCAGTTCCCACAACAGCCTGGGGAAGTTGGCAGGATTCTCTCTCCCAATTCACAGCAGAGCTAAGCAAGGCTCTGAAGAAGGTGGGATGAACGGTCAGATTTCCAGGAACCTATACACCCTGGTCATGTCATAAAAGGGACTTTTGGAGATGTAATTATGCTAGGGATCTTGAAGGGAGGCCAGTCCCATTATCCATTTACCCAGGGATTAAGTATCCTTGGAAGACACAGTGGGTACCTGTCGTCCCTAATGGGAAGCCAAGGCTGGGAAATTGTGAGAGACCAGTCATTTGAGTGCCGCCTCTCTCAAAACATAACCACCAACAAAGAGAAAGTCAGGCAAAGATGGGGCCACAAGCCAAGGGACCCTGCGGCCACCAGACATGGAGAAGAGCAAGGAGGGATTCTGTGGAGGGACTGTGGCTCTGCCAACACCTTGATTTTGAACTTCTGGAACCAGAGACACCACAGCTGTGTTCTTTTAAGTCACCACAGTTGCATTGATTTGTCCCAGTAAGGCTGGGACCCACACAGATGAGGAGACACAATGCTGCCTGCTGTTCAAGTCAGGGTGCAGTGAGGGGCAAGGGAACAGGGTAAGACACTGGGTCAGCCACCTCAAGGGCTGGGGTTTGCTGCTCCAGTCACAGATGATGGGCAAAATGTGGGCCCAGGGACACCGGGCTTCTGATTTCTCAAAGAGACTGAACATCCGAACTTTGGAATAAAGGCTTTTTAAAAAAATGTCCCCCACTAAGTATCATTGTTCCTTATTAGACATCGGGCTGGCCAGGCCAGCAGGCCTACAGGATGAGCTTAGCTCTCAAGCCTAAGGTATGCTGGGACTCTTCAGGAGCCAGCCAGGGTGGAGAGCGGTGACACAGGTGTCATGGCCCCACCTGGGAAAGCTTCCGAAGTCCTCCCCAGAAGATGACACTCCCGCCAGAGCTGTATGTCCCAACCAGGACACTCAGCCCAAGGGGCAGCAGGGGAGTATGGTTGGTTGGGGACCGATGGTTTTTCTTTCTAGTTGAGCACATTATGGGTCATTGACCACAGGGTGGTCCCTTTTACTCCTCTAGGTTCCTCCCTTTCATCCCAAAGGCCCTGCCTCAGCTGAAGATGCTGAGCTAGGAAACCTTCATGGATGATGGGACCAGAGCCCCGTGCTTCTGCCAGTTCAAGCCACGGCTGGCTCCAGTCGGGTGATGGCCCTCCAAAAGGCACTATGTTCCCAGGCTGCAGTCAGGATGGGCAGAGAACAGAGCAGGGCATGGCTGAGCTGGGTGGGACATATCTCACTCCTGCTCACCCAGTGCTCTCCACAAACACTATAGAGGGGGCTCCTGGGAGGACCGAGAGCCACTGGGAGGGGGGAACACGTCTCCCCATATCCGTCTCCCCTCCAGAACCCTCGGGGACTTCCTACTTATTAGAGAGCAAAGGCAAAGTTTTTAACTCAAGATTTAGATCTCCACATCTTTCTTCCCTATCTGATTATAGCCTTTCTTTCTAGAGTCTGCTAGACCTTGGGCAGGTGGCTAGCATGTACTGTGGGACACATATGCATGCAAGCCCCCCACACATGCATTCATATGCACAAACACACACAAAGACATGCACACGTGCATGTGTACACACAGAGACATACACAAACACATACATGCGTACAGACACAGATATGCATGCATATACACACACACATTATAGCTCTCCTGTCTGCCAGGCAGCACACCCTGCCCTTTGCAGGGAAGACTACACCTGACTGTCCCCTTGATGTTGAAATCTCGGGTGGGATACCCTCCCGGTGGGATACCCTCCCCGCCCCATCACCCTGTCTGTAGCACTAGAGATGAACAACTTACAGGCATAACTGGGAACACCTCACCTCCCTAGCCACAATGAGGTGCCCAGCAACCAGCACAGACCCGATGGAACTAACCACAGCTAGCCTAAAGGCTGAAGCTGGGAGAAGGCTTCTCTACAGCTATATTTGAATCTGGGAGGATGTTGAACTGGGGTGGCTGTCACGAATGGCCATGATGGTTCATTGAATGACACAATTAATACACAGGGGCAGAACAACCAAGGCAGGGAGACCAAGGTCCAGTGTTGCCCCCTAGTTCTGACCAGTCGCTGCCCATTTATTTTAATTTTGGGTTGTTTAAGAAAAGTCTCATGTAGCCTAGGCTGGTCGCAAACTGGTTGTGCTGTTGAGAATGGTTCTGAACTCTTGATCCTTCTGTCCACACCTGTACTAGGATCACAGGTATGTGCCATCAAGCATGGATGCACGATGCTCATACGTCACCTGTCTACCCTTCTGCATTGTTCCAGCATTGCAGCAATGAGTCTACTTAGTGGCCTGCATGTGGCCTTACCCTTCTTAGCACTTGGGAGCAGAGGACGGCAACCACCCACCCCACAGTGCCCAGTGATACTATGAGTGTGGTGGGGCTTCCTTCACTGGCCTGAAGGCAGAGTTTGGGCCCCAAGCCTGGTTCCCCAATGTGCACTTTGCCTAGGATAACGGTACAGACAATACACAGGGCAGCTAGCCCTTACCGATGGCCTCCAGCACGAGCGTGTATGAAGCAGTGGTCTCACGGTCCAGGCCGACGACGGTTCTCACCACAGCATCCCGGTAGCCTACACTGAACTTCCCGTCCACATTCCCCCCTGCAGACAGAAGTGAAGGAAGATTTAAGTTGGGCAGCAGAGCTCTACATGGGACAAAGGGAGGCATTGTGACTCTGTCCCTAACCGGGGACCTGCACAGGACTCTTCAAAGGATACTATTAACTTCTTACAGGTGGAGGGCGCAGCCTAAATGACTGGAAGCCTAAGTGTTCAGCATCTGTTGTGCACCACAGTGTACCAGGTACTCCAATTATGGACCAGTTCATCTAACCTCCACTTGATCTGAGGGAGGTTCTGTGCCCTGTCCTGGCATCTTCCTGAATGTTAGCTCTAGAGCTTGGGTCCTGCCCATATTGCCCTAGCCTTTCTTTCAAAGGAGACTGAGCAGCTGACTTGGGTAAAGGCTTTTACTTGTGGCCAAGGACTGACTTTGGGGTAGGGCTTTCGTATCTCCCAGGACCCTCATCTTCGGGTATAGAGAGGGGTTAAGGACTACAGCTCTCTAGGCAGGGACTCTTGGAGGACTGGAATGGAACAGAGGGGCAAGTGGACCGGAGACAGGTGAGGCTTGGTAGCCCTGGATGGTGATCCCCTTGTGGGGTGGAGTCAGGGGAGGGCTCTCTGGGACCAGTGAGAGAGAGAGAAGCAGCCAGAGTGAGCTGGTTGTAGTACAGCACTCTAGACAGCAGAGGGGGCTGTTGCACTGTGCTTGGAACAAGTGGGGAGGCTCTATTGGTTTCAGAGATTGGAGATCCAGGAGGGCTCAAGGCCAGTGAGCAGGAACGGTCACTTCGCCGCTCCTGGGAAATCTTTCTCTTTATATGGTTTGCACCTGAGGGAAAGCGCTGGCAGTCAGCTTTCAGACTCCTCACAGTCTAACATGTCTTCTGCGATGGACAGAATCTAGTTCTGCATGGGGCAGGGAGGAAATAAGTGGCAGTTAAGTGTTAGCAGCAGAACCGATGCCATGTGGGAGTCTCGTTAACCGTGGCTTCCAGGAACCATCTTTGGGACAGGAGGTGAGCATGAGTAAGAAAGGAGGGAAGGGCCTGGGAGGGAGAGCCTGGGAGCTGAAAAGTCAGTCACTGTGGCTACAGAAAGCCATGAGTGACATGTAAGCCCAGGATCCCGTACTGCTGAGGCGAGGTGTCAGGGAGGGCACTGTGTCCACTGTACATGTGTTCGGGTTCGTGTGCACAGGTGTCGTATATATGTGACAGGGACCCAGGCAGCTCAGAAGCACAAAGAAGGTGGCTAGGGGAGGGCTGACGGACGGGGAGGGCTCGTCCCACCTGCCCTGTATCCTAGGGCATGTCAGGTGGGCCACAGCATTGAGAAACGCTGAGAAACGGTTCTAGCTCATGAGATGATGACCACAGAGCGTGTTTATCGTACCCAACAGGTTCCACTACTGTGGCAGGTTCTCTTTCCCCAGAGAGCCAGGCCAGGATCTCATCAGCTTTCATCACAACATGGTGGTAGCTGCCAAACATGTTCCAGCCCAAACTAATCCATTTAGGGAATTTTCAAACAATCTGCCTCTCAAAAGATAGGCGTTCTCAGGGAAAGATGAAACCACATTCCTGCAGTGACTGCCTTCTCACCCTGAAGTGGGGTGAAGGGACACCCCAGTCAACACTGTCCCCTCTGCTTACCCCCTCCCCTCTACACCTTCAGTCTTGAAGCTCCCTGAGAACCAGGAGCGAGTCCTTGGGGGAGGCATGAGGGTAGAGGTCCATGCCTCCTTTTCACGCTTCTGTCCCCACCTGGTCCCGGTCCCTGTCAGGAGGGCGGGGCAGCAGGGGAACTACCTGTGATGAAATAGCTGAGCTCTGCATTGAGGCCCACGTCATTGTCTGTGCAGTTCAGCCAGACCACACGGAACTCGCGGGGGACATCCTCAGACACGGACACATTGTATACAGCAGGGAAGAAGGTGGGTGTCTCATCGTTCACGTCCAACACTGAAAGCAGAAGAGACACTAGGCTAGGCCTTGCAGCAAAAGATTTCCAAAGGGGTCATGGGCTCCAGGTGACATCTGTGTCAATGCTGCCTGGTTATGAGCCCAGGGGTCCTGTATGATGGCTGAGCTGGAAAGGTCCAAGCTGAGTGGCGCTGGCACACACACCATCCCCGACTATCATATAGGCGTGATAAGACCAGTATGTCTTTAACAACAACAACAACAGCAACAATAATAATTACAATGACACTAAGGGTTTCTCATTCAGTCCACAGCCACCCCCATGGTGTCATTCTGAGGTAGGCATCACCAGCCACATTGTACATGGGAGGACAGAAGCTCAGAGCAGTTGAGTAACTTCTCTGCTGTCACACAGTGATAGAGGGGAAGGGCTGTGGTCTTAGACAGAGCTACCCCAGTTTACTCCCAGGGCAAGAATCCAGCTCCGAGGGGTTTCCTTCCTAGAAATTTAATTTCTCTTGAATGTTTGTATGTCTAGCTTTTCACACGGGCCCCCACTTTCCTGAGCATATGGGGTTTAGGGTGATCCTTACAAGTGAGACGACTTCCCTGTTCTCTGTAGTGTCATCAGGAGAAGTGACAGGCCATTGTCACTCTCTGTGGATTTCCTGAGCTCGGGAGAGAGGTTCTTTGGAGGGGTCCTCTTTGAAAAGGGGATGCACTCCCTATTGATTATTTGGTAGAGAAATGGGTCCCCGAGCTGACTCCCGGCATCTACTAGGGAGTCTTGTATCAACAGACAGGCGAGCAGCTGGCTCTGAGATGCTTGCAGTCCCTTTCTCTGTTAAGGAGGACCAGGCTGTGTGTCCGCGTTAGGTCAGCCACCTGTCTGCTTCCCTACATCCTCTGGGTGGAGGACCAGGAGGGCCAGGCTAGGCTAAGTCCTGCTCGTACTTCCTCAGGTCCTTCCTGCCTCTACTCACACTCTGTCAATGTCTCCATCTTTCTCAGGGCTAAAGACCTTGTAGATGCGGGATTGTATTCCTTCATATAAGGTGAGCACAATGGCACTTAGCCCCAAGGGGTGAAGAATCTGGGAGTGGAGGCTCCTAACTAACTTCTTCCCACCATAGCCATACCCTTCCATCAGAAGTCCTACGGTTCCATGCCCACAGAATGGGGAATCTCCTTTACCTCGGAGAAAACACTGGCTTTTTGAAGATGACAGCCTGCTGGGAACCCTGGGGCCCCAGGGTTAGCTTTGGCCCTCTCTGTAGATGCTGTGATGGGAAATTAGGAGGGATGGAGGCCTTGGTGGGGTTCTGGGCTTTGAGGCAGTGGTCAGGTAGGGACAAAGCTCAACTAGCATCTTGGACATAGCAGAGACAATCAGGACGGGGCTGTTTGGCTTCCCACTGGAGCAGGTAGGTACCCTATGGATAGTGTAGGGCTGGTAGTAAGTGATGGTACTGTCCCAGACCCTGCTCCTAGCAGGAGGCATCCCTCACCGCGGATGGTGAGCGTGCTGGTGGAGCTCTTGGTAGGTGTGCCCGCGTCGCTGGCCACCACCCGCAGCTGGTACTCGGCAATGCGCTCACGGTCCAACTCGGCTGTGGTCGTGACCACACCACTGGTGCTGTTGATGACAAAGTCCATGCGGGGCAAGCCCACCTGCATGCGATAGGCCACCAGCCCATTCAGGCCCTCGTCCAGATCGACGGCCACCACCTGGGGGAAGGAGAGGCTACATGAGGGGGTGATGCCAGGCTGAATGCTTTCCTGGGAGTAACTTCTCCTTTCCTACCAACCAGAGCTTAGTTCATCAAACACACTTGATCCCCTGTGAACCTCGGGCTGGCCACTGTCCCCTGGGCAGCCTCCATTGGGCAGGATGTCAGGACTGGAACCTTCTCAGATTATCTCCAATGAAAATGCACTAAGTGAGACCAGGGTGGAAGGATTTACTAGGACCAGATCCAGGCCCCCAAGTTTGGCTCTTCAAGACCTGCTATCTTTTTAGGAAGCCCTTCCAGGCTGTCAGCAGGCCCTGGGATCCACCTTGCCACGGTTCAGAGCCTTCCTTTATCCTCCAGAATTTGCGATGCCGACTGGCAGTATCACTCAGCCTAAAGACCCTTTTATCTCCTGGGCCTTGGCTTTGCAGCCTCCAGAGTCAGATCCCCTCTCCGCTTTATGAGTCAAAATAGAGATAAGAGTAGAAAGATATCAAGACTTTTCTCTAAAGCCACATGACGACTTCCTGTTGTATACTTCATCTGTGGTTAAGCCAGGCAAAGCCCCTCCCAGGGTCCCACATTGTTCTCACTGGCAATTCCAGCCCTGGTCAGTGAGCTCCCCAGCACAAGACCCCAGAACAACTAGAATGTCACAGGATCACACCTGAGAACTTGTATGTACGACCATAGGGAAAACGAGAGCTTTGTGGTTTGAGCAAGACAATGGCCCCATTTAGTGCAGAGAATGAACAAGGCTTTGCCATGCTTTTTGAATGCCTTACAGAATGGTGGGGGGGGGGGCTCAGCTTTGACTTTAGGTGGGTATAATCCCTGAAGAAAGTCCTTATACACATTCAGCAGGAGTTCTTTCTTGGTTGAGGTCCTAGGAGGGGCTGGGGGGCACACAGCTTAAGTAGGAGGAACCTCTTCCTGAGTCTGAGGTGTCCCTGTCATATTTTCCCATTTCCTGTAGCCCTCCCTCCCCGTGGCACTGAACGACTCCTGTAAAGTCTGCCCAGGAGGCTTCTCTTTCCCTCCGCTCCTGGAGCCAACCCTGCCTCCCACTTCCAAGATTGGTTATTCTCTTGCTCCTACATCCTTTGGGGATTTCTCCTTGGGGATTGGCTGCTTTTGGTGGAGGTGGAGGCTCCCCCTGCTGGGATCTTGGGAGAATGTCCCCATTTTTCAGGAATCAAACATCTTATCAATCTCCTCTTAGAGGGCAGGCACAGAGAGCCAGTAGGCATGGCCAAGGTCTTGTATTCTGGTGTCCTAAAAAACAGCCCTGCCTTCTTAGAATGGGGACAAGTGACCCCACTGTCTCATGCATAAGCCATACCACATACAACAAACTCCACAGCTGCTGTGGGTTCCCTGCTGCATATCCTCAGCATAGCCAGGCAGGTGCTACAGCTATTCCAGCCCGCAAGCGAGAAGATCTGAGACTCAGAGGGGTTGAAGAAATGTCCTCTGGGTCACACAGCAATAGTGGTAGAATTGGAGTGTACACACATATTGCTTGGACTCCAGTACCTTTCTTAGGAGGCCTGGGGTTGGAACCCCAGGGCCTCGCTCATGCTAGGAAAGTCCCACCCCAGCTCAAAAGGCCACAGTCTTAACCTTGAAGCTTTTGCAGAGTTCCTAAGATGTTCCTGGTAGGACATCACAGCCTCTGAATCCGTGTCTTCAGGGCCTCCCAGAACAGAAGGGTGACAGGCCAGGGAGAGATGCCCTACTTCTCCTGGGCCATGGGAAGTTGGGAAGACTTTTCAAAGCTTCCTTCCCAGTGGGAGGACTCTCGTTTCTGTGCAGAGCCACTTAGGGGCTCACAGGAGGAGGGGGCTCTTATAGAGGTATGCTGAGCCATACGTCTGACGCTTTGTTCTAGAAGCTTGAAGCATTGGAGTCTGAGGCCAGACCCCCAAATGCTGGGGCACTTTCTGGGTCAGATCCCCAGAATTCTATCCACCCTCCTGATTTCTGTTCCTGCCTGATCCCGCTCCTCATCCTCGTCTGTGACACAGTACCTCTGTCTCTCCAAATCTGACTGTTCTTCCAGACTTAGCTCAAGGTTCTGTCCCCAGGGGTCTCCCAGACCATCTCAGCACCAGGTGTCCCAGGCTGCTTGGCTTACATACTGCTAGGGGTCTTGATTGGTATCCCTTGCCCTGATAAAAATGCTTAGCATGGAGCACACAGGGACTCGTGGCCCACAGGGGTTGGTGAGTGAGCAACACTTACTTGGTAGACAGAGACCCCTGCTGGGGTGCCCTCCAGAACCTCAGCTACAAAAGGCAGGTTCTGGAAGGTGGGGTCATTGTCATTGAGATCCAAGAGGTTCACAAAGACTGTGGCGCTGCTGGTGGCCTTCAGAGGGGGTCTGCCACCTGGAAGGACAAGGAGGAAGGAGGCAGGGACGAAAAGATGGGTGTAAGAGAAAAATGATGAAGAAAGGGAGGCATATACACACCCCTCTTCCCGTCCCAGGTGTCCCTGCAAGGAGGGGTTGGAGCCATGTGTTCCTTCCCAACCCCTCCCTACTGCAGGGTGCCATGGCGGGGGTCACATCTGGGATGTATACACCATTTTATTCTTAGTGGTGAGATAACCCTCCTTAGTGGGCTCCAGGACCCCGAGGACCACCCACAGGGGCATCCCCAAAGGTCAAGAGCCTCTGCCTATGGGGGAGCTCAGAGGTGGTGGTGCTGTAGTCCGTACAGTCGGTGACAGAGACAATGATCTTGCGCATGAGCTCCGCCTCCACGGGGTCGGGGTTCTCTCGGTCCAGCATGACGTGGGTGGTACGGATCTTGCCTGTGGTGCTGTTCAGACTATAGAACTTATTGGGGGGCTGGATGCTGTACACCAGGGTGCCATTCTCCCCCAGATCTGGGTCCACAGCCACCACCTGCCCAGGAAGGAACAGACCTTTTACTGAGTTACATCGAAGTCCCTGGCCCAGGTCCAGGAGCAGGAAGTGGGCTCTCTTGACAGGAACAGGAAGTGGGGAGGGGTATGAGATATATCAGTAACAAAATCTGGGTTCTCTGGCATCTTCATCCGTCAGCCAACTCTATGGAAGCCCCTTTCTTATTCAAGTCTGGCTGCCCCATGTATAAAAGAGGGAGGGAGGCTGGGGATGTGGTTTAGTCGGTAGAGTACCTGCCTAGTGTGCTCGCAGCCCTGGCTGGGTTCCTTTCTCAGTACCACATACCCTGATGATGGTGGTACCCACTGATTTCCTAGGACTCAGGAGTTGGAAGCAGGGGGATCAGAAGTTCTAGGCTTGGGAGCAGGGAAAGGCTGGAAACCTTTGTTGAGCTTTGGGGAGGATCTGAGTTGTGGGATCTGGGTCTGTCATCACAAGGCCCTTTCTCTCTCCCTCCGGCACTCCTGATGGTGGAGGATTTGAGAAGCACTGGGCCTCTGTGACACCAAAGCCTGGGCAGGGAGCCATGAGCTGAGTCCCAGTTTGGAGGGAAAAACAGCCTAGAGATGCATGAGCCAGACTCAAGGTCACATAGCATCAGCCTTGGGGTAACCTTGTTAGCTCTCTGGGAGTCTCCCACAGTCCTGAGACAGCAGTGGCTCTCATCCCTCAATCCACCATCCCTCTGTGTTGCAGAACCATGACGACATCAGAGGTGGACAGGATCGTGGTGGAGTAGGGGGTGGGGAGGGAGAAAGGATGGCTGTAGTCCCAGGGGCTGCATCAGGACAATGTCATTAACTTCACGACACGGGGGCAATGACAGCCAGGGCTGGTCAGCTCCTCCATCTCACTTGGTGTGAGCTTTTATGCTCTGGCAGCAGAATTTGTCCCTGCTCTGGCTTAATCCCCAGCCGAGGTGTCTCTGGGGTCACTAGACCAGAACAGATAGATATCTGGCCAGGGGCTCCACATGTCACCATCTCTGGGAGCCAGGGAGAGAGGCTTACAGGGCAGTTCCTTTTCCAGTGAGATCTTCAGCATGGGCATCTCATACCGGACTCGCCTTACCCTGCACTCTCCCAGCCCTGTAGTAGCAGAGGGGTGAAAAGGGGTCCCCACCTTCCGGTCCTTGATTCTTTCACTGTCTTGTGACCATACCGCCTCCTGTCTCCAGTCCCCATAGTGGGGCCCCTCCATCCTGTTTTACAATAGGGGACAGTTCATTCCAAGGCATAATCCAAGCCAGGCTGCATGGAGTTGCCGAGAGACAGAGAAAGCACGTGTCCCTTGTGTTTGTGTGTGTCTCTACAGTTACAGGAGGGTCAGGCCTCTTTTTCTCCATTTCCTTTTTCCCTTGGATTTCCCAGACTTGGAGCCAAAACAACCCACATCAGAATGGGAGGTCAGTTTCATAGTGAGGAAGACACTCCCCTGCAGAGGATGTTCAGGTGGCTGCCCCATGCCCTGGTTGGGAGTAGGCACAGGCCTTGGCCTCTCAGCCACTCTCTGGTCACAGGGTGGGTAGGGGGGCCTGGGAGAGGGCAGAGGCTAAGACCCTGCCTGGAGGCTCCCACTGGGCAAGCCCGTGGGCTCCCGCCACTTCCCCTCATTTATTCCCCATTCCACGCTTGTCATTTTTCTCTCACCTGACGGGGAATAATTCTCTCTCTCCCTCTTCTTTATTTTGCTGGAGGGCGTTGAAAGGCTCTAAATCAATGCCCATCAGCAGGTCCTTGAAGGAGGCCACAGAGGCAGCGGGGAGAGTGGGGCCCAAGCTCATTGCGGGGGGGGGGGGAGGGAGAGAAGAGAGAGCCATCTAACTTAGAGTGTGTGCATCGGGAAGACCCTTGGAGCCCACATGTCCGGCATACTGAGGCCCAGAGAGGCACACACTCTGCTAGATCTGAGGGCACTGAGCAAAGGAACACACGGGTACAAGTTCATCTGCCACCGACTCTTGAAAAATCCTTAGTTTTCATCAAGTTGGGCTCTGGAGCCATGGCTGGTGCTTATGCTAGAGTGGCCCTTGGGAGGGTCCCAGGCCACCAACGGATTCTCCAGATGAGGAAGAACCAGCCCAGGCACAGAGCTGGAGGCTGACTGAGGATGAGGCAAACCTCACCAACCCAGTGGCTAGGCACAGCAAACTGCAAGTATCTGAGATCTACTGCTTAGGCGTACTACGGTCTGCCTCACTATGCCCCACAGTGACCCTGACCAGGAGACTGCGTGGAGAAGCAACTGCTGAGAGTGGCAGCTGCCAGGTCCTAAAGCTTCCGATATCCTGATTAATTACAACCTGACACTGGGGGCTGGGGTGATGGCCCGGCAGGCAAAGCAGTCACTACTCAAGCCTGATGACCTGAGTGCAGATACTCAGGTAAACCCACATAAAACGTTGGCAGCCAAAGCTTGTGATGCCAGCACTCTTGGGGCAAAATGGATGCAGAGACAGGAGATCCCTAGAATCCCGTGCACTGGAGAGTGCAGTGTGAATGACAGGAGACCCTGATCTCAGCATGTAAGCCCACACTCACATACAGGAACACACGCCACACACATACACAACACAAATGCATACCCCACAGAATCTGCGCACAGCAATCTCAGGTGGAGACTCTTACTAGCCCCACGTTCTAGGTAATTGGAGTGGACACAGAGAGGGACAGTCACTTGTTTAAGATGAGCTGACTACTTACGGTATTGCTGGGATTAGAACCCAGATTCATTGCTACCAGAGCCTGCCCAGTTACCCACTAAGCTAGTGTCTTCCTTATAAGCAGGTAATTTAACAGATACTGGACTGTTCAACTGGAGTGTGGAACTTCTCAGAAGGAACCACTTTGGAGGGGGAGGGGCACAGTTAGCCTTCCTCAGAGGTGGCATGTTAAGTTGGGACAGATAGAGGGGGCAGGTGTGGCAGAGGTCAGGAAACAGAGCCTTGTCGGGGGCTGTGCCAGTGCTCAGCCAGGGAGAGGTGTGTAGGAAACAGAAAGGTCAGGGTGTGCGCAACATGCATGTGCGTGTGTGCACTCACACATGTGCATGTGTATATGCACTTATGCAAATATGTATGTTAATATATGGGAATGCAGAAGTACGTGTGTGCATATGTATACATGTGTTTTTGTTAGTGTGTGTGTGTGTGCACATGTATGTGCATGCATGTGGTGGGTGTCAGGAGGTAGGTCAAAAGGCAGGCCAGTCCCACTGATATCACCTCCTCCTTATTGCTACCTGGTCCCTTTGTCAACCATTTTCTCATATAGTCACCTTTCTTCTGCCTAGCCACAGCCCTGCCTCACCTGGGCTGCAGGAGACCCAAGGCCCTGGGGCCTTCCTAAAGGATTTGCTGTGCACCCACAGGTATGTTTCAGGGGTACAAAACTTAAAGAATTGCTATGGTGATTTCCTCTTGCAATGACTCTCTATGACCAACCTGAGTAATGTATAAGCCACTTGATTTCTTGGCATGCATCATATACAGCTGGGCATTCTACCAAGTCTGGAACACTCTTAATTCTAGAGAATCTAACCTAGAATTCATCTTTCCATGTAATTAAATGTCTACAAACCCTACATTTCTTAATTATAAAAGCTGCATATTACATTTGGCAGCTATTTAATATAACAAGTTTTTAATTTTGATTTTACTCTTTTCTTCCTGAGGACCTTGGGGCTGCATCTCTGTGTCTGTTATGCTGTCTGGGGGCATACACATCTGTCTGTCTGTTCAAGGTAACCATGGATGGTCCTGTAGGCTCCATGTGTGCGTGCGTGCGCCTGTGTGTGTGTGTGTGTGTGTGTGTGTGTGTGTGTGTAGGATATTTGTCCTGCTCTCTTGCTCTCTGCCACGTTCCCCTAAGACAGGGGTTTTTCACTGGAGTTAGAGCTAGGCTGATGGCCAGCAAGCTCCCGCAATTCTGTATCTAGCTGTCACAGTGCTGGGGTTACAGGCATGTGAGTATAAAGCCACACCCAGATTTTTATGAGTATTGGGATTTGAACTTGGGTCCTCATGCTCACAAAGCAGGTACTCTCACCACCAAGCTATCTCTCCAGCCTGGCCCTCGCTTTTACACTGTGTAAGATGGGAGCCAGTGGTGAGTCTGAGCCGAGGGTGACATGGGCCTAGCACAAAGCCCATGCTCACTGAAGGTTTCTGCAGTCTCCCCTAGAGCTACCTCCCTCACTTGCCTCTCAATTTCCTTTAGGGGGAACTTCACAGAAACACAAGTACAGACAGGTGTTCCACAGAAACTCTTAGGATCCCGAATTGAGAACTCTGAGGAAGTAGTTTCAAGCCAGCACCAGGATGTCCACAAGGTGGCAGCAGAGAGTGCCAGCGGGACCCAGCGCCCTAGAGGCCCATGCGAGAACCCCAGCTAGAGGTTTCTAACTGTAGCCCTGGCAGTCAGGCTTTGAAAACCCATTCATTTATTCTAAACCACCCACCCTGCCCTGCTGTACGCGATTCTCTGGGAGCGGACATGGTGCTCCAGCTGAAGGCCTCTCAGATCTTGCTCATGGGGAAGCACTAAGCAGGCGATGGCCACATTCCCCTTCCCTCTTTGTCCTTCTCTCCAGTTTTCTGTCCTCTCTACCTGGTCCAGATAGACCTTGGCACTTCAGGATCTAGCTAGTGAGAAGGTTGAACACTGAAGATTGAGCCAGGGCCCCAGGCCGCCTGTGTGTAGGTAGGGTAGATTCTCAGAACCTGATGAGAAGGTTACTAACCCTGCCCCAGTCTACCTGACTCTCCAGTTCTTCAGGACCTGGGCCTCTGCCAGGTATCCTGTGAGCCCACAGGAGGACAGGGGCTGGGTCAGGTAGTTTCTAAGTCCTTATTGAAAAACCTTCAGGCTTGAGTTCAAGTCCCAGTGCCATCTCTTACTAGCTCAAGGGCCTTGAGCTCTGGCTCCTGCTGCCAGGGGAGGGTATCACAAAGATGAGAGAGAATTCATGAGGCACCCTTGGGGTCGTGTAGGACGGGACAGGTGTTCAATCAACAGAGCTACCAAGAGCTGTCAGAATTCATGTCCGATGAAGGACTGGCTGGGTGGCAGCTGGTTAGACATTTGGGGACCAGCCTTCCTAAATGAGGTTAAATGGGGTTCAGAGGTGGCGGGAAGAAAGGCTTACAACTGTGAATCTGAGTTTTGGGTAGAGCAAGCCGTGGGCGGGGGGTGGAGGGGTAGGATAGGCTCTGCCAGTCTTCAGCTGTTTGTTTGTTTTTTTTTTTCAAACCAGATTCTATTCTGGGTCCCAGTGTCTCTGGCTATGTTACCCTTTCCCACTTAAAGTCATATGCTGAACTCAGCAGCTACACATAGGACAGACAGGTGAATGCCTGGCATCCTCTGCCAGAGGATCCCTGGGGTGAGCTTCAACCCCCTGCTGAGGCAGCCCCGGGAGCTGACAAGGGCCAGAGCTAACCAGGCCAATGGCTGTAGTGACTCCATCATAAAGGACATGGGCTGGCTCAGAATGAAACCCTAAGCTCAGGAGTCCCTGTGGCAGGCCAGGGGATCACAGTAGAAATGCATCCATCCTGGCGCAAGCTGTGTCTCTACTTACCGTGGTCACGTCAGAGTCCGGAGGGGTCATCTCCACCAGGTTGATGTAGTAGGGAGCATCCTTCCAGGTAGGGTGGTTGTCATTGATGTCCAGGAGGGTAACGTTTACCTGTGGGCCACAGGGAGTGTTGTGGTCCGCTAAGGCCAACGAGAGCAAGGGCAGGATTTGGATACTCAAGGGTCTTAGTTCTAATAGCTCTGCCATTCTGAGTGTTTCAAGGAGAGTCTAGATTGTCAGGGACAAAGTGGACCTAGGTCCCTGCCTGAGGAGGAAGCTTAGGTGCTGTCCTACGACGGGGCAGAGAATGAATGTGGTGTCTGTTGTGACCCAGGCTTCTCTCACCCACCTGGTCTCAATAAAGGTGACACCCAGTCGGGGATCTGAGAGAATCCCTTGAGCCCCCCAGTCTCAGCCACAAACCAAGTGATTTCTGTGCTCACGTGCCACCGGTAAATTATTTACGGGCTGGACTGGGATTCCTATGAGCAGGGCTGGCCTCTACAGAGGTGCACATGGCAGGGCTTGCTGTAACAGCTCCAACCAAGTGATGCCAACTCCAGCCCAGATCCTCTGGCCTGGCGAGAATGGGGCAGCTTCCCAGTGTGGGTGAGGACCATGGGGCAAGGTGAAGAAAGGGGCTTCCAGGATGAGCCCAAGGCAGACATGAGGAAGCGGGGAAGATGTGGCTAGAGCAATGGGTCACCACCGCCATTCTTCCCCTCCTAGGGGTCCCCTGTGCCCCTCACTTTCTCCATCATCCCTTCTGCCACCAGGAACTCACTTAGCCTCCCACCCCCTGCCAACTTTCTCCCTCCTCCTTGAGGCTCCTTTGTAGTGTGGAGGCCTTGATGGGCTTCTGGGCCTCCCCTGAGGGCTAGCGAGTGGCACGGTATGCAGAGGCCTGAGGCAACCTGAAGGCAAGCAGGGAGGAAGGCCCTGGCCAGCAGGGGAGGGAAGTACTCACGGTGGCAATGCCAGTTTTCTGGTTGTGGCCCACACCCCCATCCACGGCCCGCACAATGAGGATGTATTCAGATTTGGTCTCTCGGTCCAGTAGAGATGTGGTGGTGATTTCTCCTATTGGACAGAGAGGGAGATGAGTGACATGGTGTGTAGGCGTGGGTGGTGGGTGGTTGGGGGACAGGGAGAAGGAAGTAGACTTGGAGGCATACTTGCAAGCTGCAGCTGGCCACAGTTATGGCAGCCGCGGCCACAGCCTCTGCAACTGCAGTGGGCCCATCTGTGTGCCTGAGAGGGCAGAACACTTATGTTTTAGAGGGGACCCAAGAGCTGGGCAACAGTACCCCGTAACGGGGCAGCTCTGCAGGTATGGGACAGGGCCTCACAGAGTAGGAGGGCCACTTAGCCCCAGACCCATTCACAGGACACCTGCGGCTTAGGTTTGACGTTATTTTTTTTTTCTGGCTTTATCAGCTCAATCTTGTCACTTCAGTCCCCTGTGCCTCAGTTTCCACACCTGCCCAAAAGAAAACCTATGACAGGACAATTTTACAGCAGGGCCATTGTGGGGGTTATTCATTTAGTCAATGTCATGAAAACCCCAGAAGAGCTCCAGGCTCTATCTAGGGAGAAAGCCACCGGGACCAGTGGCAGGAGGGAGACGCTCAGGCTGGAGGTCACACGTGGTTTAGCTCGTGGCTAAAACAGGAGTGGGCATGCAAACCTACAGTGTGCGCGCCAACAGGGTTCTGAGTTAACAGTCATGATGTACTTTCCCAGTTACCCCAGCCACGGTCTAATAATATCATCTGTATTTTTTTTATAGTGTGCAAACACGTTATTAACAGACACATTCAAAATAAACTACAACTTCTGTCAGTTGCTTTTGGCCTTTCTTTGTTCTCCGGCATCACTGGGATACTGCTGCTACCTTGGTAGTCTTTTATTTTCTTTTGGTGTGTGCGTACATATGCATGTGTTCTCATGGTGAAGGTACTAAATGACAGCCCTGAATGCTGCTTCCCCATCCACCTTGGTTTTAGAAGCAGGATCTCCCACGGAGACACAGGACTAACTGATTAGACTAGGCTGGGTGGCTAGTGATCCCCGAGGATCCATTTGTCTCTGTCCCCCCAGTGCTGGGATGACAAGCACATGCCACTGTGCCTGGCATTTTTATGTTGGTTCTGGGAATTGAACTCAGGTCCTCACATTGTGCAACAAGCACTTGACCAACTGAGTTGCCTATCTCCCAGCCTGTCGGTAATCGTATACTAGCAGGTGTTTGACAAACAGCTCCCCAAAGGAAACAGAAGCCACTTATTGATTTCAGTGGTATAAATACTTCCCCCAGGGTCATACGAAGTCACTAACTCCATGGCCTTGACTGTGGCATTCCCAGAGCAGCTGTGAACCAGCAGATCGGAGCACATCACTGTGACCTGGCCATGCCCCAGTCGACGGCGCTGCAGGGGATGGCGTCTACTTTGAGAACAAAGACCCAGATTTGAATTCTCTTAGAGCCTTCCTGGGATGGGTGTCCCCGGGGAGGAGACTGAACCTCTTTGAGACTCAGTTTCTTTCTCATCTCTCAGAAGGTGCTCAAACGCCTTCCGGTCAGAGCTGTTGCAAAGATAAAGGGCAAGGCTAGGGAACAGCTCCATGGGTGAAGTAACTGCAGCACAAGCCTGACAGCCGAGTTTAATCCCCAGGACCCATGTTAACGCCTGGTGTAGCAGCATGTATTTGGAAACCCAAAGCTTTGGGGAAGGCAGAGACAGGAGGATCCCTGGAGCTCACTGGCCAGTCAGGGTGGCTGAATCAATGAGCTCCAGGTTCCCAGGTTCAGTGAGGGACCCTGTCTCAAAAGGAACTAGAGGTGAAACTCCCACTGTTCAGAAACTGATCATTTCCTTCCGGTAGACCAGTGGTTCTCAACCTTCCTGATGCTGCGGCCCTTTAATATGGTTCCTTACACTGTGGTAACCCCCAACCATGAAATTATTTAGTTGCTACTTCATAACTGTAATTTTGCTATTGCTAAGAATTGTAATGTAGATATCTGATATGGTGGGTATCTGATACTCAACCTCCAAAGGGGTCATGACCCACAGGTTGAGAACTGATACAATAGACTGAAAGAGTTTCCCAAGGCAGGTGGGGACTTACATGGTACCCATCTTTTTGTTCCTATTGTCTGAGCTGTGTGACATGGGGCAAGCTACTTAACATCTCTGTGCTTGGTTCCTTCTATCCTAAAACAAGGGCATTGGGAGAGCTGGTTCCGCAAGCCCCCCTCACACTGCTATTCCCCCCTCCCCCCCCGACACAGTCACCTGTCCTGGGTTGAGCAGGGAGCCAGGGTTGGAGGACAGGGCAATGAAGGTGCCACAGCCAGAGACCATAGACTGGCTAAGGTCTGCCAAGGGAGCTACGCTCCTCACTGGGTGGTATCAATTAATGAATGGGTAGGGCTAGGAACAATTTAATCTGTACAAAGTTTTAAACATGAACTTGTATTCATGATAGATGGCTTTTCACATCTGGGAAATTAGATTCAATTAAGGCCACCACTGTGTAGCAGGCCTGGCTAATACGACCAAGAACCTCAGGGGAAAACGTTCCCACCTTTGGGAAGAGCACATGCTAAGGCAGCAGAAAATGTCAGGGTCCTCACCATAGGCCCTAGGGTGGAGCTGGAGTCTCCAACCTGCTGCGGGTTGTGGATGGGTGGCAAGATATAGTTCAAATACAGCTCTATGGACCCCAAAATTTAACATTTGAGCTCTGGGGTCAGCTGGTCAAGCACTGAGAGACCTCAGTCAAATTTTTAGCTAGGCTCTGCCTCCGTTTCCTCATCTGGAAAATTTAGGGGTGATGCTGGAAGAGAAATGAGCTCGTGCTGGACAGTTGGTGCTGATCACAATCCCAGAGAACCCAGACAACAATGAGGACCCTAAGAGAGACATACATGGATCTAATCTACATGGGAAGTAGAAAAAGACAAGATCTCCTGAGTAAATTGGGAGCATGGGGATCATGGGAGAGAGGGTAGAAGGGGAGGGGAGAGGAAGGGAGGGGAGCAGAGAAAAACGTATAGCTCAAAATCAGTAAGAAAATAAATGGTGCTGAGATACCATCTGTAGGTTCCATATCTGCAGATTAAACTCTCCGTGGATCAAAAATACTCTAAAAATCGTGTCTGGATCAAGCACGGAGGGACTCTTTTTTTCTTGTCACTATTCCTCACACAATATGGTGTGTCACAGTTTGTTTGTTTGTTTGTTTTGTGAGATGGAGGCCTCTTGTGGCTAGGGTGGCCTGGGGCTTGCTATGTAGCTGAGGATGACTTTGAACTCTGATCTTCCTGCCTCTACCTCCTGAGTTCTATTTTACAGGCCCATGCCACCCCACCTGGAATGGAACCCATGGCTTCATGTGTAGTAGGCAGGCACTCTACCAACTGAGGCATCTCTAGCTCTGGGACAGGTGTGTGTGTGTGTGTGTGTGTGTGTGTGTGTGTGTGTGCGCGCGCGCGCGCACACACACACGCACGCACACCCTCAAATGTGGTTGTGCATGTCTCACTGCAAACTTATGGAGAGAGCAAGTTTGGGTGTCAGTCCTGACTTGCCACCTTGTTTGAGACAAGATCTCTAGTTTGCCGCTGTGTAGCCCGGGCTGGCTCGTCTGTAAACTATATTTTCCAATCTTTGTCTACAATCTCCAAGCAGTAGCACTAAGCTTACAGACACACATTACTGCACCTGGCTCTTTGTGGGTTCTGGGGATGTGAACCTACATTCTCACATGGACAGCAACCACTTCACCACGGTAACATCGTCCCAGCCCTGTGCTGGCTTTTTACACAGTACGTACATCATATGTGGTGTTCTTAGTGATTGAGATGACTTAAGGGTGCTGAGGGTATGTGTGGGCTGTATGCAAACCCTGTACCATTTTTCCCTGAAGGAGGGCAACACTTTGCTGTCCCTGGGATTCATGAAACCCACCCTGTGCGGATTCTGAGGCATGACTGTTGCTTCTAGAAATGTGGTTTGCCAAGGAGAACACTCTGAGATTAGGAGGAAGGCCCAGGGTGGAAGGAGAGACTCATGTGACTCCTCTCCTTGTCCCTGTACACAGCAACACCAGTCATCTGCTTCCAGAGCTTTGAGAATAAGGGCACAGAGGAGTTGTAAGGCCAACCTTGATCCAGGAGTCATGGACAACAGAAGGTCCTGCTGGGATACTGACTACCTGTGGCAGGGATGGGAATATCCCTGGAGTTTTTGCTCCATACCCAGGGTAACCTGTTGCTGAGGGGTGACCACTAGGCAGGGACTCTGCTCCCAGGTTTTATAGCAGTGAGGTTTTCCCTGCCTGCTCTGGCCAAGGTATTGTGTGTGAGGATGACAGATTCATCTTTAGGGCCTAGCTTGTCAGAGTCAGAGTCACTTTGTACAATGTCCCTTGTATGCTTTCTCCTTTTTTCAGTGAAAGTGGACCCACAACATGGAAGGAACCTGGGTTTAGAATTGTCATGTGAAAGGCTATCCACTGAACATCTGCCCACACTGTGGTATGTTCCCACTGTTCTGAGTCCCTGTGAGTCTGGGATAGACCTGTTGGCATATAGAGTTCCCTTAAACTTACAGAAATAAGCCCCTAGGAGAAAGTGATCTGCATGCCCATGCAGCTGACCTGGACCCCAAGATGACCACACTTTATTCTTCCTATATTCCAGCACCTTCCAAATGAGTACAAGGGGCCCCCAATTCTCCCTAGGCATGGCTGAACAGCCTGGGCTCTTGTCTTTTTCACCTACTTCCCCTCTGAGCTTCCAGGAGGAGAGGAAGTTAGTGAGAGCTGTACAAAGAGTCTTAGAGTTACCCAGGATGAACAGGGAGCTACAGAAGGGAGCCCCAGATGAATATACAAAAGAAAATAACAGCAGTGATTTTTGTCCTGTACTTCTACAGGCTGATTTGGGGTGGGTTCATTATACTAACCATCTAGTGGACACAACAGCTCAAAAGTGATACTGGAGTGTATGAAGAGGAGCCCAGGTTTAAGACCCAAGTGGGCAGCCAACACAGAGGATACTCGGGGATAGCACATGTCCCTGAAGAGTGGCATGTGTCAGCTATTTGGAAAACAAACAACTCTAGACACTCTTTACCCTTGCGAGGCAAGGTTTGGTGGTCATGTTTGTGGTGAGATTGCTTCAGGTAAGATGGGTGATTAACACTGAAGGGAATGTCTCAGAGGTAAAATCAAAGCCTATTTGCTCTTAGCAGAATGGGAAGAGACCGCAGTCCCTGACTGGCCCAGGAAGGGCAGCCTGGCAGAACAGAGCAGCAGGTCTGGGGTGTGGGGTGGTGCTCACCAGAGCGGGCGTTGATGCGGAACTGCGAGGACCCTTCCAGTGAGTAGATGATGGATTCCTGCCCATACTCCCGTGAGCGGTCCAGATCCGTGGCATTTAGGAACAGCACTGTGGCTCCTTTAGGAAGACAGAGAGGTAGGAGGTTGCTCTTCTGACCCCCAATCCCTGGAGTCACATCCCAGACCCCCTAGGGGCCAAGCCTCAAGGAACTGGAGAGCATGATAGATGGGGTGTCCCAGGGCTGAGTGGACTCAGGTCTCCACAGAGGTGAGATGGGTTTGGGATAGGGTCCTCTCCTCCCCCAGACACATGGCCCAGCCTCCAACAGCCCAAATTGCTTTCTGACCTTGCCCGGCTGTCTGCGGATCAAGCCCACCCAGATCTACCAGCTTTCAAAGAAACCAAGTGCCCAATTAAATTATTCTACGTTTACTATACCCAATTTTGGTCCTTTTTAAAAAAATCTTATTCATAGCAGAATTTATACAAGACTTTATTTTCTCGTTAATGTCCAGTGAAGACCTTTGCCTTTCACTTCTTTTCCCTCTACCTAGGATCCTGGGTTTAGAGAGGGGTTGCCTATCCCTGCAGTCCTGGCCAGACCCCACAAGTGACTTGTGGTATGCTCACCTAGGCTCTGGGCTACAGCACCCTCCTGCTCTAGGGAGCAGTCAGAGGTTGTGTAAAACCTCTGTGGCTCCCAGAGTCCCTCAGCCACTTCCTCTGCAGATAATCCAACAAGGGTCTGCCTGTGTGGCTTCCGGGAATGCTCCCTGAGAGAAGTATACAGGTGCCAGGTACTGGTGGCAGCTAGGAGGACTAGCAAGCCGTCTCCATGGAGAGGATGGATCAGTCAGGCCCCTCCAGGAGGCCAGGCCTTCATGTGTGCTCTTTGGTTCCAGGGAAATGGAGTTAGAAAGAGAGTTGGCATCATATTCAAAGACCTTTGCCGAATGCCCAGGAGGATAGGGCTTTATCCTCTTGGCCTTTAGCATGGATAATCTTTAGGGGATGCTGGATACAGGAATGTGGGGGTGGGCACAGCCTGCCACCCAAGTCACTCATCTTCAGACACTAGAAAGATACCTGGAGGTTCTGCTTAGATCCTGAAACTTGGAAATGCAACCCCAGCTCCAGCTATATCGATTTCAACTGTCTCTAAGTTCAGCTGCCCTGGATACTCAGGACATCCCCTCCTCTACATCGCTGCTCAGAAATCTCTGTGGTATGCATGTTCCCCGAGGACAGCACACTTGGAGGGGAAGGAGAAGCTGTCAGCCTGCCCCAAGGAAAGGAACCCACACATGGAGCTTGTGGCGCTAGCTCACGCTGGGTCTTCCATTCTTGGGCTTATATAGAAAATCCTTCAAGGCCACCCTTCAAAATCACCCCACCAAAAGTCATGGCTCCTGGGACCTGCCTCATGGTACCAAGTTTCCAAACTCAGATTCTTTCATCAAGACTGTATAATTAATCATCTGTTATTCTCGTCCCGCTGAACTGGCTGCAGGTGAAGACAACTCAATGCCCAATGGAGGCTCTGCACATGGTAGTAGCAATAACCAGACGTCCCCAAAGACAGCCCTGATTTGTCATAGAGGCCTGGGAAGTTGACAAGGCTGTAAGTCTCACAAACACATGTACCAAGGCTGCAGCTGCCTGTTTAAGGGCTTTCTGCCCTCACCCCAGCCATACCTGCCATGATGTTCTCCACCACAGAAACGAAGTAGGCAGGCTTGCTGAAGGTAGGGGGGTTGTCATTCTCATCCTGGAAGGGAAGCACACAGATCCATCAGTGTGTCTCGGAGGTACCTGGCCAACTGTCCAAAGTGGGAACCAAGGGGTCTGTTTGGGCTGGCTGGCGTCAACAGTGGCTAGGGATTGTGAAGGCCAGCAGTCCCTCTGGCGGGTCATGCTGAAGGAAACTGAACAATATGCTAGGGTTGGGAAGGAATAGTATGGGATCCAGAGACAGGTACTAAATAGGACAGCAATCAGCTCGCCCACAGCTCCCTGTCTCCTGCCTTCCAGCTGCACTCCAAGCTTGCTCCAGAACATGCTCCCATGCTTCCATGCAGTGTCCACTTGACCCTCCCTCCCAGGTGAGTCAAGACATAGAGAAAGGGTCTAGAAACTCTGCTAAGATGAAGGGAAAGGGCTGGAGAGATGGTTCAGTGGCTAAGAGCACTAGCTGCTCTTCCAGAGGGCCCAGCTTCAATTCCAGCATCACAACTATCTAGAACTTTGGTTCCAGTGAAGCTGATGCCTTTTCTTGGCTTCTACAGGCACTAGGCACACATAGACATTCATGCAGGCAACACACCCATTCACATAAAAAAATTTAAATTAAAAAGTGAGGGGGAAAGGCAAGTTGACACCAAAGACGCTAAAGTGTGCAGGGGTGGGCAGTGTTGAGACTATTCCCAGAGTCGAGGCTCCAGCCCTAGACTGACTGTAAACGGGGTTAGACAGACACCCCGATTACCCATGAACACCAGTTTCCCACCCTCTGTCCCCACCTGGCCTGCAGTCTGGCACCTGCCAGTTCTGGAGCATGTCTTCCTCTGGCCCACCCTGCGGTGGCTAGAGTTCGGGGGGGGGGGGCCTGGTTGCGGGGACTGGACCAGGTAGGAATGAGCCCTGCTGGGAACCAGAGCCAGGTGCAGCCCACAGCTCCTCCACTAGCTCCCTAAACTCCTCCATCAGAGGAGCGAGCCTTCCTGCCTTCGAGACTCTCACCATAGCCAGCGACTTCTGCAATCGCTCACCAAGAATTCCTCCCAGTTGCCCTCTTCACTGAAGACTGTCTAGCTCCCTTGGCTCCATGCTTCCCTCCTCAGCTCAATAGAGCGGTGAGAAGCTCAGGAGCTGGCTGAGTGCTCCTCTCCTGTCCCCCCCACATCGCAATGTTCAGTGGGTCCCGTGACTAGATCCTCAGAGCTCAGGGAATGGGGAGGGAGGTGTGAGGACTCTTTCTGAACTCTTTTGCTACAATTCCTTCTGCATGAGCAAGCCAGGGAGGGATGGGACAAAAGCTGCCTGGCTCTCCTCTCCTTGGGACTATAGACAACCTCAGCCTGCTGCATGGCGAGTTCCCAGAATCGATGGGAACTCAATGTCTTCCCAAATCCGTCCACTATTCTGTCCTGCATACAGGTTCACTCTCTTCCCAAAAAACTGGGAGCCTCGGGGCTCTCCTGACATCCAGTGTCCCCACAGGCCACTTGGGAGTCACCCAGGCTCCTGGCGAGGGCTCAAGTGCTTTGGGTGCACACATACATTGAGACTTCTGCTCGGCTGCATTAAGCAATGCCGAGAATGTCAGCGACAGAGCACAAGGCAGAAACTTATTAGCGGTGATATTTCCCTGGATTCTGGCGCTGCACTCGCTATTAGTTCTAATTCAGTGGCTCCCTCTATAAAAGCTTATTGTCCCCTAATGGGAAATCTACAAACCGAGTTTGACTTCTTTATTAAAAACCAACAAGCAGCGGACGAGAAGGAATCACCTGGCTCCTCTCACCTGCCCCTCCTTGCCCAAGCCTGAAGGTGTTCCATCGCCTCTCCCCATGGAAGCCTGCATGGGAAGACCTCCGCCAATTATTCAATGAAAGCTATTTCTGTTATTTTTTTTTCCAGGCAAGAGAAAATCCTTTTGGCCAAGGGAGGAGGCAGCTTAGCAGAGTGACAGCTACTTAAGAATCACCCACGTGCAAAATCTAGCCGAAGGCGGTGACCTTTTCAAGTGTGGTCCTTAGACACGAGTGACTACGCTGTCCAAACGCCCTGCCTGGGAGTCAGAGCCCGTTCTCTCAGAGCCACAGGGGCACCTGTCTTTGTTGTTGGCTGCTCCCGCTGTCAGATGGTTGGGGTGCAGACTCCTGAGGGCTCTACTGACAGTATCAGGGGGAGTAAAAGAGGGGACCCCTCTGTTCAGCTGGGGCTCACTCGCTTGCCTAATGGAGAGTGGATGCCCCAACATGGAGCGTCCCCTGCCTGGGATTGGGGTAGGAAGGCTGTTACTCAAACTTTCATTCAGCATGGAAAAAAGGCTAGCCCAGTTCTTGGCCTTCCACTTCCTGTTAGCTCTGGTCCCCAAGAGGGGCTGAGGCAAGAAGAGAAAGAGGCCATGTCAGGTCTCTTCAGTGAGTCTCAGACAGCAGAGTAGAGTCTGGGTTAGCCTGGTGATGCCTACTGTGGCCCCTTAACAGGAAGCAGCAACAGTCCACAGTCCATCCCAGCAGGGGGTCACAAGAGGGCAGAGTTTTGGCCCTCATCAGGACCACTAGGTGAGAACTGCGCTTTGTTTACTCTATTTTGGTTTATTGAGATAGGGTATCAATTTATAGCCCAGGCTAGCCTGGAATCGACTATGTAGTACAGGCTGGTCTTGAACTCATGACTATTCTCCTGCCTTAGCTTTTCAGGTTATAGGCATGAGCTCTAAGAACCACACTTTATTTGATAAGACACCACTGGCTCAGTTAATCCTATTCACGGGGTAGGGGTGGGGTCTCTGAAGAGTACTGGGCTCAGTGGGTGAGGATGCCTTAATCTCCCCAGCCTGTGACAATGGAGAGAAAAAATGTCAGGTCAGCTGTTCCTCAGGTGTGGGTTCACTTCCAGCTTGGTCACTGGTAAGCATAAGGAAGCAGGGGCATTTCTCTCCACTGACCTCGGCTTCCTCTGCCAAGGGCCTAGAAGAAACTGTACAACAGGAAGTGTACAAACACTTGGGGATGTGGCCCCACAGTATCTGTCACTCCTTTCTGTTCCCCAGGCTTCATGTGCCTCAGATGCAGACAGAATGCATAACAGGGGATGGTGGGTGGGAGAGAAGTCTGGGTGGGTCAAAGGTCAATGTGGGTCAATGTGTGACTCTGAGGAGGGCCGGGTTGGTGATTATGATCAAGATGGGGAAACTAAGGCCAGGCTGGGAGGCATGGTCGGGGTCAGGCCATGTGATGAGCGCTAGACGGGGTCATCACTACTGGGGCACATTCTGGCTCTTTAGTGCTACCCCGTTGGGTTAAGGCAGAAGGTTGTGGGTTCAAGATAAGCCAGTGTTATAGGACTCCCACGAGACCCCACTTCTCCTTTGTCATTCTCTGAGGTAAAATCCTGACCCTCTGAATGTCCCTGAGCTGTCCCTATCTCTGCATAGACCCCTTCCCGGTTACCCCAGCATCCTACTCCCATGTGCCCACCCCCGGAAGCTTTCTCAAGCACCACTGTGAGTTCTCATCACCTCAACTCCACCCTAGTCAGTCAGGAAGTAGTGTCTCTTGTCCTGACGAGACTTGTCTGCTAGGAAGCTGGTCCCAGCCTCAGGCTGATTAAAGGACTGGTGTGAGGCTGCCCCAGAGGCTGCCTGGAGCTGGCTGTGACAGGAAGGTCAGCTGCAAGCAGGCTGTGGGGAGCTTCCTGAGCTGGTGTCCCACACACCCTCCACCTGGTATGTCCCAGCTGATAGCCTGATTGAATTCTCCAGAGTGCTAGCAATCCCACCCACGTTCACCCACCCTCTGTTGCAAACAGGGAGGGGCCAGGCCAGTGTGTGCTCAGGTGTGTGTTGGGGAGTGGGGTCCCAGGAGAAGACCTGTGGGCTCTGCTGTCAGGCCATGCTGTGTCCCCAGCGTGGCTGGGGGAGCGGCACATGGCAAATGAGCCAGTGCGGAGATGGATTCAGGCACTGATAATTTCAGACAGGAAAGCGCTGAGGTGTGTTTGATATTCATGTCAGACAGGCAGCGGATTGCGCTCAGGCCCCTTTCTATATCCAGAGAACGAGAAGAGAGAGAGAGAGAGAGAGAGAGAGAGAGAGAGAGAGAGAGAGAGAGAGAGAGAGAGAGAGAGAGGGAGGGAGGGAGGGAGGGAGGGATAAAGGAAGAGGGGCAAAGAGGGACAGGGAAGAGGAACAGCGACCTTCCTATCATTCCCTTGGACTCCATGGAATGTGACTTCTGAGGAAGGGGTCATCCACCATCCCCCTCTTTATCTCCCCAGAGTGGATCACAAGGCTTCATGCAGAGTCAAAGCAGGGCCATTCATCTCTCACTGAACTCCAGGGCCTTAGGTCTCTCTGGCCACACGCACAGCCGCCACTGCAGCTGAAGCAATGGTACAACGTGCTGGGAGCAGGATTTAGGACAGTTGCAACCGTGGGGACACAGCCCTTTACCAACAGGCAGAGGTGAGGCCTCCAAGAAGCATTCGCCAGTCCTTACCCTGGAAATGAAAGGTCAGTGTCCCTGGATACTTACAAACACCTCAATAGTGACAGGGACGGTGCTGTAGAGAGGCGGGCTGCCAGCATCCTTGGCCATGACTGTTAGGTATATCAGTCCATTGGGTATTTGTTCGTAATCCAGTGGGCGGCTCACGCTGATCACTGGAACAGCAGGAACAAGGGCCTTAGCAAGCAGAGTCCAGCTGCCTGTGTGCAGAGTCTACCCTTGGGTCCTGAACCTTCCTTGGTTTAGTGACTGCCAGCGCTAGGCTCTGTGCTGAGCACACCTACTGGTCACTATTGTGTTAACTAGGCAACTTTGCCATCAATCCTCTGGACGCCATAGAACATTGCTGCCGGGGAAGAGACCTCCATTTCCTATTTCTTTAGATGGAGACTAGGCCCTCAATGAAAGGCTGGGAGGTAGCCACACAGACCTGCCCACAGGACAGTGAGGTTCATCCAATGTGCCTCCTCCATGTACTCTAGCCACCTCAGGCTTCCCGCTGTACCTGCACGGTTGGCCATGGGCCTAACTAAGGTGCAGAGAATGGTCTGCCTGGTGTGCGCTAGCTCTTGGCTTTGGGGAGATATGACTTCTGGCCACATCCTACTCCAGCCACAGGGGCCCAGCAGCTTCCAGAAAAGTGCAGGGTGTATGGGGGTTGTAGGGTGTCCCCACCCTTGAAGGGGCCATGACTGCAAGGGGCCCACCATCCCTCTTCCCAGCTGGGCCCTTTACCCTGTCCCCCCTCGCACCTCCATAGCCTTCATAGACGCTGATGTCGAAGTAGCTGCCGAAGGCAGACGCGTTGACGATGCTGTAGGTAATCTGGTTGTTGGGAGGGGAGTCTTCATCTGTTGCCTGGAAGGAACGGGGCAACACAGCCCGGTGAGCTCACCAAAGATGTGGGGCCAGGACAGTGTGGTGGAGAGGCAACCCGGCTCCTCTTGGCTCTTCTTTGGATGGTATAGTTCAAGTCACCTGCTGGCCCAGGACCTCAGGGACCTTCTTATTCCTCAAAAGGAACCCACTCTCTGGCTCCTGGCAAAACTCTGTTCCCTCCACTTGTGGGCACAAAGGTGGGCTGGAAAATGGAGCTGGCTCTCCCAGGGGATGCCTGGCATATCAATGTCCCATATTCTCTGTTCCAGCCCCAACACCTCACATCACAGATGGCCCCCCAGAGTTAAGACTGCTACGACTGCTATTCAGTTTGTCCCCAAAAGTTCATGTGTTAATGGCTTGGTCCTCAGGGTGGGCAGCATTAAGAGGTAGTGGAACTTTTGAGGGGTGGGGCCTTGTGGGAGGTGGTTATGGGATTGGAGGTTCTGCCACCAGCATGGATTAATGTAGTTTTGAGGGACCCTGATCAAGATCAAGTTACTATAGGAAAGGAATGCCTGACCTTGAATCTGTCCTGTTTCCTATTCAGCTGTGTGAGCTTCCTCGCCTGATCCACTCACGATGCTGTCCACAACACTGTGAGGGAGCCAAGGGGCCCTAAGCAGAGGTCCAATTGATGGGCACACACAGCACTTCGCTTCCTTTATAAAGTATGCAGCCTCCACTACTGTGCTTCAGCAACAGAAAACAGATCAAGACTGGGGTCTTTGGGTATCCTGCTAGTGCCCTCATGCCCATTGTAAGTTCTTATAATTACTGCTTGCAATTAGTCCGTCGGCCTTATGTGTGCAGGGCCCTCTGGCTCTTGAGTGCAGCAGCATGCCTGGCTTGGTGCACAGTCGGTTCCTATTAAATGCTTGTTGCTTGTAAGTAAGAAGGGAAGCAAATACTCAGAAAGGGACCAGGGACTCTTATTCCTTTGACTGTGGGGACCTCTTTCTAGAGTGTCTCTGACTCTAGAGACCCTTCAGGGCTTTCCAGCGTGCTGGCTATACCTGGGGCCGAGTCAAAGGGAAGGGCGGGGGTCTTTGGGGAAATCGTGGCAGGCTAGGTGGCTCACATCTTTTGTGTACCCATGCCCACTCTTCACCCCTGCCTTCATCGCCGTTTGTTTCAAAAACAAGCTCCAAGGGGAGGGCCTGGGTCCTGTCACTTTGGATCTGAGGATGGGGAAACGGTGAGGGGATGTGAAGTCTCTGGTTAGAGATCACTGCTGTGCGTTAGGGACTTGCTGCAAGGGACTTAGGCAGAACAGAGCCTCATTTTAGGTGGGCCCTGCTCTCTCCCCACAGGCTGTGCCTTCCCTGCCCATTTCTCCCTTTCTTCTCCTTTTGTGGTTTCTGTGGCTACTTTATGTGTGTGTGTACATTCTCAAGTATGTGTGTGCACATGTGTGCAGATACATGTGTACCTGGGTAGAAGCCAGAAGTTGACATAATGTGTCTTCTTCACTGATTTTTTGCCTTATCTTTTGGGAGAGGGTCTCTCTTTCTCCACCCACCCTCTTGTTTTTTTCAGACAGGGTTTTTCTGTGTAACTATCCTGACTGTCCTGGGACTCACTCTGTAGACCAGGCTGACCTCAGACTCACAGAGATCCACCTGCCTCTGCCTCCTGAATGCTGGAATTAAAGGCATGCGCCACCACCTCCCAGTGAGGGTCTCTCTCTGAAATTGGACCTTGCCAATCAGCTAACATGGATCCTCCTGTCTCCCCTCCTCCGCACCGGGATCACAGGTGTGATTCAGTTTTGACAGGGAAGTTCAGGACTGAACTCAGGTCCTCACATTTGATGGCAGGCCCTTTCCTACTGAGCCATCCTACCACACTAATGGTGGTCTTGCAACGGGACTGACACCCCACCCTATGGCCTTGAAAGGGGCATGGGGGATGTCTTTAGGCTAAATGGCCTGACATCTGGGTTGAGGCAAACATGCTGAATGTATCCCTTCTGGGTCTCTAGGGGCAGGAGATGATGCTCAGAGGAGCTCCAGGCACGTTGATGGGAGTCTGGTACCACCTGCAAGAACTCAGAAGGAGATAGCAACCGCAGGGCTCCTGGGCCTTACCCTGAGCCGCACCAGCTGCGTGACAGATGGCTCATTCTCCCTCAGAGCACCCACATAGGCATCCTTCTGGAAGGTGGGCACATTGTCATTGACATCCAACACATTGATCCGGACCCGGCCTGTGGTCTCCTCACCACCTCCATCCCGGGCGATGACAGTCAAGGTGAAGCGCTGGATAAGTTCATAGTCCAGCCGAGCTATGAGCACGATGAGCCCCATGTCCTTGTCCAGCGAGAACCTGTGTCAGAGAGGGAGGAAGGAGAGGATGCCAGAATTAAAGCAAGTTGTGGATGAGCTCCAGTGGGGGCCAAGGACTAGGTGACAGGCCCCTCTCTGTGAGGGGGAGCTTTGTCCATTGGGCGTGTTTAGATAACAGAGAACTGGGGATACAAATTCTGCCGTCTGTTAGTTGGAGAAGGGTGCTGGGTCCTCTTTTGGAGCTGATACTGTCATTTGCTGGAGGGATCAAGCCTTTGGGAAGAGGCTGGTAGGAGTGTTCTGGGGATCATGAGGGTCAGTGAGACCAACCCTCCAGCTATCGCCTTTAAGGGTGCCCTTTAGAGTTCCACAAGAGCTGCCAGGACCACGTGTGTGCTCTGCCTGTCCAGCAGCTGCCAGCATTTAAGCCTGGAAGGCTGCTTGGGGAAACCCTGGGTCCAGAGATGGGAAGAGAGGAGAGAGTCAGGATGACCAGGCCCCAGGACCACTGGGCTCCTGAGATACTGCCCTGTGCATCCAGCCATTGCAGTACGTCTACCTAGTGTTGGGGCCTCTGTCGCAGAGTGTCCAGCAATACCAGTGACACCTAATAGGGTCCCAGTTTCTCCTTGATCATCCATAGACTGTCTGGGCTGTTAATGCTAGTTCACAGCGAGACTGCCTCACTTGCTTGGGATTCTAAATATATGTGACTATTCTCTCTCTCTCTCTCTCTCTCTCTCTCTCTCTCTCTCTCTCTCTCTCTCTCTCTCTCTCTCTCTCTCTCTCTCTCTCTCTCTCTCTGTGTGTGTGTGTGTGTGTGTGTGTGTGTATGTATAATAGTGTGTGTGCAAGTGTACTTGTTTACACATGTGTATGGAAGGGCTCCACTTTTTTTTTTTTTTCTGACAGGGTCTCTCACTGACCCAGAACTCAGGCTGTCTGGTCTGTGAGCCCCACAGGGCATCCTCCTGTCTCTCCCTCCTCTGGTTTTACAAGCATGTACAACCATACCTGGCTTTTTCACATGGGTTCCAGGGGGATCGAACTCAGATCCCCATACTTGCATGGTAAGTACCTTCCTGACCGAGGTGTCACCCAAGTCTTAGGATGCTTATTCTCAGCAGCGGACCTGCCCTGTGGCTTCAACTAGGCCTTTGAACATGTTCGATTGGCAGGCCTTCCCGGCCTCTGATAAACTGATGGCAAGAGGCAGACCAGGTCTAGATGTATTACCGCCATGTGCAGGGAAGCACAGAGACAAGCGGTCCATCTTGGAGCTGCTGTATGCCAAGAGTCACCCTCCTGGTAGCGGCCATGTGTCCTGGTGGCAGAGGCCATGTATAGAGGCCTAGCCCTGATGCCTACCAGCTGTGTGAATTTTTCTAAGTCACCCAGCCTCCTGGAGCTGCGATTCCTGTCCCATGGAAGCAAGGAGAGTGCTGAGGACTGAACTCCCTATCAGTGACAAGGGACAATCCAGGACCCAGGCCAATGCACGGTGAGTGTTTGACAGAGAATCTGGTGCACAGTGGGGCCTCAAATGTCCTCTCTGGCCTCTGGTGGCAGGAGGAGCAGTGTTCAAACTTCTGGGCCTCATAGATGCCTGCTTCTCTACTCCCAAAGCTATGTTCAGAGAAACCCTGTACCAGAGAGCTTAGGGGCTTAGCCAACTGGTTCCAGCTAGAGCCAGATAAACAATCTCGCTTGAGAGCAGTGGTTCTGAACCAGTGGGCTGCAACCCCTTTGGGGATTGGATATCAGATATTTATACTACGGTTTATAACAATATCAAACTTATGAAGTAGAAGTAAAATTAATTTTTTGGTTGGGGGTCACCATGAGGAACTGTATTGAAAGGTCGCAGCGTTAGGAAGGTTGAGAACTACTGTTCTAGGGTCCAGATTCTCGGAGCTCCCCTGTGCACAGGGCAGTTTGCTGGACTCTATGGGTCGTCAGAAGCTGCTGCCAAGAGGCTGGGGCAGGAACTCACCTGTCAGGGTCATCACTGAAGAAGTAGTTGACTTCCCCAAAGGTGCCCACATCATTGTCAGTTGCCTGGAGTGGTAAAAGGGGAGACGGTGAGTGGCAGGCCAGGGAAGGGCTCAGGCCACCCATGTCCCTTCGCTGTGCCTCCTGTGGCCCAGGCAAATTGCCCAGATCCTGTGCTGTTCAGCAATGTGGTCACTGGCCACAGGCGACTTGTCAAGTCACATGGGGGAGCACAGTCCTTCTAGAAGGCTTTGGTGGCTGGGGTCATTGGCTTCTGTTTCACCCTGGACATGGCTGCAATCTGAAGATGCCGTCCAGCTTCTCCTTCCCTCTCCCCTCCTCCTCTCTTCTGCCTTGCAGATTCAGTAAGTCCTCCCCATGGGTAGGCACTGTCCTCGACCTGAACTCTGGCCCCTTCCTAGGCTAATGCTTTGGAGATGGCTAGCTGTGGCTTGCCCCCAGGTACCAGTTGGCTGGGCTGACCTTGGGGCTCACTTACACTGGCTTTATTCTCAGGCTTCTCTCCAAGATGGTATGTGAATAGAGACTGTAGCTAAAAATACGTTTTAATGCCCCTCCGCTCAATATTTTCTGAGGTTCTTTTTTAAAAGCTCCCAGATTCTATGAAATCTATTAAATTCTACGTTCTTTATAATAAACCTGAATTTTCATGAGAAGCTAATGTGTGCTTGGTATATCCAGTTCCGGAAGGCAGATAGATGAATAATATATTTCTATCCCAAATGAATGAAATGAAAAATATGTTTATACCCAGAGAATTAAGACCTTAGTTAACCAGAAAATGTGGCTATTCATAAAGATGCCATTTCTGAGGGCTCTGGGCTGCCTGTTTTCAGGGCACTGCCTCCTGCGCCCAGTTTCCACAGCGATGGTCCTAGAGTCTATACAGACAGCTGCTCTTCCCCACCCCCGCATCCTCCACCATGATCCCAGCCAGGTTCAGAGCCGGGTTAAGCTCCTCAGTGTATATGCTGTGCTGAGTTAATACAGAAGCAGACACTGACTCCCCAGGGCCTCCCCTGCCTGAGCCACTCCTCATAACAACTGCAACGACTAGAGACTTAGTGCCGCCCCCACACAGAGATGCCATTCTTATACCAAACCCAAATGACAGATGGGGAAGCTGAGGCACCACAGAAGTCCATCGTTTACCCAAGTATCACAGCTTGAAACAAAGCTCACTTTGTATCCCATGCCCTTGGCTGCTGAGCAAAGTCCTCTAACCCCAGAGGAGCACTGTTCCAGAAGGAAAGGAGCCTGGGTGTTCCAGGGCAGAGGCGACCACAGCGCTCCTGGTGATACCTTTGTTCTCCCTTCCAGAGGTGGAGAAAGGAGGATCGGGAAAACTTCATGCCCTTCATTTCTAAGTTCCAGGGGCAACGCAGCATCCAGGTATCACCAGATGCCAGCACTGTTTCTGTGTCCGAGGAAAAACTGATACCACATCATGGAGTCCTTTGGTGGGGGCAGGAGTGGGTAGAGACACAAGATGGCCCCTACAGAACCAAACAGCATCCTCCTCTGTTTGAGGAGAGGGTTGGTGATACTGCAGAGTGGGGCCTCCATCCGCTGGGCTCTGGCTGGCACAGTGCCTGGCACACAGAAAAGGCATGTGTTCCCTGGTGCCAAGAAAGGAATGGGCGCCATCTAGCAAGAAAAGGAATGTGGGGCGGGAAACATGAAGAGAGAGGGAAGGAGAAAGGAACGATGGTCAGTCATGCTTGTCAGCATGACTGGATCTGGGAGCAAATAAAAGACAAGCTGCTGGGCACACAGGTGAGGGATTTTCCTGAGCGGGTTATTTGAAGTGGGAAGACACGTGCTAGATGTGGGAGGTACGCCACACAAAAGGAGCTGGAAGAGGAAGCTTCAACTTGGCCTGTTTGCCTTCACTCTTGAGGGGAAGTTCCTCTACTTCAACGTTGCTGCTATTGTTGCTGTTGGTGGTGGCGGTTCCTTCACTGATAGCAGAACCCAGTCTCTTCAGGCTTCCAAGTAGACTGAAAACCAGCAGCTCTCCAGGGATCCTCTAGACCTTTAGGGCTAGGGACTGCTGAGGCACCCAGCCTTGTAGAATGAGCAGCCACTGGGTTCTCGGCTTCACCATGTACAACAGCCACGGTTGAACTACCCAGACCTTGTCACGTAATCCAATCTAATAAATTGCCCTTCAGTACATATTCATTCTATTGGTCCTGTTCCTGATGGAGGACTCTCATTGGTTAATAAAGAAACTGCCTTGGCTTTTTGATAAGGCAGGATTTAGATAGGTGGAGTAGACAGAACAGAATGCTGGGAAGAAGGGAAGAAGTTAGTCAGACGCCGTGCCTCTCCTCTCTGAGACAGTTGCCACGGAAGCCAGCCACCAGGTCAGACATGCTGAATCTTTCCTGGTAAGCCACCACTTTGTGGTGCTACACAGATTATTAGAAATGGGTTAATCAAGATGTGAGAGCTAACCAATAAGAGGCTGAAACTAATGGGCCAGGCAGTGTTTAAATGAATACAGTTCATGTGTTGTTTTTTCCGGGGCTAAGCTAGCTGTGCGGGAGCCGGGTGGGATGAAAAGCAGGTCTGCCCGCAGCTCCTTCTACATGTTCCCCCGACTAATGCAAATGATTTAAAAGGCACTCAAAGGGAGGGGAGTCACCCACATAGGAGAAGGGCAAAGCGACCCAGCAGCCACACAACACATCCCTGCCTTGAAAGAAGATCCATGTAGGTCTGGGTACTTGCCCTTCACTCTTTGGGGGCCCCTAAAGACTTGCACATAAACTGTTGAGACAGGAGGAACTGCTGAGCTCCCCTAGTCCAGCATCTTCTCTCTGGAGTTTGGGTCTAGAGCAGTTGAGGCCCAGGGGAGTCTAGTGGTGAGACCCCGGGGATCAGCTGAGATCATCTTAATGTAGGCGCTGGCCTCTTGCCCTAAGGCATCCCCTCCCTTCCCTGTGTGGGCTGGACTCAGCATAGATTCCAAAGAGCTTGGTTGGTCCCTGGGGTCCTCTCACAGTCTGCTCAGGCCACCAAGGCTGACAAGGGAACCTTTGTGAGCCCTTTGGTGTCACCATCTAATGATTGTGTGAAATATGTAGGCCAGGATCAAGGTATCAGCCAGCATTTATTTCTCGACTGTACGAAGCCAAGGTGAGGTCAAGAACTCTGTGCCTTACGAGATGGGGAGGGGAGGGGTTTCCAGCCTGTCTAGTTTATGTAGTTTATGCAGCCACCTCCAGTTCAGGCTGGGCCACAGACAATTCCAAGGATGGCATAGGCTGTGTTGCCTATATATATATAGGTCAGGCTTAGGGCTCTTCTCTGGCTTGTCTTACTGGCTCCTGCTCTCCCTGAACCCAGCCTTGATTAATGCTTTAACCTGCAGCCCTTTTTAGCCTGGGCACCCCGATGCAGCGTGAGGACAGGCTGGCAGATGTACTTGAAGCCTAGCCTGTAGATGTACTTGAGGCCTGTAGAAGTACTTGTGTATCTGTCTATAGGTACATCTGTGCCCATCTGCACAGTGTAGAATAATAAATGAACCTGTGTGTCTGTGTGTGTATATTTGTATATGTACAGGTGTATATGTATATACAGGTATGCATATGTATATGTGTGTGTTTGTGTATGTGTATATATGTATGCATGTTTATGGGATATGTATGTGTGTGGATGTGCACACATATGTACATGCATGTGTCTGTGTGTATATCTGTGTATTAATATGTATATATGTATTTGTGTGAATGTGTATGTATGAGTATATGTGTGAATTATGTGTTCATGCATATCTATGTGTGCCTATAAGTACATATGTGTTTATGTGTATATGTGTATGTTTCTGGAGTAAGTACACAGGCATGTCTGTGTGTATATGTGTCTGTATGTATATGTGTGTTCATGTGTTTGTTTCTATGTGTGTATATGAGTTCTTGGAACATGTGCACACACATGTTTGTGTATGTAGAGACCAGAAGTCAATCTCAGGCATTTTTCCTCTGGAACCATCCACCTTGCTTGAGACAGGGTCTCTCACTGGGACCTGGGGCTTACTGATCCGATGAGACTGGCTGGCCAGTGAGCCTAGGGATGCTGTCCCTACCTCCTGGGGCTGGGATTACAAGCAGGTGCCACCACACTTGGCCTTTTATAGCGGTGCTGGGAGTTGACCTCAGATCCTCATGCCTGTGCAGTTAGCACTTGACTGGCCGAACCATCCTCCCAGCGCTATTAGCTCCTTTAATTTTGACCACATCCCTACAAGGTGGGTAACTGTAACCCATCCCCCATTTGGCTTCACTATCAGATGTCCCCAAATGCAGATGCATTGAAGGCTTGGTCTCTAACTGGGCATGCTCTTTTGTGAGGTTGTAGAGACTTTGGGAGGGTAGCCTAGAGAGAGGAAGTAGGTCACAGGGAGCGGGTCCTTGGAGTATATTGCTCCTGGCCCTTTCCTGTCATTTTCTTGTGTGCATCCTTCAAATACCGAAGGACCACATCCAGCACACACTGCTGTCACCAGGATGTTCTGTCCAAGGGCATGAGACCAAATGACCATGGGCTGAACTCTCTGAAGCCATGAGCCAAAATAGATCCTCTGTTCCCTCAACTTGTCCTGTCAGGCATTTTGGTCTCTGTTATAGAAAAGCAACTTTTACCAATGATTAAACAGAAGTTACCTGTCTTCATGCCCCCATTTAAATCCATCTGGTGCCTTGAGGGACACAGGACCCCTGAGTGCTACCCTCAGGGCTGGACATCCAGCGCTCTACTGCCCATCTGCCACCGAGAACAGTCAGGCAGCTGCCTGCCTGCCTCCATCCTGCCCAGCTCCGACTGCTTGAGAGCACCCAGTAAGTTGTCCTCTTCCCCAGACTTGCCCACAGCAGTTCTCTGAAGTTTATGGCCAGAGCAAGTGACAGACAGGCCATGGCTCACATCAGGACATGGCCAAAGGCCTGTAGATAGAGAATATAATCCTCTCCAGATACAAGCACCCTCTTTCCTGCCACAGTCTAGAAACGAGTACATGGATATCCTGCAGGAGACTCCTGTGGCCTCTGGGTTAGGTAGGTGACTACGGGGATGATGGAGAGGTGGTATAGTTGGCCGCACAGGTGTCTCAGATTGACCTGGCTGCCCCAGGAAACCCTGGTCTCCAGGTGAATACCTCAACAAGTCTCCAGTACCTGTTTCTGGCACTTAGGTCAAGGCCACCATCCCATCTTGTCCTCCCTGGATGCTGGGTTGACACTCACATACGGACAGAGACATACTAGTACATTATACCAGCTGTCAAGGTTCGTGAAGGGCCGTAGGGGCAAGACATAAATCCGATGGCCAAAATGACTGCTCTCCACAGGCACTAGAGAGATGGCTCAGCAGTTAACAGCACTAGCAAGCGCTTCATGGAGCTTGCTGCTGAGCAATCAGCATGGCTTCACTGGCAACTCACTGCCCACTGTTTTGTATACTGACAGAGCAGAAGTCCAGTATGCTAGCCCTTTGACAAAATGTATGACTTCACTTCATGGTGAAAGACTCTGAGTTCTATGTAAGCAACGCAGGCTCTTCTAGAGGACCTGAGTTTGGTTTCCAGCACCCACATCAGGTAGCTCACAATGGCCTGTAACCCCAGTTCCAGGGAGTCTAATGCCATCTTCTAACATCTGTAGGTATCTGTACAAATATAACACATACACACACACACACACACACACGAATAAATGATCTTTAAAAAATAACTGTCCTTTTCTGCTAAAAACAAAACAAAAACAAACAAACAAACAGGACAGCTACTGGCTGTGCATAGCAGGGCACCCAGACCTGGAGACTCAGAACATCTTTGCCTTCCCACCAGGCTTTCCACAGACTAGAAGGAATTAAGGTAGGTCACTATTTGTCTCCATGGTCAGTACCTGCTTCCAGGGCTAAGCACCTGTCTCTATAGCCAGTTCACGTCTCCTTGGTCAGCTTCTGACCCCATGGTCAGCACCTCGCGGCCAGCACCTGTCCCTGTGGTCAGCACCTGCCCTGGGTTTAGCACTTGCCCCTATGGTCAGCACCTGTCCCACATGCCTCCCCTAGGGGGACAGAGTCGTGGCTGGGGTGCCTAGATGCCTGGTTTCGGAGGCATCTCCCCAACCTTGTCCTGCACAGCTTCCCCGGCAGAGCGCATTTGGCATTTGATCTGCATGATTGTGCCCACGGTGCTTATTTTCGTGATGGACAATGCCAGCACAAGTGTAATTTTCTGCTGTGGACAAAGAGGAAAAAAATAAATACACATGGGGAGAAAATTCCAAAGGTTAAGACAAGGTGAGTGGAGGGGCGGGGGATGGTCCCCAGATTGGTCAGAAATGCTGGTCCCTACTCAGTACTTCAATGGGAGGGGTGGTACACCTTGTGGGTTTTTTTTTTTTTTAATGAACATTTCACTAAAGGCCACAAATTTTACAAATATTTTTCATGCTTTTATCCCATCTTCCCAATAGCTCTGTGGGACCCTCCATTCTATAGAGAAAAGAGGGGCCCAGGGCTCTGTGAGGTCAACTAACTTATCCAAGGTCACACAGCCATAGTACAGGGATATGAACCAGACAGCAGTAGCCTGAGCTTCTAACCACGTGCCTTCCTGGTCCTGCAAATAGAGGGTGGGGGTCTGGGCGCTCCGGGTCTAAAGGAGCCAGGTGGCCCCTACAGGCAGGGTTTTCCTCCCATCTCAGCAGCTCTGTTCCTGCTCTGGTGTCCCTTCAGCCTTGACTAAGAGGAGCTAGCTAGGCTAGCACAGGCTTGGCTCTTCCAAGATTCATCCCCTCAGGCAGGGCCTTCCACTGCCTCCCAAAGAAGGTTCCCAGCTCTGCCAAAGTTTGAGCTTTGTCTGTATGGGTGTCTTAGGCCCACTTGAAGGGAGGGGTGGTGTGGTGTGGTCTCTATCCTGACTCCTGACATCTCATTTGAGGGTTGGGGCATCTTAGTGAAAACAGGTAACCTCTGACCTACCTAATTCTCCATATCCAGCCCCCGCCTGTGTCTGTGGGTCCAGCACTCATGTCAGGCCCAGCATCCTAGAGGGATTCCCAGGTCTTCCCATGAGCTCCCTGAAAATGCCTTCTTACCCACCTAGTCTTTGCAATGAACCTTTTCCACCACCCCCCCTCCTCTAGGCTGCTCTGTAGCAAATGTCCTAGCCCAGGATACCTGTCCTGCCATTCTCTCCTCACACCGCCCTACACAGCTGCCCCTGTACCTCCCTGTGGGCCCTTAACTTGGCCTTGCTCGTGTTCATCTTCTATTTCTGAGCCTTAAACCCCACTGACTCCCACTGCTCACATCGCCCTAGGTGGGCTTTCTCTGGACCTCCTTCCAGACACAGCCCCACCCTTCCTGGATGCTGGACTTGGCTATCTGACTCGTTTCCTGTTGGGACATCTGTATCCACGCCAACCCCTCAATCCCTTTAGGGAGACTAAAAACTGTCCTTCACTATACCCTTTCCCTTTCTGCATCTCCCTAAGTCTTTATATGAACACACGCTCCTCTTTCTCTCTCCTCCCCGATCCCGAATCTCGAATAGACCCACTTCCCAGTAACCTAACTTTCCCTTGTATATACTTCCAGAAATTTCTTTTTCTGTCTGGTGCAGGCAGGCAGAGTTCCCAGGTTGCAAACACAGAAACACACAGATCATCCACACCTTCCTCTTCAACTTCAAGGGCTCCCTGCCAGCCCCTGTGGTCCTCTCCCCACCTCTCCCAGCCACCTGGACATCTCTCCCAGCAGGCCTGTAGGCACATGCGCAGTGGCTCCTCACGCAGTACCTGCACTCTGGTCACGCATGCACATCCGGACTCCCTGCACGTGTGTGCAGGGCCTTCCGCTCTGAAGCACGGCAGGCCCAGCTGCCAGGCTACCTTGCAGGCAGCACTGGGTCCCAGCAACTTAGCAGGCGTCGAGGGCAGTTCTGCTCCCGTGCTCAGAGCTGCAGAGAAGGGCACCAGGCACAATTTGTTCAGGAAACAATAGCAATGTGTGACATGTCATAAGGATTGATGGAGCAGAAATTTACATGGCAGAATGCATTTTTAAACAGCTCCACCGAGCCCCGGTGCTGCACCGTCATCCTTTTCACATTCATCATCGACCAGGCCCTTGCAGCAGCCCTTCCAACCAAGTGCAAGTGGAGGGGCTCTGCCGAGAAATTGGGAGTGGGGGCTAGAGAGGCTGGCATCGGTGGGAGGAAGCTCCACCAATGGGCCCTGAGAGTATAGAGCTTTCAATGTGCCCATCTCCCTCCCACCAGGGCTGCAGACAACCATTCTAGGTGGGAAGTTATAGCCAGGGACATCCAGGCTCTTAGTGCTTCCAGAGTAATGTAGAGTACATTGGGAAATTTCTATCTCCACTCAACTGAAGTGGGATTGAAGATGAGGCCAGAGTGGCCATGTGGTGGGCAGGGGTCAAGGATGGCAGGATGTTGCTACTCTGAGTGCCTCCCGGGGGTGGAGAAGAGCTACTGATCGTGGCTCTGGGGAGTGTTAGGATTTGGAGGGATCAGATGATGGGTGGTCCAGGAGCAGTGGAACAGGGAAAATGGCAGGCAGGCTGTGGGTGAAGAGGAAAGAGACATACTCAAGGAAGTCTCTGTGCTTGGTCTGGGCTGAGTCTGTAGGAAGTCTGGAACAGGGTGTGCTGCTGAGAAGGAGGGGTGAGCCAGCAGAAGGAGGAGAGGGGAGAAGAGGGAGCATGGAGGCATCACAGGAAGATAAGAAAAAGGAGGTGAGAAGGAGACGCCCCCATCATAACATCCACTCTGAGCCTCAGTTTCCTTATCTGTGAACTAGGGACAAGAGCAGTAGGGCTGCTCTTGCGGGGCCATGGACTGATGAAGGCAACTGATGGAGGGTATTTTCTGCTGTATCTGGCACACAGGGACCACTTTCCATGTAAAGTGGACATTGATGTTTGTTTGTTTGTTCTGTCTTATTTTACAGCCTGTCTTACGTAAGCCAGGCTGGCTTCAAACTTGCTACGTAGCCAAGAGTGACCTTGACCTTCTGATCCTCTGGCCTCAACTCCTTGAGAGTTGGGCTTACAGGCATGCACAGCCACATCTGGCGTATGCAGTGCTGGGGACTGAACCGAGGACTTTGCATCTACTAGGCAGCCAAGTTTCATCCCTACCACTCCCCACCCCAGGTCTCAGCACATTTTCTGCATCCTCTGCACAGGTGCTCCTGGTGAATATCCTCAGCCAAACCTCCCGGGTTCCCGGGCTGCACAACAGAAGCCGGGTCAAGGTGAAGGAGACATGGTGCCCACCCTGCTGGATTATCAAGATGTTGGTCCTGCAGACTAGAAGGAAGGCTAGCAGGATGCTCTCGAGGCATTGGGCTGACTTGTCTGTTGTAGATGTGGTGGTGTTTTTGGGTAACGGTGCTCGTTGCTTTATTTCCCTTTATTTTAAAATCCGGAAATAAAAATTGATGGGGAGCAAATTGCTCTGGCCAGCAGCTCTGAACTTAAAGGAGTAGCCGTGGGGGAAGCAATTATGCCGTGTTAAAGGCTGTCAGGGGGACAGGAGCACAGTATGCCAGGGAACAAGAGTCCCAGGGACTCTTGTTCGTGGTGGGGGTGGGGTGGGGGCGGCAGCTCAAAGGCAGAGGAATAACCAAGTATGTGGGCCTGGTGACGTATGGAACACTTGTCTTTAACAACTTGACATCACCCTTATAAGGTAAGGGACACTTGTCTTTAACAACTTGACATCACCCCTATAAGGTAAGGGGTCCCAGATGAAAATCTCTGCTGCTGGTGGCTGCCTGCCAGAGCAGCGCTCCATCCTGATCAGTTCTTAAGGGTCTCAGCGCTGCTCTGAGTAATGCAGATATGTTGACACTCAGGCTCAGCTAACATGGTTCTCACCTTAGAGATGAGGCAAGTGAGGCTCAGAGAGATTAAGCAAGGCACTGAAGTCACACAGCGCTGCTGAGATTCTGCTATGGGGCAGACACCAAAGGTTTGCATAAGGAATTTCATCGTTTTTGCACGTGTGTGTGTGTGTGTGTGTGTGTGTTTTTTAAGACAGAAAAATAGGTTTGTCGGGTACATTACAAGAGGCAGCAGGCTGGACAGTAACAGAGACACAATATTTCTGTATCGTGTGCGTGTGTGTGCAAGTATGTGCATGTGTGTGCACATGTGCGGAGGATGGAGGGCCACCTTGAGTGTTGTCACTCAGGAGTGTTTCCTGCCCTTGAGACAAGGTTTCTCACGAGGATTTGCCAGATTGGCGAGGCTGGTTGGCAGCCTAGAGAGACACAAGAATCCTCCCTACCTCCCCTGCAGCAGCACTAGGGTCACGTGGCTTTTTCTATGGGGGTGCTAGGGATCCCCAACCCGTCTACTTTTAAAAACACTCTCAGCGATTATAGTTTTAGACAAGAGATGGTGGACTGTTTCTGTGTTAGGCACACTCAAGTGAGCCTGTTTCTCATTGTCTCCCCATTATCACATCTGTGTTTCAGGTGAGTGGCTGAGGCCTGAAGAGACATGTTAAAGTCAGTGGACTGCAGTGGCAGAGCCAGAATTTGAACTTGAACTATCAGAGGTCCCGTCTCACTCAGAGGAGTCACTCCCTGTCCCGTGCCTCAGTTTCTCTCACTGTGTCAGGAAGGGGCTCTTTCTAGCCCTGTCTGGGGTGTCTATTGCTCTGGTCTTGCTGGTCTAAGTGGCTCAGCCTTCCCAGTCACAATTCAACATGAACCTGCCTGATCACCTGAGCCCCAGCTACACAGGACAAGCGAGGACACTGGAAAGAGCCAGAAGCAGTAGAGACTCTTACCATGCAACTGATACCACTGGGGGTATAGAACATGGTGGGGAGAACAGACCCACTGTGGCTGGAGGTTAGGAGTCCAAGGACAGCGTGACAAAGAGAGGTGGGGTGAGATCCTACAGGAATGAGAGGTCCCTGAAGGGTGGGGAAGGCTTTTCAGGTAGGTTGAGGTGAGTCTAGCTAAAGAGGCCATGGTCCTGGGATAGACAGTGCAAGATGGGGTTGGGGTGAGATGGATGGTGGGGGTGGGGTGGGGCATGTGGAAAAGCTATGAAAAGCCTGCTTTGGAAGGTCTACTAGATCCCGTGGCCAGCCCCAGCGTCCTCGGTACAACATATTATCCAGTTGTCCATTTTGCTATCTGTAAGTCACGATTGAGGAGGATGGAATATGCCAACGGGCTGCCCCTCAAGACATGTCCATGTCCTTACCCCAAGGGCATGTGACCTTGGAAAAATGACTTTGGCAGGTGTAACTAAGATAAGGATGATGTCATAGTGGGTTTTAAATCCAATGACAAGTGTCCTTGTGAGATGCACTCGGAGAAGCAAGAAGAACCAATGCAGATAGAGGTGGAGGTTAGGGTTGCCTGGGTTTTAGAGATTAGAAGAGACTCCACACCGGAAGCCTGTGGAAGGCTTACCCTGACACCCACATACTTTGACAGGAGCTAAGGAGGAAGGCTGGCTAGTTCCTGAGACCTGCCTGCTGAAGGCCACAGGTAAGACTGCAATCTTGGTGGCAGAGTTGAGCTCCAGAGCCACCCAGGTGGAACCAGTGGTCCGACAAGCCTCCCAGGGTCCCAGCATCAGACACAGACTCCCCGAGACAAGGCCCGATGCCCTATATGACTTAGGACTTCTCAGTGAGCCTCCATGACCCCAGGCAGAGGGCAACAGCCCTGCAAAGGGCCAATCCCAGGACAGGACACCCTCGTCTCTTTCACATCACTGGTGACATCAGTACCACAGTTTCCGGGAATCAGCTCTTGTGCTGAGTGGCAGGGTCAAGGGTACAGAGTCCAAGAACTGCACTCACAGCCCCTTCCCAGAGGAGGTGCCTCAGGCACCACATCCCATCCCATGTGTCCAAAAGGCATCTCCTAAGTGTCCAATGGCATCAGAAGCCACAGAGCCACTAGCCACGGCTCTGAGCTCATCTCTGGACCCCTGGTACTACTTTATCCTAGGACCTGTCTGCCTCTCTGCCTCTCTGCCTCTCTGTCTGTGGGCTTTTGTTTAGAGGAAGATGCTAGAATGACAGGGGAAGTCACCTCTTCAGAAGCCGCCCTCACTTTCTATGAATCAGCACTCCTGGTCCCTGAGCTGGGATAGAGCGTGGCTTCCATGCTCTAATTTCCCAGAATGGTTGTGCTCTTGTTCCTGGGGCACTTGTGGGTGCCGGGTGCCACTTCTCTGGGTCTTCTGACAAGCAAGTCGCCTGCCCTCCACGTTTGTTTCCAGTGTGTCTTCTGGGGGGAGGTTGACCTAGGACAGAGCCCTCAGGCTGGATGGGGACATGGCAGCATGCTTGCTGCGTTCTTAGGTCCCCCAGCTACAGCGTGGCTCAGGGTTCTACAACCAGCAAACAGAAAGAGCAAAAGCTGAGCCCCGATCTGTCTGGCTTTCACATACACGTGGAGAAGAAGAAAAAGGAGGAGGAGGAAGAAGAATCGAGAAACCCCTTTCAGTCCCCCTGTAGGACCTTCCTTTATGTACTTAGGTTTGAAGAAGATGTGACTGAGTGACTTCTTTTCTTTTCTCTTTTTCTTTTTCTTTTCAATCGCATCTGATCACCAAGGAAAGCAAACGGAACGCAGAAAGCCACTTTCCTGGGGACACGGAGGGGGACTGGCTGGGGAGGGCGAGGCATCTGTAATCAGAAGGACTTGGACCTCTCCACGGCTGTTATCAAGCTGGGATTATGTGGTAGAGGAGAGGTGTGGGGACAGACACACATCTGAAGCTGAGTTAAGAGGGACTGCATGTACCCAGGAGATGGGACAGAAGAGAAAAGACAGTCCAATCAACCCCCTGGAGTAGCCTCCCCAGCGCTACAGCTTGCTCACCAGGGTCTCCTCCCCGAATCATCCACAGCCCTGCCCCCACCTCTACGGGGGCCCTACTGGTGACTGGCAGCTTTTAGACTAGTCGGAAGGTGCAGAAGGGTACCTGGATGGTGGGGGAGGGGACTGCCCTCTCTCCAAGGTGATTTGCCCCTGTGCCTGCTGTCATTGGTGGGTGCTGATTGGGCCAACACATGTTGTCGCTAATGAACATATCGATTGTACATTCTCTCGTTGGCTCGCTAAATGGCAAGCCTCACATCTGACGGATTAAATACCCACCCGATTGCCTGCCTGACATCTCCATCACTCCACCTGCCAGGCCCTAATGAATTTCACAATCCCACATGATGCGAGAAATTAAGGTCAAGGTTCATGGCTGGGATTGTGTATCTCCCCTGAGATATCTGAGCTTAGCAGGGTCTGTAGCCCCAGTCCTTAACTCTCCTGGGCTTTTAACCCAGGATACACGGGGGGCGGGCGGGGGGGAATGATGTCTCCTTGTGCCTGTTAGGGATCAAGAAGTAGTCCTGTCCTAGGCTCAGAACCTTTGAGCTTCCCCACTCCCATCGCCCTTTCCCATTCAGCTCCCAGAAGAGCCTAAAAGCTCGGAGACGGACACTGTTTTAACCCTGGCCTCAGAGACAGAGGGCTCAGTGGATTCTCATTTTGCAGATACTGAGAGAAGATGACTAAGAGCAAAATGTCCCTGATCATTCAACCAGTAGAAGGCCCCGATCTTCTAATTCTGGGTTTTAAGGACTTATGGCACACAGTGGGAGCCCACGGGGGACTTCCGTCTAGTCTGGGTTCTCTGATGGTAGGAAGGAAGGTGGCTGGCAGGTAAAGGCACCGACTCTGAGTTCTGCTGGAAAGCCGGGAAACAGAGATCCACTTTGGGTCTGTTCTACAAGGTGACAGTCATCTCATGGTCCCATGAGAGGGGTGTGTGTGTGTACATGTTCATGTGTACATGTATGCATACGGAGGCCAGAGGTCAACCTCAGTTGTCATTCTTGGAGGGGGGACTCAAAAACCTGTTTATTGAGACAGTCTTTCACTGGCCTGGGATTGTGAAGTAGGCTGGACTGGCTGGCCAGTGTGGTTCAGATCTGTCAATCTCTGCTTCCCCACAGCCCTTAGCTGACCCCAGGCTAGGTTTATAACCATGGGCCACTACACCTGGCTTTTTTACCCCTCCCCCACAGTTCTGGGGTCCTTATACTCCCAGAGGAAGCATCATTGAGCCATTTCCCCAGCCTAGCCCTAGGTTTTGCCAGGTTCACAGGGAGGGTCCAGGCACCTCCAAGAGTTCTGTGATGCTCACTGAAGGGAAGGCTATCTATACCCTAGAGACATAAGCTCAGACTGCCAGCCACAGCGGGGTGGCCATTTGGCACTAGCTTCCCCATCTATAAAACAAGGAGGCTTATAGGCTGTCACAAATGGGGATATGACGGGTTGATGCACACAAAAGATGCATCCCGTGGCACAGGTGACTTCATGTTTAAGCCAAGTTCCTCCTCTGTTCCAGGCACTGTGCTGAGCTCTCGGCTTGCATTACGTCATTGCGTCCTTACAACAGATCTATAAGAAAAAAGCATCACTGGGCAGTGGTGGCACACACCTTTAATCCCGGTGCTTGGGAGGCAGAGGTAGGTGGATCTCTGAGTTCGAGGCCAGCCTGGTTCACAATGTGTTTCAAGAATACAGGGATACACAGAGAAACCAAAAAAAAAAAAAAAGGTGTTGAAAGTGTTTTTCCCCCTCACTCTCCAGGAAAGGAAACTGAGGTTATTTGACAGAGACTAGATATCCAAGCCCTCCCCACCTGCTTATCAAATTAATAGAAACCATGCCTTTTTCTCTCTCTCTCCCTCTTTAAGGTGGTACAATACTAACAGGAAAGACAATGTTCCAGGCCCCCCGTGCAGGTAAATATTGCCACCTGACCCGCTTTGGGACAATAAAATGAAAACAGAAGTTTTCAAAGTTATTTCTAGGAACTCTGAATAGAGAAGGGGAGGGGGGCTCAAGAGACGGCTCAGCAGAGGACCAGTCTTAGTGCTCATGTCTGGCAGCACAAAACTGTCAGTAAATACATCTCCAGAGGGTCTGACACCCTCTTCTGGTCTCCGCAGGCACCACCCCCTATACAGGTGCAATGTGGAGGAGGGGAAGTGCTTTCTTCACTTCCTCCTATAATTTAAAATATAGATGTGATAGCTGAGGTTCTAGCAAGAATTTTGGATCATGAAGGTGAGGGTTACAAACCACACATGATATGGAAGAGTACTTGAGGGAGCCACCGGAGGCTCTGCCCCGTCTATATAAGAGATGAACGCACTTCAGTCTGGTATAAACAATTGTTGGGGCTTCCTGCTGCTGGCTAGACTAGTCTTTGTTGGTACAAGGTCAATGCCATTCCAAGTCACAGCCCCGAAGTAGCAGGCTTAGGATAAAGTTGGTGTCCGAAGACTGGATGGAAATCTGTCACCAACACCGCCATCAGATGGCAGAGCAGGGGCGGTGCACTTGGGTCAATCCCCAGTGACTGCTCATGAAGTCAGTCTAGTGTAGGTGTGCCCAGCTGGTGGCCCACAGGTTGCACATGGTCTGGGATATCTATGAATGTGGCTCTTTAAAATGTGATGAGATTTTGTGTGTGTGTGTGTGTGTGTGTGTCTGTGTGTGTGTGTGTGTGTGTGTGTGTATGACTTTTCTCTCTGCAATTTGATTGTGTGTTTTTTAGGCACGAATTTCATAGATAAAACATCATGTCACAATCTCATGCAGCATAAATACAAGCATGTTTCTGTAACTCACTGGCTGAAAATTGGACACTCCTAGATTTAAACTGTGCCCCCCCCAAAACTCTTCCTCATTCAAATGAACCCAAAGAAGAAAAAGGGTGGACATTAGATTCTAGTGGGTCTTGAGTACATTATTTTCCCCAAAACTATGGGTATTAGCAATAAAATAGAAAATGCTATTAGAACGTGTAGTCACATCCTAGGGTCATGAGGGTAAACAAGATCATGTGGCACATGCTTTTAAGCCCAGCCATTGGAGGCAGAGCTCAGAGAACAGATTGTGAATTCAAGTCTGTTTGGTCCACATAGTGAGTTCCAGGTCAACCAGAGCTATATAGGGAGATTCATCTCAAAAATAATTAAATAGATAAATAAAATAATAAAGAATAAAATAAAACAAAGCAATGAAGTTTGAAAAACATTAGGTAAGCCAGCACCTAAAAGACTGTGATCTACCCTAGAGATGAGTTGGCAGGATGCATGTCTCCTACCCCTCCCACAGCCGCCCCGAGCCCACAGACCAGGTCCACTTCCCACATCTGTCCGCCCCTCTCCGGCACTTCATCTACCCCAGACATCCCTCCAGCTGCTGTACAGACAGACTCAGCTGGGGCCCTGTTGGCTCTCCTTGCCCAGTACTCTAGTTACCCCAGCCCAGGCTGGGAACCTTCCGCAGCACCTAGCCCAGGCTGCCTTGGCACCGGCCTTTGGTTTGCAGTATTTATGAACTTGCTCCAGCCCTGGCCACTTTTACAGCAATTCTCTCTCCCGTTGCCCAGGGGGGTCCATTTTCCTTGCTCCAGTGTCCTTAGCGCGATTGCCTGAGCAGGAGCAATCAGTGGTCAGCTTATGGAAGGGTGACTTTTGAGCCGAAGCTCTAGGTGCGGGAGGGGACTGTCTGGGGGCAGGTGATCACAAGTCGGCATGCGAGGCTTAGAGAGCATATGACCTAGTCCTTCCATTTTCCAGAAGAGGACACCAAGGTCCCTGGCGAGGGACTGCTCCCGGTCATCCGTGGGTAAGCCTACTTTTGCAAGACTTGGACAACTACACCAGCCCTGGTTAGGAAGGAGAGGAGTGGGGTGGAGGGCTTGGGGCCATTAAACTAGAGCTACAGTCTTGGCTTGGCTTCTCTGGAGCTGGCTGCCCTGATGGGCTACCTGCTTCCCTGGACCTGTGTCTTCTGCACAATAGTTACAGAAGAGATGAGGTGCTCGAGAGTCACCGAACTCCGGGGATCCAATCACTGGGCCTGAGATGCTACTGAGTATCTCTTGGCTTTAACATCGGGGCAGAGGTCGATGGCCATCAGCATCTCCCCAAACTGAGACTGGTGGGTTCTGGGGACACCCGTGACAGAAGCTGTGCAGCCCTGCCGAGCCTGACAGTTATAGGTCGCTTTTACTTGGTAAAAATCAATGCGCTGAGAAGCTGCTGATTCTCTGAAAACTATCAGAGCTTACACAAGCCAGGATGGTGCACTTCAAGGGCAGAGGTAGGTGTGTGTGTGTGTGTGTGTGTGTGTGTGTGTGTGTGTGTTGGGGGGGTGTCCTGGCTTAATACTACAACTCAGCCCAGGAGCTAGATACTTCTCTGGACTCCCTTCTCCCTTCCTCTTCTCCTGCAAACACAGCCCCACTCCATCCAGAACTCTCCAGAGCACCTGTCCTACCTTGCACTCCATCCTATTTTAGTTTTAGGGTGGATATTTAGATTAAGGAGACAAACACAGGCCAGAAGCACTGAGGCCTGACAGCCAGAGGAACTCCTACCTGTCAATCACTGTCAGCAGCTCAGCCTCCTCGGCTCAGCTCCCCCCACCAAAAAATATTCTAACAGGAAGACTAGACATGAACCCTGAGCCCACCGAGGGGTTCCCAGAGACGGCCTTAGGCATCCCCCAAATGGAGGGACATTGTGTCAACAAAGGCTTCCAGGCCAGCTTGGGAGCAGGGGCCGGTGACCTGCTATTTCCTATTTTTCTCCTTTCCTCCTCCTCTCTCTCCCTCTCCCCCTCCCCAGTCTGCAGATAAAGAATTCAATTTTCTTTTAAACGGTGGGGAAATTGGAAGAGATTTTGTTCTGTTTAAGCACAGCTGGAGTCTCAGGTCTCTAGGGCTTTGAGAACAAGGAGGTCAATTAAGATGCCAGTGGTAAGGGGTGGCAGGAGGTGGGGGAGGGGGAGGATGAATCAGGATGGGCCTGTGGGAAGGCCCACTGAGGGAAGGGGGCAGATTCTAGGCTAACATAGCAGGGCTGTCTTCCCAAAGTTGACCCCCCCCCCCGTCTTCTGGGAGATTCTGTAAACTATCCAGATGGGGCCTACCCCATTGGGTTAAGTAAGCATCTCCCCAACTAATAATTCATGTTGTGATTTCTACTGACAGCTTTATGCAATGGTAGAATCAAGTCAAACCAGAGTTATCAGAAACAGGGAGAGGAGCTGTTTTCAAAAGCCGGGGACAGATTGTGGACACCTTGGACGGACACTAGGACCTCTCTAGGATCGCTTGCTCATGGAGGCCCTGGGCTGTGACCCTGAGGAGACCCCCTCATACCGCTAGGGTAGGAACTCTGGTCTGCCGTTGCACAGAGGATGAATCCAGAACCAAGGCAGTCAGAAGTCTGCCCTAGGAGCCTGCTGGGAGAAGGCAGTAAGACTACCGCCCTGTCTGTGGGCACCATGGGACACTTTCTCCAGGTGAGCCCTTTGAAGGTTCCTGCCAGTTGAAGGAGGGAGACACTGAGGTGGGTAAAATTGGCTGTTCTGGAGAGGATGGTGGAACCCAGACCTCAGGAGAGCTGGGGGAGGGGGATCATGTAGAGAGAAGGCCCTTGCCTCTGATCCCCCTCCCCATCCAGGCTGCAGAATGGGCACCCTCACTTCTCATTCTGCTCTCCAGTAGCTTGTACTCCACCTTCTGCCCCACCTCCCGCCACCTCTGTCCCCTGCCTTGGTTTCTGTCCTTCACCTTGCCTCTCTGAAGCCCTGCCTGACCTGGGAGGCAGCCTAAGAAGATGCCCAGGTGACTCTGTCCTTAGGCTGAATGGGAAGCTAAGTCCTAGACAGGGGACAAGGGTAGCCTAGGATCACATAGAATGTCAATGCCTGACTTATGGAGTATCCAGCATGGATAAGGATTCAAACTTTCAAACTAAAAAAGAAAAAAAAAAGCCATTGGCTCATTGACTGACTGAGTGATCTAAGTGCACTATTTACTTTTACCTTTTCTGTGCCTCAGTTTCCCCATGGGGACTTTGGTCATCCTCTGTCCTGTCACGTGCCTCCAGCAAGTTACCCTAGATCCCACAGACACTCACCCAGGACTCAAACCCATTGTGTGCCGTGGCCCCAGCTTAAGACACCTGCCAAGGAGCAGGAGCGAGTCTGGGGAAGAGGGATGAAGGATGGAAGGAGAGATGGGTGTGTGCCGGGTACCCGGGAGAGCCTGGTTGCAGAGGTATTGAATGCCAACCCAGGCCCAGAGTGCTTAAACTCAGCTGCCAGTGAGTGTCCAGGGCAGTGGTCCTCAACCTTTCTAATGCTGCATTTTTTTTTTTACTACAGTTCCTCATGTTGTGGTGATCCCCTAACCTTAAAATTATTTTCATTGCTACTTCATAACTATAATGTTGCTATAATGTTATGGATTGTAACATAAATATCTGCTACTTCCGAAGGTCTTTGGCGACCCCATGGGAAGGGTCATTCAGACGCAAAGGGATTGTGACCCACAGGTTAAACCATTGGTCTAGAGCCAGTGGAGATGTCCTGCTTCTCCAGGAGCGTCCATTGTGGAAGTGAACCCTACCGGTGGATCACCAGCCTCTGAGATTTCCACATCTCTGACCTCAGAATCCATGAGCGTGATGATGTAGCACCAGCCGAGTTTGAGTGATTTCTAATGTGGCAATCAGCACAGAAAAAAGCTCTGTGTGAACAGAGGGCGTAGCCCGTGCACAGCGCGGGCACCAAGTGAGTGTTTGTCTGAGGACTGGCTGGCAGATGCAGGAGTGGGTGAAAGCTGTGGAGAGCCCCTGAGTTTCTTTAAGTGGGGAATCAGACAACTCCTGCAGCCAGGGCAAGCTCCTGTGATGAGCAGGGCCCTTTGGCTCCTGCTGCGTGGGCCCTGCTCAAACAGCAGGAAGAATGTTAGGTTAAGGCAGCACAGGGACCTTTGAAGTTCAGGTTCCCGAGCAACTGCACAGGCCCTACCCCCTGCAGCCCCTGCTCTCCTCTTCCAGGGGTCTTGTTCTGTCCCATTGGCTGGCTCTGCTATCCTCCTCTGGGTTTGGCGACTTGAGGCTGGATCCTGCAGTTGACATAGTCAGGAGCTCAGTCCCTGTGCCAAGGGAGGAGAGCTGGAACCCAGGAAGTCAGAGTTGGAGGCGGGGCAGGTGGAGGTCCAGAGACTCAGAGTGTGGGAGCCTGCACTTTCAAGCTGCTGGGGCATCTGAGGTTGACAATCACAGCACCAACAATCACAGCTGTCACTCACCCAGGGCCTTTAAGGCACTCCGTGCTCAAGCTGACCAATCTCTTATTAAAAAATTACTTCTTTCTATGTGTAGGAGGGGTGTTTTTCCTGTATGTATATCTATGCCTCGCATGCATGGCTGATGTCCATGGAGGCCACAAGAGGGCATCAGATCCCCTGGAACTGGAGTTACAGACAGGTGTGAGCTGCCATATGGGTACTGGGAGTCGAACCCAACCTGGAAGAGCAGTCAGTGCTCTTAACCACTGAGCCATCTCTCCAGCTCTGTCCTATTGGTTCATCACCTCCATAGTACATTCTGGAATCTAGAGGACCAGGGCACGGCTAGGTACCTGCATCGGGTCAAAGTTCAGCCAACAGCAAAGCAAGAACAGGAACCTAGGTCTCTGGTTTCAGAGCCTTTTTCTTGGCCAGCATCCTCCTGCAGAAGCCGAGATAGTAGGAGGTCCTCACTGAGGTTGTGGAGCAATGTGCCCTACTCCTGGGATAGAGGGATGGGAAGGACCTGGGATAGTTTTAGGGAGCACCCTCTAAGGCAGAAGCAAGGGGTGGCTTTCTCAGATCTCCTGTCTGGGTTCTTAAGTCCACTTGCTTGGGTTTAATGGGGGGGGGTGAGGTAGGAGCAGGCAGCCCCCGAACCTGCAGGCTGGGGTGCCCAGTAGTCACAGAGCTGGGAGCCAGGCCTTGCCGCTGATAGGAGAGGCACACTGACTGTATTAGAGCATTTCTGTACTGAACTGAAGTTGGCTCCACCAAGGCCAGCCTGGGGCAATGACGTCACTTCCCCTTTCCCTTTGGGCATCAGTGGTTTCTGTTAGCTGCGGGGAAGAGGCAGAGAAGAGGACAAAGAGCATAGGGGCTCTGTGTTGACTGGTGGGGTGGAAAGGCCAGCTTGATGGGGGAGAATCTGGTTAGTTCTGGCCTTAGGATGTCTAGACCATGGGTCTTTCCCCCAAGCCGATGGTGCCTGAGGTTTTTGAGGGTCCATGTGGGGTGACCCAGCAGCCTGTTCTCTGGGATCTGCAGAGTCCTCTTTGGCTCCTTTCTGTCCTCAGCCCTGGATGCTGCTGAAGGGACTCAGTGGTCTAGCACAGTCCCTCTGTGGCTTGCCTTTACTCAATATCTGAAGTTGCCTAGGAGCTTTGGGGCCCTGAACAAGCCACTTAACCCCATCCCCCAGCCTCACTTCCTCATCTGGAGAATGGCAATTACAGGAGATACCTAACAGGTAGGAAATGATGGCCACATGATGCGTGGGTTACAGTGGGACAGTAAGAGACAGTAAGGAAGACATAGGTCTTGGTCTTCAAGGGCCATCCCAGTCATCCCTATCATTCCCTGTCTCCAGCACAAGTGCTCTGGGCACTAGGTCTGGCTGCAACCCCAGCCACACTCAACCCATTTTTTCCTCCTCAGGTGATATGCTGAACAGGGAAGCGCTCTTGAGGGATGACCCAAACAAGCAACCAGAGCTGGGCTCAAGGTCATAGTTTGACCTCTAGGTCCTTACCACTCCAACTCCTTGCCGTGGAAATTACTGGGCTCTGTAAACTTCTCAACCTGTGCTATAAATTCCAGCCAGCAGAGACATGAGAGATCGGGCTCCACTGGTCCATCTGTGATGCCCAGGCTGGTCATGACAGCCAGCTTCCCCTGGCCACTGTCATGCAATCACTCCCCCAACCACAGAAACAGAGCTGTGGCTGGGTGGGGGGCTGGGCGAGCCCCTTGCCGCAGGCTCCACTCAGCCTGCGGTGCAAATTAAAACATCTTCCTTTCTCTTTATAATTTTTTTTCCTGACACAACTGCCCATGAAACATTTTAATAACACCGTGGAAAAGGTCAGAGAGAAGGAATTTCACAGTCTCTGAGCAGGCAGCTGTAACTGTGGCCCCTTCTGACACAGACAGGGGAAAGACAAGACCTGGATCTAAAAGGAAGAGTGATCCACATGGCTAGAGTCTGAGGGGTGGAGATGGGAGGCCAGAGAGGGCACAGTGTGGGATATGGCCAGGAATCCTGCTGCCTGCTGGGAGCTAGGCAGCACCTTGGGGTGAGTGGCTCTCCAGTAGTCAGGCAGGAGAATGAGCAGAACTAGAGACGGAGATAGGAAGGTCTATGGCAGGGTCAGGCCTACGAACGCTCTGAATGCATCCAACTTGAGGGGCTCAATTCATGTTCTCCCGAGGCTGGCCATACTCCTCAGCTCGCACCGCACCTCAATCTCAGCCCTGCTCCACAGGTGTTCCAACCCTCCCACCAGCTACAGCAGTGGTTCTCAACCTGTGGGTCTAACGGCCCTCTCGTCGGGGCTGCATATCAGATAGCCTGCGTATCAGATATTTACATTATGGTTCACAACCGCAGCAAAGTTACAGTTATGAAGTAGCAATGAAATAGTTTTTTTTAAAGCAAAGGTACATTTAGTTTGCACGTACAATAATTCTTGTAGTGATCAAACCATGGTGGGGGGGGGGTCACTACACCAGAAAGAACTGTATTAAAGGGTGACAGCATTAGGAAGGTTAAGAAGCAATGATCTACAGGAATGTCTAATGCAAACAGAATTCTCCTCCCAGCAAGGACTCCAGGAATGAGTGCCCTGATAGCATCAGGCCTGGACTACATGCTAGAACTCTTGGTCACATGTCCTTGACCTGTATGGATATGATCACTGTTACCTCCCTGGTTCCTTTATCATAGATTGTTTGGCACCCTTCCCCCTGACAGTCCTTGGTGTCGGGGAGACATGCATCCCCTTTGAGTCCTGGAGCCTTTCATACATCTTGTTGGGTAGGGCCTCGGAGGTGAAGAGAGAGTCCAGGAGCCCAAGGCGATGAGTGATATATTGCTGAGGTACTGCGGTGAAGGCTGGGGGAGTCCCGGGCTGGGAAACAGTGGATTCAGAGAACAGCCATAGCAGACTCGTGGTTTCCGTATGACGGCCTGACTAGCTAAACATCTGTTTGAAATATTAATAACTGTCAGATGGAAAGGCCTGGGGGCCTTGAGTTTCTCCAGACCATCTGTCTACAGAGTAAACACACTTCGGGGTGGGGGCCTGCAATGGCAGGCGACATCCGCTTGGAACAAGACATGGCAGCGAGGCCCCTGTGGGCTTCTCACGCGCAAGCACCGGGATGTGGTAACAACATTTATTGAGTACCTATGCTGGGTCAGACTCTGAGCTTACAGAGTAGCATCTACCAGATTGATCTGCACAGTAACCAATTCAAATTTATGATAGATGCCCCCTTTTGCATTGCCAGGCCATATAATCTGAACAGAACCAATTCCTATGCCCTGGGTCCACTAAGGGAAGTGTAACCCATAGCTGGCATGTCAGAATCAGATAGGTGGTACCAGGATGATACCTGTACTGAGCTTAGTTCTGGGGTAGTGGTTGAAGCTATTGAAAAAACTTATTTCCCCCCCACTAGCATTAATAAACTAGTAAGAAATCTGGAGGAGCCACTGCAAAAAAGCTGAGCTGTTGCTAATGACAGATTATTGTTTATATGAACACCTGGATAGAGCCATGCCTGGACTCACTTCTACCTTTAAGTTACACGACCGAATGCTTTCTTGGCTGAACTGTATGAGAGTTTCTGCCTCTTGCAGTCAAGAGCCTTGAACGGCATAGACACAGTAACTACAGGTGGGGATGAGCGCTTGGCAAAGGCCAAAGACATCTGAACATCAACGAATCTGCTGGACTCAGACAGGAAGGGTCACTGTCCTCAGAGATGGCCAGCACACAGTCCACTGGTTAGACAGAATTTCTAGGGCTCCTGGATCATCTGGCATGCATGACTTTCAAGAAAAAGAAAAAAAAAAAAACCAAAGTATCTTCCTATCTTATCACCCCATAGTCTGATCTATTTCTATTTTCCCTGTTTCAGGGGGAGTCTGGACACTGTTATTCACCAACCAACAGTCTCCAGGTACTTGGGGGCACCTGAAACCCAGATGCTCAGTGTCCCTGGGAACATCCAAGAGCTTATGGCCACTGTGGATGTGGAGACTTACCAGGACTGTCAGCACAGAGGTCCCCACGGTGATGTTCTCGTACAGGCTGACATTGTAGAGAGGCTGGCTGAAGATGGGCCGATTGTCGTTTTCATTGATGAGGGTAATCTTCACTTTGGCATAGCCCACGTGGTCAGGTACACTCTCATTGGCAAAGAGCTAGGGGAGCAGAGTAGGGCCGCGTGAGCTCCCATGCATCTCTGGAGTCTTTGTTGTCTCCCATAAAACTGTTCTACGTTTAGGCTGGGTCTAACCCTGAGTATCTGCTAGAGTCAAGGCCCATACTAGCTGTGTTCAATGAATCCTTCTGCAGGGCCTTCTTCAGGGAGGAAGGGGTGTGGGTACTGGGTTGGCCAACATGGGCCACAGGGACACCAGAGGTGGGTCTGGTGAATTAGCCCCATATTCCCGGACATATCCTTGCCTTCCTTGAGGATTTAGCCCCTGCCATCTCTGTTGCTTCTCTGGGACAGAACGTTAGGGAGATCGGAAGCACTGGGAGGTAGGACTTAAGGGGATCCTACCCCATCCTCTCCAGCCTCCCCTTCAACCTCCCCAGGTAGCCCAAGGATGTGCTGAAGGGGGCTTACGTCAAAGTCATAGCGGTCCACGGTCTCATAGTCCAGGGGGATTGCCACTCGGATGCGGATGTCTGCTTTCCCTTGGACGGAGGTGGGGGAGATGATGAAATGGTGCGAGTTGTTGCCCACCAGGTAGACCTCGAACATGCTGTTCAGACCCTGGGGAGAGTGGAGAAGCCCATCGGAAAGGGTGTAGAAGGGGTTGGAGCCAGAATGGAGAAACAGAGGGTGTTGGAGGTTGAGGCCAGCAACACTGCCTTGTAGCGCAGCACAGGCTGGGGAGGGTCTTCCTGCCCCATCTCTCTGAGTCCTGCCCTTCCCTTGGATGAAGCTGGCCAGCTCCATCTCCACCTCAGCTCCTCACTTAAGGAGCCTCCTTGGTTCTGTCATCCTGTCACATCCTAAGTGTACCTCTCCACGTCTATTCCATTTCCCACCTCCTGGCCATTTCTCAACTGTGGGGTGCCAAAGAGGGAGAGGAATCTGCCAACATTAAAACCCAAGGGAAGAGTTGGAAAGATGGCTCATTGCCGAGAGGGTAAAAATGAGCTTGCCATCAAGCCCGAAGACATGAGTTCGGTTCCCAGGACCCACAGAAGGAGAGCACTGACTCTTGCAAGTTGTCCTCTGACTTCCACACACAAGTCGAGGCCACATGCAGGCCTGCCTCCCCATTACAAACTAAATAAATAAAGTGCAAAATTAAAACAAAATAGAAGACCCAGGAGGAGATGAAATAAGTCGTGGAAAGAAAGAAAAAATGAGGTGACTAGAATGGGTTGGGACTGGAGAGGACAGGACAAATGTGTTAGAAAGAACACTGGGCTGCTATATATGACATGGAAATAACCCGGGGAACTGGGTGACAAAGAACATCGCCATGTGCCTCACTCCCTGGAGACCCATTGCTAGGGCTGCTGCATCAGCAGCTCTAGTCCATTGCTTTAGGGCTCAGGGTGTAGCCTTTCTGTCCACCTCAGGGTTTTTACCCTGGTCACCTTTCCCTGAGGGCTTCATACATACAAGGGAAGATGGCTATGGCTCAAGAAGGGGTGTGCTTAGAACCACATAATCTCCATCTTTTCCAGCTTGGGAGATGGGGGGTGAATGTGGGTGGAGCCAGCTGACTGAGTCTGGCCTTTCCCTCTCCAAGGGGTGTGCCCCCACCAGGAGTATCTGTCTGGCCCTGGCTACAGGTGTCCAGTGATCACCATTCTGAGATGAGATTCTGGCTCTTATGTAGCCCATCCATCTAATGGGACACCCAAGAAGACAGTGCCCCTTGTGGTTGAACACAGGGCTGCAGTGTAATCTTGTTTTCCCAGGGGACCTGGGAGTTGGGGGAGCTCCCTTCTGCAAGCTCTTCAAGGTTAAGAGGGGATGACCAGGCATCTTCGGCCCCAGAAGCCTTTCCATGCTGAGCTGGCCTGGTCCCCCACTGCCAGGCAGGAATTCTGAGGAACTATAGAAGTCAGAGATCAGGCACCTGCACCCCCTAGAGTTTTCCACCTATCCACCAGGGGGTGGGAATCTCACCTGACTAGCCAGATAAGGTACTATCAGTTCTCAGAGCCAGGGGCAACTGTGCCTGTCACTGGGATAGGGATTATGGACAGGATACAGCCCCTTTCAGCCTATTCTGGGGTCAAGGCAGGTTGTAGGGGACACTCCAGAGCCCCAAGCCCAGAACAGCTTCTTAGAGACTACTGTATGGCTACTCTGAGTCTCTTGGGTTGAAGAATGTTAGGGTCTCTCTGGCAGGATCCATTCCATCAGCTGGAGGGGACCAATTAAATGCCTGAAAGGACACTAATAGCCAAAGGCAATGGAGTGTGACAGTTCTAAACAGGTGACAAGGATGCTCTCTCCCCCTGAACCCTGGACTCTTGGCCACAGCATTCACAGACCTGAGAAGGTGGCGATATCTGAGGTGTGTCTGCTGGGGTGGAGGGAGGTTCTTTGTGATGCCCCGCCCCTCCCCGAGGCCTCCCTGCCCTTCAAGGCTCACTTACCAAGTTCTGTCAGTGGGAAAGGTCAAAGAGGCGGAGACAAGGAGGAGCCACAGGTAGGAAAGAAGGAAACAGAAAAAAAAGTGAATCACTGGTCAGGGTGAAGGAGAGGGGCTGAAAGGGATCCTGGGATCCGAGCCTGTGATTCAGGTCTAGAAGCGTGAGGCCTCAGAATCCACAGCTGAGGCAGGGGTGCTGGAGGAGAGAGGAAAGAGGGTGGAGCACACGCCTGGGGCGATGCAGGGGAGGGGAGGTCCCAGGAGGGCGTGTTCCTCTCCTGCTCTCCTCCAGTCCAGGTGACACTAGGGTTGAACTGTGAGGTGAGGGGCCATGGCCCCCACATTCTGCTTCCAGAAGCCTGGAGAGAAACACCGTAGAAGCCAGCCCTCGCCTCTGCCATCTTTTTATTTTCCTAACATTCAGGAGGGAGAGGAGGAAGCCAGAAACTTGGAAAATGGTCCTCATTGTTTCATGTCACTCCCAGAGATGGGCCCTCACCCTGTTCTTAGGTCCCTGTCCCAGGAGGCCCATGCTGTGAGGTGGATCTCCTTATGCACAGACACTGCTGCCTCCCGTTTGACACATACAGAAGCATGTGGTTCCTTCCTCCCTCAGCTCCACCTTGGTGATGGCCCCAACCATATTCAGGAGCCCCTGCTGGCTGGGATGGCAGCAGGCAGCTTTGACGGCCTCCTGCCAGGCAGGGCTCTCAGCACTTGGGAAGTACAAAGAGCTGCTTTGTCCCAACACCCATGCGTTTGTCTGCCTATGGGTGTTTGCTAGTGTAGTGTGTGTGTGTGTGTGTGTGTGTGTGTGTGTGTGTGTGTGCAGTTGAGCCTCTTCACATGAGTGCAGAGTCCAGAGGTCAACCACAGGTGTCTTTCCTCCATTGCTCTCCAACTTGAGTTTTTGAGGCAGGTCCATTCATTGACCCTGAAACATATCAACTGGACTAGGCTGGCTGGCTGGCTTCAGGAATCCAGCTAGCTCCCTCTCTCTCCCACCCCTATGCTGGGGTCACAGGTGCATGCCACCACGCCTAGCTGTCTTTGCATGTGGGTTCTAAGGACTTGAACTCAGGTCCTCGTGTTTGCCCAGCAGGCACCTTACTAGCAGAACTATTGCCCAGTCCTTCCTCAGTTCTCTTGAAGGCTGCAGAGTGTCCCCCATTGCACTGTCAGTCCCCTTTGTGGTAGTCTTCAACATGCTATGTAGCTGAGGATGATCTTGAATTCCTACCTTCTACCTCCTAAATTCTGGGATTACACACATGTAATGTATGCAAGGTAAAGCACCATGCCCGGTTTATTCGGTTTATTCGGTGCTGGAGATGGAACCCAAAGCTTCCTGCCAGGCAAGCCAAGCACTCTACCAGCTGAGCTGCAGCCTTGGTTCCCTTTTGTTCTATTTTCATTCCATCTAGGCCTCTGGGGCTATGGGATTGGATTGTCCACATTCAGGACCAGTCTCCTCTCCTTGATTCTCTCTGGAGACTATCACAGACACATCCAGGAGTGGCTTTCTCAGAGTATGGTACTGGTCCCCACAGCATTGCCACTGCCATCTCTTGGCTGCTGGTTAGAAAGACACATTTGTTGTGGAAACTGCTTTAACTATGTAAAGTTGTGTTACTTTGTTTATGCTATGGAATGGACTATTTAACTATGTGCTACATTTGTTTCTGCTGCCTTGTTAAGGATGTAAAGATGTGTTACATCTGTTTCACCTTACCTGCCCAAGGTACCTGATTGGTCTAATAAAAAGCTGAGTGGCTAATAGCTAGGCAGGAGAGGGATAGGCTGGGCTGGTGGGCAGACAGAATAACTAGGAGAAGAAATCTCGGCTAGAAAGAAAAGGGAGGAGGAGGAGGAGGAGGAGAGAACAAGGGAGAAAAAGAGGGACATGCCTGGGGTCAGAAGGAAGCCAGGCAGCTTTCAGCCAGACATGGAGACAGCAGGAAAGTAAGATATAAAGAAAGAAAGAAAGAAAGAAAGAAAGAAAGAAAGAAAGAAAGAAAGAAAGAAAGAAAGAAAGAAAGAAAGAAAGGAAGAAAGAAAGAAAGAAGGGTAAAAAGCCCGGAGGCAAAACATAGATAAAGAGAAACAGATTAAAATAAAAGCTAGCAGAATAAAATAAGGCTGAACATTCAAAACTAATGTCTCCATGTCATAATTTAGGAGCTGGTTGGTAGCCCAAAAGAATAAGCCTAGACATCTGTGGGCCACATACTCCTAGTTGATTGAACCAGAGACTCAGTACCATGTTGTACCAGTAACCCATCACAGTGTATGACAGCACGTGAGAGTCACTGGGAACCAGCCAACACTAAGGAAGGAGCAAGCGCGCATTAATTAGGATGATGTGCAAGATGGGACAGAGGAGCAGAGAAGGTGGCAGAACCACATGGAGATGGGGTGCCCCATGGCTGAGGCCAACCATGGGAACTGAAGAGCCCTTGGAAGGATGACGTGAGCTCTGCAGAGCACAGTGCTTGTGTAAACCCTCAGGGCAGCTCCCAAGTCAGTCCCCACTCTTTTGGAGCATGCATGTGTACGTGCAGGTATGGGTGCATGTGTGTGTGTGTATGGGTGTGGAGGTCGGAGATCCATCTCAGGTTTCATCCTCAGGTGTCTCGGGTCAACCTTGTTTTCTGACACAGGCTTACTAAGATCTGGGGCTGACCAATGTGTCTAAATTGGTAAGGCTGGCTGGCCAGGGAGCCTCAGGGTACTGTCTCTATCTTCACAGCTCTACAGATTTTAATCATGTGCTACCATGCCTAGCTTTGAGGTGGGAGCTGGGGAATCAAACTCAAGTCCTCACATTTATGTGGCAGGCGCCTTACTAACTTGGCCATCTTCCCAGTCCCTTCTCTGGCCTCTCGATGTCTCCTCTGTGGGTCTCAGATCCTAAGGTCTGTCCTCTCCTGGATCTGGCCCCAGAGGTTCTGGCCTGACCCCTCAGTTGTCAGGACCCTGTGTGCTTCTGACCCCAGGTTTCCCAGGATCACTCCGAACCATCCCCAAAAGCTCAGCCGGGCCCTTCTAGAGGGCCAGTTCCTGCCAGGCCCAAGCTGGGATCTCCTCTGCTGAGTTTGGGAAACTCATCTTGTTTGCTTAGTAGCTGCAAAACTTTTAACTACAGCCTTGGCCTGGGAGCCTTTTGTCTCAACAGCTTTCAATTTTTTGCCCCAACATGTATGACACATGCCTGTGTGACATCAGCATCTGTCCAGCCCCTCTACAAGGGCCATAGAGGACAGCTATTCAAGATACACAGTCATCAAGGAAGCTTTCAAATTCCTAGCTCCCACCCTCGGGTGTATGCTAAGCTGGCGTATGGGGGAGCACAGCTGTCCCCTTTCCCAAACCACAAGTGGCAACGACAGGGAGGGGTCCTCTCTCCCTGGTGAGCTGGGGCCTCCTCTTCACACTTGCCTCTCTCTGGGGCTGCCATCCTGCTGCTTGAGGTGGCAGGAGGAATTTCCAGAGCTGTTAAGGGATGGTTTTGTTGGAAAGAGAGATAAAAAGGACATCAAAGGGGAGCCCAGTAGGTGTGGAGAGGAGCCTGGGGGGCGGGGGATTAAATCCTACTCCAGCTGTGAGAGGTGATCCGAAGGCTGATTGGTGGGGCTGCGCTAGTCCCTAAGGTGAGCTACAGCCAGCTCCCAAGGCCAGGGAGCCAGTGACTGCTGGCTGGAGACCTCTCCAAGGCTCGGGTTTTATGTATCTTCTCCTGGAGGGGCTGCACACTGAATCATTCCCAGTCCCCTGCTGGCTTTCCCCAATTGCTCTTGTTGACTGGAGCCTTCCTGCCCCCTGCAGAGGACAGTCCCTTATCTGCTGGCTGCCAGAAGAGGAGGCCAGGACAGTTCCCCTAACCTCACCCCCACCTACAGCTTCTGGAAGGGGAGGGCGGCAAGGAGTGGTCAGAGAAGGCCCTGCCCTATCTCCTTGCTCCTGGGTCCAAGATCTGTTACCGTGGTCTCCTGGTCAAGTGCTAGTCTTAGTTTGTCATAGAGCGGGATGTGTTATCATGCACTGGGCCCTCTGCAAATGCTGGTTCTTGAGGGCTCCCAGAGGAGAGGAACAGGAGACCTGCAGTGGGTGTGACCATGCACCAAGTATCCTCTGTTGAGTATCATCCATTCCTCTGCAGTACCTTGGTTCTCAGAGTGAGGACCATCTCAGTGTACGTCCCTACCCATGCCCAGGCCTCCTCCAGGGTCTGAGACCTGCAGAGCAGTCCCTTGGCCAAGCACACGTGTCCTGTTAAGGTGACTCAGTAGACTCTTTGCTCTCTGTTGTTTGTCATTGGCAGTGCCAGGCCAGTGACCTGGTGGGGTGACACAGGGGGTGAGGCTCAGTCTCTCTGGAATCTTGGTTTCTCTGTTACAGGAAATGGCTTTCTCTTTATGGACCCCAACAGAACCTCAGTCAAGACTACCATAAAGGTCCCTCCTTTTAAAAAGTAACCTTAAAATTGGGGGAAAGCTATAGCCCACTTTTACCATAAGAATCTAGATCCAATTCTATTAAACTATTAAAACTATTAAACAACTTAGTGCCCAAATTCAAGCTTCGGTCACACCCTCATGAATAAGCCTCCAGACAGTGGTTTTTTATTAAGGAGATAAAATTCAAAACCCACTTCTATCATCCCTGGCCTAAACACCAACAGTATGTCCTATTTCTGACCAAGGTGATAATAAAACTCTCAACTTTTAGGGCTCCAATCCCTAAACTTCCTTACCAGTTTCTACCTCCTGTCCTCAACTTATCCATCTGTGGAGGGGGTACAGTGGGGCTCGCCCTCTCTGACAGGTGAACTGTGTCCTCTTCCCCAAGACAAGTGACTCCTGGGGAGTTCCATGGGCTGGTAAGGGTCATTTAATTTGTGCTGAGATGAAGGATAAGGAATTAGGGTACAGGCAGGGTCCCCATAGTCATTGCTATGCTCTTTAGAATGCTGTCCAGAACTCAGACCTGGCACAGAAGAGTCCTGCGACCACAAATCCAGTGGGAAACACTAAATCGTAGAGATGGTTAAAACCAGAGCTAGGGAGATGGCTCAGGGAGTAAAGTGCTCGCTTTGCAAGCCTGAAGTCCTGAGTTCGAGCCCCAGCACTCGTGAAAATACCAGGTGCAGAGTGCATCTGAAATGTTACCAGAGACGACAGAAGGATTTCTGGGGCTTGCTGGCCAACAGACCCAGCAGAACTGTGAGCTGAAAATCAACGAGAGAGTCTGTCTAAAAAAAGCAAGGTGAAGAGACAGGTTAACCTCTGTCTTCAACATACATGCTTCTACACATACATACACACACCACAAAGAAAGCTAAAACACCCTGAGGAGTCGGACTTGAGCCCAGGCTCAAACACCGCCCGCTTCAGTTTTGTATTTTCTCATCTGCAAAATGGGGGAAGTGCTATTCACCCAACAGACCACTGAGGGCACACTGTGACATCCTGGTAGTTGCCTGGACAGGTATTCCTCCAAGAGAGTCATCTCTGTAGTTCCAGTAGGGGTAGGGTGTGAGGAGAGGCACCCCCTAGAAGGGCTGAATTGAGACCTTGGCCAGGGATGGGAGGGGCAGGCAGAGGAGGACCCGCAATGGGATGTGTGTAGGGGTACAGGGACCATCCACTCCCTCTCAGCAAGGACTGCACGGTTCTCTACTCTTGCTTTTTGTCGAGCTCATCCGTGCTATTGAGTGGCAGAAAATCAAAGCTGACAAGATGTGTTCTTTATCGCTCCTTTGTCCATCCTTCCACTTAATTAATCCCAATCAGACATGGTGAAGTGGCCTTGGCAGGGCCCCATTTCCCTTAGAGTCAGCCGCTTCTCCCTTGTACTGCTCTACCTAAACACCAGTCCCTGCCTGCCTCAAGCCACTGTCTTGCACCCACTGCACCCAGGCTGCCTATTTGGGTGACAAAGTCCAGGAGACAGTAGAGGACCCCCAACTGTCTCCAGCTCCCCTTGGGGACCACATAGGTAACTGTCTCCCATGGTCAGTAGTTGGGTCCCACTGCCCTTTCCTGAGTTCTAGGTCTGCCTGGTCCCCAGCAGTTCAGAGAGTCCCTTTCTCTCTGCACAGAGACAAGCTACTGCCTTGCTTCTGGCTCTCCTCTCACCCTAAGACCTGCCTTCCCAGTCTGGGCCTCTGAGCAGCCAGGACTAAAGCTGGGAATGTGTCTCCTCTGGAGCCACCACCCACTGCCGGATGAAGAAAGATATCTTTCCTCCTGCCTCAGTTTCCCAGACTGTAACATGGTACTCTTGCCTCGGGGACTTCTGCACACTTGGGAATTACTTAATATCCAAGAGCTGAAAGATTTCCGCCTACCCTTCCTTTCTTTCTTTTTTCTTTCTTTTCCTTCCTTCATTTTTAAAAAAATATTTATAAGTATTCTGTCTGCATGTATGCCTGCAGGCCATAAATGGGCACCTAGTCTCATTACAGATGGTTGTGACACCATGTGGTTGCTGGGAATTGAACTCAGGACCTTTGGAAGAGCACACAGCGCTCATAACCACTGAGTCATCTTTCCAGCCCCACCCCACCTTTCTTTCTCTCTCTGCTCCCCGCTGTGCCCCTTTGCTAATCCTTCCTTTACTTCCAGTCTGAAACTGTGAACACTTAGTGTTACACATTAAAACCCCACTCTCAAAGGAGGGCAGATCTTTGGGAGGTAATTTGTGTGTGTGGGTAGCATCTTTCGGAATAGGATGCCAGGTTTTGATGACACTTAATGAAAGGAACCCCAGAGCCATCCTTGCCCTGTCTGTCAACACAGGAACACAGGCAGAAGTTGACTACCTACAAACTAGGAAGTGTCTCTTGCCACACAACCTAATCCTCCATGTCCTTGGGCTTAGACTCTCCTGCCTCTACACAGAGGCAAGGGAGCCCCTTTGTTATTCTAGACCAGATGGACAAGACTCCCTCTTTCCTTCTATTTCTCCTCTTTCTCTTCTCCCCTGCATACACCCCCACACCCTGCACTACTCTCGCCGCCCCAGGTTATCCATCGAATTCCACACACGCCTGCACAGATGGGATCAATCCGAGGCAGCCTTGCCTTCAGCTTATCTCTGCTCCAAATGATTGATTTTCCCTCTTTAAGAGTAATTTGCTGGCGAATTCCACGTATTGGAAAGGAGAAAAAAAAAATGTCCTGTGAAATCTAATTCAACCCGACTGGCAGCTGGCACTTTCAAGGAAGAACACTAGAGAACCATCATGTTCTCCCTGGATGGGTGTACCGTTGTGGAAGGTGGCAGGTGCTTTTCACCTGTGCAAGCACACCTCCCTCCGCCTGCCCCAGCGCTTCTGGTAGTCGTAATGTACTTCCATGGAGGCCAGTGGAGGTGTGTTTGAATTAACAGCTTCCATTTTGTAGCCCATGGCCAAGTGCATTGTGGGAATCTCCCAAAGCCTAGCTACAGTCCTAGCCTTCAGTCTATTGCCTCGAGGCTTCCTTCCTTCCTTCATCCATTTCCCTTTTCATTCTAATTTGTCTGCCTCAGTTTCTCCACCCTGGCCATGAGTTGCCTGTCAGGCTGAATCAGAGATGTCTTTCTGTTGTATGAAAACTATATGCTTGCTCATTTATGACAGTGATGTCATTTGGTCTAGAAGCCCCCATGGGTGTTGTTGATGCTGGCTCCTCTCAGCTCATCTCTTCTGGGGGGGATGGTGGGAACATCTTCAATACTTCATAAATTAACATGCAGTATAATTAACATTTTTTGTTCCACAGTTCTATGGATAACAATACATGTATAGATTCCTGTCTGACCACTAAGCTAAAATAATTTTACTCATCCCACTCTGTAAAAATCCTGCCTTTTCCTACTTCTTTGTAGCCCCGGCCATCATCAACCATTGAGCTCCTCTGCTCTTTGGGAATGCCATTAAGTCATGTAGACTCATGTGACTCTATTATCTGGTACCCAGCTCCTCTCAGGACAATGCCCTTGGATACACCTGATTCTCCCTTATGCTACCATCTGTATCTTGTGTGTGTGTGTGTGTATGTGTGTGTACATGTGTATGTGTGTAGGACCACATCAGGTGTCCTCAACTGCTTTTTAATTTTAATTTTAAAGTGTCCTCAACACTTTAATTTTTGAGATACAAGCTCTCACTGTACCTGGAGTTTATTAATTCAGATAGGCTCTGGAGACTTCCTGTCTCTGCTTCTTCAGTGCTGGGATTGTGTAAGTGCTCCTCCTTAAACACAGAGGCGTGCTCCTGCCTCAGAGTTGTGCCCTCAGGCTGTGTTTTGCCTAGAATATCCTTCCACTCAGTGTTTCCACTTCAGAGGTCTGTCTTTTAGTGACATCTTAGTAGCGAGGTCTCTCCTAAGAGCTCCTTCCCTTAGATCATCTCCAACATCACTCACTCACTCACTTTCTTTGGAGACGGAATTTTCCCATCCTCAGCTGGCCTTGAAGTTGCTAACTTGTAAGGTATCGGAGGATGGCCTTGAACTTCTGACCCTCCTAACTTGTAAGCTAGCAGAGGATGGCCTTGAACTTCTGACCCTCCTGCTTCCTCCTCACAAGTGCCAGGATTGCGGGTGTGTACCTGTGTACCCTCACTCCCGCTTTATGCAGCACTGGGGACTGAACCCAGGGCTTTCTACGTGCAAGGCAAGCACTCTACCCACCGAGCTATGACCCCAGCCTCAGCTTCCTTTTCTCTAAGTTTTCTTTTCACTACTGAAAAAGCATGCTGCTTTTCCTCTTTACTCATTTGTTTAGCAATGCTGGGGATTGAACTCAGGGCCTCACACATCCTAGGCGGTCTCTCTGGCTCAATGGCATCCCAGCACTTAATTTTTTTTTTTTTTTAAATTAGAGCCAAGGTCCTGGTTGACTTAAGACTCACAACTTCCCTGCCTTGACCTCCCTGAGAGCTGAACAACAGGCACGTGCCACCTGCCTGCCCTGTTCAGTTCTTTAGTCCCCCACTTTGAGCAGCAATTTCGGGTGTTGAGATGAGCAATGTGAATGAAGTGGGCAGGCAGAGGATCATGGGAAAAAGGCATTATGGTCTAGTGTGAATGGGCCTTAGAGAACGGGCGCCATGATAGGCGTGAACCAGGCCACAGACAGTCTAAGCGCGGTGGACAGGATTTGCCAGCTTCTTCTGTTCCCACAGCAGCTTTCAGAAGACCAAGTGCTGTCTTAGGGGTGCACGTTTTCAGATAAAATGAATGCCAGTACTTCCCACTGAGTCCTGCTTAGGTTTGGGTCTGGAGGATCATGGGAAGAGGGTCTGCCTGGGAAACAGATAAAGGCAACAAGTCAACAGACTCAACACGACAGACAGATGAGCACCTGCTGTAGCCCAGGGAACTTGGGCGGGCAATGGCAGGGCCCAGGGACACTGACACCAGAGCTGCCAAATGGGTTTATGGCCCACCCCCACTCCCACTAGGCAGGAACCAGTGCCGATCACAAGCTAATTACATTCACGATGACACTACATGAGGAGGTATCTGAGTCATACCAGGCCACCCCTCTGGTCCTTAGGGAGGCTGGAGCTCTGCCAGCTGGGAGGAATCACACAGTGGGGATGCAAGGATTGCAGTCAAAGCCAGGAAAATCCCAGTAATCACAATCACAGCAAGAAGAGCCTCCACAAAGGCAACTGGGGAGAAATTAATGGGAAATGCAGACGGGGCTGTCCTGCTCCTGAGGCATCCCTTCTAGAGCAGATAGGCATTGGAGGCAACAGATATTTTCCTGGAGAGCCTCAATCTTGGGGGAGGGACCAGGACATGTAAGCAGAAGTTGCTGCCTCTGTTTCTCCCTGGACCAGAGGCCTCTCCCTGTTCCTTCTCATAGCTGGGTGAATGACAGAGGACCCTGGAGGCATCACTTCTCCCTTCCTTCATGGTTTGTAGAAGTGGTCTAGGGGTGAGTGATTTCCAGCTACATCTTAGTTACTTGCCTAGCAGGGTTGAGGAGGGGATAGGTGACTAAACAATGCCATAAACTCCCAGTGAAAACCACTGCCCACTGGCAGCCTGGCCTCACACCCCTTTGCTTTGCTCCTAGAGTTTGGCTTAAAAAAAAAAAAAAGTGACTTAGACAATTGAATTCAGGGTAGCTGTGGTTACTTTCCAAAGGGGCAAGGATGGGGAGGCACTATACTTACAGGGCCTAGAGGAACAGTGGTCTGAGTGGCAGATACTCAGCTGAATGTGTGACAGGGGCCAAGAGCCTTGGTTCTACCCAGGGCTGCAGAGGCACCTGGCTCAAAATGCTTACTGGACTCAAACCTCAGAAAGCCAGCCTTGTCAAAACAAACAAAAATAAAAACCCAAACAAAACCCTGGTAGGAGTAGGGCTGGAGGTGGGGGGAGGGAGGGAGGAGGGAGGAAGGTTGCAGATAGTGGCAGAGGCTTGCTTATCCTCTTTTTATGCTGCGGATCCTCTGGAAGCCTGCAGAAGCCCACTGGTCTCCTAAGAGTTCCTTTTTCTTTTTTGACAGGATCTCTATCGTTTGGAGTGTTGGGGCTTGATCCCAGGGCCTCGTGCATGTTAGTCAGGTACTCTACCAACAGAGCCACACCCCTACCTCTCAGGATGCTTTTTTTTTTTTTTTTTTTTTTTTTTTGGTTTTTCGAGACAGGGTTTCTCTGTGGCTTTGGAGCCTGTCCTGGAACTAGCTCTTGTAGACCAGGCTGGTCTCGAACTCACAGAGATCCGCCTGCCTCTGCCTCCCGAGTGCTGGGATTAAAGGCGTGCGCCACCACCGCCTGGCTCAGGATGCTTTTAATTGCATAAGATAAACTACAGGGTACACCAAGTCAACTGGCGACTTTGAAACAGTTATCCAAGTACTGTTCAAGGGGCAGTGTGGTCATACATATGCTTTGGAATTCGTTCAGCCAGGATTTCAGAGGCAGGGCTGCCATTAGGCTGTGATTTCAAATCAGGGTCAGGTGCAAATAGGATACTGAGGTTCCTGGGATAAAGTGATAAGAAAATATCAGAGGTTTTGCTGAGGTCAAAAAGTCACAGACCCTGCATCTAGGCCCATAGCAAAAAAAAAAACAAAAAACAAAACAACAACAACAACAACAACAAGAACAAAAACAAACAAACAAACAAAAAAACCAGGAGGCGCTGACATTAGTGAAAATAAAACAAAGGCTTTTCTTCATTTCCGGTCCAGGTGCCTTAGAGGGCCGGTGGGCTGCCTGCCCCTATAGCATTGAAACTCCTGGACCAGAAGGCAGAGTTCCAGAGGTGACAGAGGAAGCACATAGTAAGAACACAGCCTTCACGGTCGTCTAAGTGGGGAAGGTGCTGAGGAACGCGGCCTGTGCAAACCCACTCACAGGAGCAAACTGAGTGTAGATAAACACAAGGCTGGGCTGCTGACAGGCCGAGAACACACATGGAATGGAAAATCAGGGCGATGAATAAACATAGCCCCTGAGATTAGCAGGTGAACCATCTTCCATGCCCCCTCCCAATCCCTCACCAACGCAGCATCCTGGAATATTCTCCCCGCCATCCTCTTTCCTTGATTACAGGGTGGTGATGCCTTTTCCTTGGGCAGGTGGGTAATTTGGCGTCTTTTTTCCCCTCCCTTATGCCCCTCAAACAAATTAATCGTGTCGTTTGCCTGAAATAAGAACACATTTCTGCCAGATGTGTCCCTGGTCACCTATCTGGCACAGGGCCCCTTTTCTTTCCCCAGCCCCTCTTGCCAGCCATGAGGAGCTGGGGGGTGGGGGCACTGTGGGCCAAGTATTTGAACTGGTTTACACGGGGTGTTTCAGCCCAAACTCTGACTGAATTCTTACCCCTGTATTCCCCAGGGGCACTCTGCTGCTGGAGGCCACCTGCCTCTAGTAGAGGACCTGAGGACAGAGGTTCTTGTCTTTCTTTGAAGTCCGGGCAGAGCCCACCCTCTCCCTTTTCTGCCTTCTTTAACTACATGGCCCCACTCACTTCTGGTTGTGACGTCCTTGCCATGTCCCCAGCAGCAGTGCAAAGGTGGACAGCAACTGAGTTTGGGGAAGCAGGGTTGGGGAGAACGGGGCAGCCGTATCTCCAAATAAAGAGCCCTATCTGGTGATATACCCTGGAAGGCACCAAATGTAGGACAGGGGTCGCCTGGGAGGGGTAAGTAGGGGAGAGCCAGAGGGCCCAGGTCCAGCTAAGATGGGAGGATATGTGATGTGGGGCACCGGAAGCTGCCACATCCTGGCTTCCTCTGACTTCTCTCAGTGGAGGCAGTACTCAGGTCCCTGGATTGGAGCTGAGTGTGGTGGGGGCTTTGCCTGAGATCTCAAGTTCAAGGCCAACACCAACTCCACAGTAAGACTGTCTCAAGACAAACTTCTGGGTGTGTCTGTGAGGGAGTTTCTGGATTAGCTTAACGGAGGTGTGAGGATGCCCACTCATTGTGGGCAGCACTGACCTACTGATTGAGACCTTGGACAGAAAAGGAAAAAAGAGTTAAGCACCAGCTTTCATCCCTCTTGCTTCCTGGCACAGTGACCATTTCCTGAGGCTCCTTCCATATAAACCCCTGCCCTGTCTCCTTTAACTGTGAGCCACAACAAACCTTTGGCTAAATTGCTTCACTTGTCATGTGTAGTAATTCAGGGCCTGACGGTTCTGATAGGGTGCTGAGGGCCACTGTCCTCTGAAGAGCAGATCTGCACTGCAGGAGCTCTGGGCTGGCTTGGAGGACCCGCCCACTCCTATCCTCCTAGCCACTGAGAAGCAGAGGTAAGAGGGTCCCTGTTTCCAGGCCAGCTGGGTTGGTTACCTAATAAGATTCTGTAAGATTTTTTGTTGAACACACACACACACACACACACACACACACACACACACACACACACAGGGTCTTTTGGACAAACTGAAGAAAAGAGCTGGTCATGAGCTACTGTCAATTTCCACGTGGGTGAACTGGCAAGGTCCCACAAAAGTAGAGTAGGCAAGACAGCATCCAGGAGGACTAGGTGAAATAGGGGCAGTGGGGGTGGTCTCACCAAATTCTTCTGTCAGTTTGACTCCTCCTCCTCCTCCTCCCCCCAGAGGAGAATGCCCACACAGACAGCCTCCTGGAGTCTGTGTGGGGAGGTAAAGGGAAGCTGTAGACTTCCAAGGAGCATTGAGCTGAGGGAGAGGCCTGAGGCTGCAGGCTAGCCCACAGAGGACTGTCCTGGAGAAAGCCTGGGGCTGGGAGTGAGCAGACACCTCCCTGCTTATCTACTGTGGCACCCCTAGAGCTCTGGGGGTGGGGCGCTTGAAACCATAGCGGCCGCAAGAGTGAGGCAGCCACAGCCTTTAATTTGAAGCAGAGATGGGTCCGCACCAAGGCTGACTTCCGGGCTCCTGCCTTCCTTCTCCAGGTTCTCACCCCCACACCTGCATCCCAACCATCTATTTGCTTCTCAACTGTCACACAGGACAAAAGGCAGCCGCTGCTGACTCCAGCCCACTGCAGCTCTTTCTTCCCTGCCTTCCTTGAGTTTTCTAGAACCTGGCAAAGGTGAAGAAATCACCTGGAGACTAACGCTGGGACTCCTTGAGGCTAGCCAGGGCCCGTTTCTAGCCCCTGGGCTATGGGGCACGGCGCACTGGAACCTGAGGGGCAGCGATAGCTTATGCTAAATCTTGGATCTGGAGGCACTGGAGGTACCTCTAGCCTTTCTGTGATAAATTAACATCCTAAGTAGGAACCACTGCCACAAAGTTCCCACAGAGGTTCCCTGCTTTCTGTTCCCCTTTCTGTTTTTGTGGTCACTCTACTGCCCCACAGTAGACTGCTGAGGTCAGCCCACCCCAGGTAGCCTCTGGGACCTAGCCTGGAAGAAGTCCATCTTCTGACCATCCTTAGCATCTGTTGGGCAGATACTGAGCAATGCATGTCTCTATCCATAGAGCTCTGGATAGACTGTGAGACATGATGGTCTGCTCATCAAACCCATTTTGGTCATGGCCTATGCATCTTGCATCCTGTAGATCCTACAACATTCAGACCCACCAGCGGGACTGCCAGTCAGGGTTTGGGTTGGCTGTCACACTCATCACCATGTGACCACCACTGTGGGGACAGCCCAAGACTGCCTACAGTTCTTTAGCACCTGTGACAAGAGGCCTGACCTCTCCTCCTGCGTTCAGATTTGCTCACTTTGGACAGAAAGTTGGCTTAGCCAGTAGGAGTGCTTGTCACTAAGGTTGATGGCCTGAGTTCAAGTCTTGGAACCTATATTGTGGAAGGAGAGAACTGACTCCCCATTGTTGACCTCTGATTTATAGATGTAGGCCAGTGCACCCCATTCCCACCAAATAAATAAATAGTCAAATAATTTGTTTCGTGAATAACATTTTTCTGCCACAAACCCAAAGTCACCTTGAACCCAGACATCAATGCTAACACACCCAAGAATGCAGCAGGATAGTGGCTCAGACAGTTGCCTGGTTTGTTACAAAGAATAGTTTGTTCCTGATTCTGGATACTATGTTGTAGCCTGTGACTCCTCTTCCAGCCTATGTGCTTGAGCTCTTAAGCCTGGGTCACATGTTCTTCCTTGGTACCAGCGTTCTCTGGCCAGACCTGAGTCCCTTGGGGTTCTGAGGGTAGCAAGAGAGACGGTGCGGAGCAGCCATGCAGAAGTGAGGCTTGTGCCCCACTCACTGAGGGCTGAGCCTGGTTACAGGTGGAGCCTAACAGAGACAGGAGGGTGGCCTGATGGCCCTGGAAAGTTTCTGGGCTGCCTGTCCTTGTTAGTCCTCTCGGTGTGTCACCCGGCCCTGAAAGAGCAGAACCTTGAGTGGAGGCAAATCCTTACTATCAGAGACATGGTCACCTCTGTGGAGAATAATGATAGAGCAGAAGAGCACCTGGATGCCCGCTGTGCCCCTAGCCTCAGGGCTTACCACTGTCTATGCTAGGTGGGGAGGTTACTAAAGGCAGGTTGAGATCCAACACCCACACATCATGCATTAGTTAAATTGTCCTTGTCAACTTGGTAGGATTTACTGAATAAACAGGAGAAAGTGAGCTGAGTGCCCGCATTCATCTTTCTGCTTCCTGGCCTCAGACACCACGTGGCTTAGTTGCCTCCCTCTTGTAGCCAGTCTGCTGGGCCCTCAAACTGTGAGCCGAAATAACCCTTCTTCTTTCAGTTGTTTATGTCTGGATTTTGTCAAAGGCAGAAAACCAGTATGACATCCTGGCAGACACGGCAGGCAGGCAGGCTTGTAGCCTGCTGAGACCCTCGGGGTGAGGGTGGCCTTGATGACTCCCTGACATCTGGGAGGGTCAGGGCTCTCTGCAACAGAGAGTTGCAGCTTGGGGAACAGTGAGGGTGGCCGGGGTCATCATGGCAGGCTTAGGGCCAAGTCCTGTGCATGCTCCTTCTTCCTCTGCTGGGATCACAACCTCTGGGACAGACGTGGGGTTAGCTGTTTTCCCTTGTTCTGAAGCCCTCAGGCAGTAAGGTGGGGGCCTGAGACTCCCTCTGGCTGGCCAGTCAGTGGCAAGCAGGCCAAGGGCATTCTGGGCTTCAGTGCAAGAGGAGTTGGTCTCTACCCTATGGCTGTCCCTCATCTTCCTGAACCTGTCTAAGAACTGCTGATTGAGTTGGCTAAGGCTCATCCAGAGCAGGACTCCCAGCTGGTAACCTGTCAGAATGAGCTTGTGCCTTAGGGCTAATTTGTTACTACAGCAGAGTTGGACAGATACAGTATTATTCTTTCTTCCTAAACACATGAGCAGGGGAGGCTCTGATAGGATCATTAACGCCCCCTAGGCTACAGAGCTAGTCAATGGGGGCTTACCCTCAGGTCCATTGGGCAAAAAGCCCATGCTGCCTCCAAAATCAAGTGTAAGCATCCTGCCTGAGTCCCAGCTCTCTTGCTTCTACCCCAGCCCAAACCTTGCATTGCCTATGTGGGTCACAACCTGCTCTGCGGTCTGTTTGCAAGTTCTTGCCCCTGGGTCTCTATGGGGCACGAGTGTTCCTGCATGCTTTGGCTCAGTTTAAGACCTCTCTCCTCAGAGAGCCTTCCTGATCCTCTAGCCCAGGGACCCCTCTCCAGCTGATCACTCATGGCCTATGATCCCTGGGCCTTGGATGCTACACAGGTACGGGTGTTTCTTGTTCCTTAGGTATCACTTTTTCCCAGAAACCTAGAAAGGACTTTATTCTGAGGCTCTCATGCATAGTACGTGTGCATGCACGTGTGTGTGTGTGTGTGTTGTGGGAGTGCACTGTAGACACTTCTGACATTCCAGGGGGTACTGGATGAAACACTAGAATATGAGAAAATGCTAGAACTGCTTTTCAGCATCCTTAAGCAATAGGAGTTGGCAAGATGAGGGTGCCAGGTCCCCATGTGAGAAATGGGTAACTATTACACTAAAAGAAGGAGTCAGCCTGCTTGTTGATATATATGGGGGAGAGGCAAGGTCTCAAGTAGCCCAGGCTGGCCTTGGATTCACTGTATAGTCAAGTATGACCGCTGAACTTTTGATCTACCTTCTTTTACTTCCTGACACCTAGGCTTATGGGCATGTATGACCACACCCAGATTATGTGGTACTAGTCACTGAACCTGGGGACTGGTGTGTGCTCGGTGAGTATTACACCAGCTAGGCCACATCTCTAAGCTGTCTCCGCTTTTAGAAACACTTACACTTTCGTTGCAGCTATTTAAAATAGCCATACTCCAGGCCACTTGGAACTGGGACCCTTTATACTTGTTCCCAGTAATCAGAAGAGGCTCAATATGTGTTTTGCTTATCTCCGATTGGTTAGGATGAATGACTCAGCAGGAGATGGAAGTGGGACACACACACACACACACACACACACACGGAGCTAGATACCCATATAGCTTGGTCCTGGTGAGTGTGTCTAGCTGGGAACAGCCAACAGGAGCTGGTGAGATGAGGGTAGCAGGCCCCGTGGGAAAGGGCTAACTATTACACTAAAAGCAGGAATCAATTTTTATACAGCCTCTCAACCCTAGGTGCAAACATCCCAGGCAGGGACACAAGGCGACAGAGTGTGTGACACACACTTCAGGTTGATGTATGTTTAGAAAAATAGCTATTTTAATGTATGCATTATAACATCCATTTTGAATCAGTCTAGTGGCTAAGGATACATACACCCTGTGTATGTGTGTGTATGTGCATGCGTGCATGCATGTGTGTATGTAGTCACACATTGAAAGTGTGAGCACGGATGTTCTCCCAGGGCTTAGATGACAGCCTATAACAGCATAGAGACTACCACACAGCAGGGGAGGGCGCACAGTAATGACTGTTTCTATTTCTCCGCTGAGGACCCAAAATCCCAGAGACTCCTGATACCCATCCTAGTGCTGCACAAAGCAGTCAGAGTGGCGAATGCAGATGAGCCACGTGTTCCAGCAACTCACCTCGTCCTTGTCCACCACCTGGATGAAGAGAGGGAGGGCAAAGCCGACCTGTGCCAGCTCAGTAATGGCCACACTGTACTCAGAGCTGTTGAACTCTGGGGCGTTATCATTGATGTCAATCACCAGGATGTTGAAGGTTGTGGTGACTGTGGCATCTGACGGGGTTCGGTCATCATTCAGCTCAGTGCCCTGCAGACACAGGAAGGCATCACAAAAACAGCTGTTACCCATTCAGGATGTGCTCGGCACTAGATCACGTATATTGGTGTGAATTAGCCCATTAAATCCCCACCACGGTCCTAGGAAGACAGTTCCATCTTCTGCATTCCATGTTACAGGTAAGGGCATCGAGGCTCAGAGAGGTGAGGGCATTAGTGTCAGGGAGAGTGGCCTGAGTAGATCTCAAACTCAGGCAATGGGGTTCTAGAACTGTCTAGGAGGTGGCCAGGAGGATCGGACAGATTTCACAGTGACCGAGGGGAGCAGGGAGAGACCACTCAGCTCGGCAGATGTTATAATCAGGGCTTCTGCTTTGTAATACCCACAGATCGAGACTGACGGACTGTGGTCCTAACATCACCTGCTCTGAGTTCTGAGTGAGATGCAGGAAGGATCTAGATGTCTGGAGGTCCAGAGCCCCAGGTCTCAAAGCACCATTTCCTAGTTCTGATCCCAGACACTGCTCCAGACACTCTAAGGGAGAGCTGGGTAGTGTCTGCCACCACCCCCGGAGATAAAAGTGTCCAGGCCAACTGGCACGTTCAGCTAACATTTTGTTAAAGGTGTGAACCCTGAACTCTGGGGCCCAAGTGAGGTGGAGGTGGAACTGGGTGAAGGGGTGGGCTCTCTTCCTCTTTCTCTTCCCTTGGCCTCCTTGGGATGAAGCAAAATATGAAGAAGGCCAGGGATCGGGGTGTATGTGTAGCTAGGAGTATGTGAGGGACACTGTTTACATGTCCCCCTGGCAGACTCATCCCTGCACCCAGGAGAGGGGAAAGAGCTGGTGAACCACCAGAGCCAAGAGGCCCATAGCTGCCTCAGGACTTCTCAAGGCCAAGGGGGTCCAGGCAAGGCCAGCCTGTGCCCATCCCTTCCATGCAGATCTTTCTCAGGGCCTCTTGCCTATCTTAGTCCCTTCTGCCACTGCTATCTGCCTGGGGCTTGGCAGCCCTTGTACCCTCCCCACCAGGATGCACTCCCTAAATAGCCTTCCCAGGGAACGGCTCAGCAAGCCATTGATTTCAATTAAAACTGGCCATGAGTGGCAGGTAGCAGCAAGGGACAACAATGCTGGCACCTCTTTCTCCACTTCCAGGTAGAGACCCCAAGCTCCTAGCCCTTCTTCTACAGCCTGCTGTTTGCTAAGCTGGGGTAGCATCACCCCTAGAAGGGATATAGATGTTCCAGCTGGTGCAGACATTGTAGCGTGTGTGAAGTGCCAGGCAGCCAGGCATTTACAACCCCAGTCCCCTTTGGACTGTTCTCCAGTCCCCTCCCGACTGTCCTCTGAACTGCCAGGGATGGCCTCAGGCTCCACAGTGGTCTAGAAGGTGTGGTATCCGCCCAGGGTTCTCACCTTCACTGTCAGGATGAAGCCATGACTGTACAGGGGGTTCTCCCGATCCAGCAGGCCATTCAGGGTAAGAGCCCCACTGATGTAGTCCAGAGCAAAAATGCTGTTGGTATTTCCTGCAAGACAGAATCCCAGAGCCATGAGAGGCCGGCAGAGAGGTGTAGAGCCAAGGCATACACTCCTCTGCAGGGGGTCAAATTTAGTAGACTCCGGCAAGGGTAGACAGCCTTGAATCAGAAACAGATTACAGTACCCTCCCGGGGCTCCATCTTGCCTTCTCTGACCCAGTCAAAAAGCCTCCTTTCGGTGCTGGCAAATATAACAACTGAATATTATTTTTCTTTTTAAAAAATGTTTTTGAGGCAGGGTCTCAGGTGTCCTAGGTTGACCTTGAATTCCCTATGTAGCCAAAGATGGCCTTGATTTCTGCTTCCACATCTGGAGCGCCGGAATACAGGGTGTGCCGCAACTGGTACATGCAGTGCTGGGGACCAAAGACAGGATTCACGCATGCTAGGCAAGCACTCTGACTGGGCCATGTCAGGCCTCGTTTTCCTTTAGAACAGAGCCTTCCAAAGAGGGCAGAATCCAGGCATGAGACGATAGACATGCTGGGTTCTTTTGTGGTCATTTTTCATGTAAAATTATTATTTTATTATTATCATCATCATTATCATCATCATCACCATTCAATCTGTAGGTATAGTCATACATATCATGGTGTGCATGTGGAGGTCAGGGGACAAGTTCGTGAAGTCGGTTCTTTCTGCCTTTACGTGGGTTCTGGGGACCGAACTCAGCTAGTCGGGCTCGTCAGGCAAGAGCCTTTGCCCGTTGAGCCATCTCACTGCCCCAGTTTGTGCTCATTCTATGGTTCTATTCTAGTCTATTCTGGTCTGTTCATTCTATCCTGCCTTCTTATGGCAACGGTACGAGGGCTTACTTTTTTTGTTGTTAAATGATGAATATGTTAAAACATAATTCAATTTTAAGAAATATTCTAAGTACTTACTAAATTGGAGACACTTATTTAAACTACTCACAGAAATTATACATGAACAACTCTGGCCTCCTGCCGAGGCCCCGAAGCCTCTATCCCTCCCCTGCCAACTGGGCTTCCTACTTCTGTGCTTCTGCGCTTTAAACCACCCTCCCTTCTCCACCACATACCTCGGCTTCCTTGGGCTCTGCACATGCTCCTTCCTGCTCTGGTCTCATTCCCTGGCTTCTTCTTTGCCCTTCATCTCCCATCCTTCCTACCCAGCCGTCCTCCCTGCCCTTTCTCCTCCAGCAGGGATATGCTGATGGTCCAGCCTGCTCTCTCTGCCCCACAGGCTATGGTCCCTCTCTTGGCTTCTCTGTGTGCCTCTCCTTTGCCTGCCCAGGCTATGAACTTCCAGGAGATGAAGACTTTCCACAATTGTCCACTATGATAGCACACGTTGGCACATTCTTGTAGCAGGTTCTGTATGGGTGTCTAAGGCCACCCGGGACAGCCTTGGGGGACTGCTGTCCACTCCTTATGCCCCTGCAGCCAGGGTGTGGTCTTCATTAACCAGTTGGTCTATTTATTCACAGACCTGCTGTATCCACTCTCAGTTCTGCAGTCCCTAGGACAGGCCATCCTGTGGACAGGCCTGAGCTTGGCTTTGTGGGCTCAGCTGTCTACAAGCCAGGGATTCAGGCTGAATGAAGCTGCAGCCTAGGGGGATCATGTATCACTCTTCCCCAAACCAGGCCCCTGAGGGCATAGCAGGTCACACTGTTCGCAGAAGAGAATGCTGAAGCGGGAAAGCAGCCAGCTCGGAAGAGGAGCATCAATGCCCCCTGTGCGGTCCTGGACCACTTACCTAACCCCTCGGTGCCTCAATTTCCTTCTATAAACAAGGATAATACCAGCATCTACATTGTGAGGATGAAATAAAGAGATGTGTTGCCTTGGGATGCTGTTGTGAGCTGGGCATGGGGTACGGGAAGGACCAGGGTGAGCATTGGCCGTCCCTGACTCTGATTGAGGGAAACAAGTAATACCTAAGCTTTCAATACACATGGAGTCCAAAGTGACCGTGGACGTGGTGGCACTTCCCTGTGCTTTCCCATACCCACTCCAAGGAACCAAGAATGGAAAGGCTTAGGTGAGATCGCGTCTCCTTCTAACTTTAAGGTTGCGGGACTGGGGTTGTTCCCAGCCTGCTCATGCAGACAGCCAGGAGTCCCTCCAGTTCTGTCAGCCGCTGTAGGACTGTGGATCCCTTTGGGCTTTCTGTGGATTTGAAATCTGGACCTGGCTTCAGTTCTGCACGTGTATTCCCGCGTGCCTCTGCCGAAGGTTCCTCTGACAGAGCAGGCTGATGGGTGTGTACATGTTTGTGTAAAGAGGACTACCATATAAAGGAAACACAGACAGGGGCTATAGCAGAGGAGTTTGCTACAGGAAATGAGGAACTATGTGCTCCCATTCATTCATTCATTCATTTATTCATTCATTCATAGACCCTCAAGTTCTCACTAATTCTTTCATTCATCCACTCAAAGGACTACATGCTCATTCATTCATTCACCCATTCATAGTACTGTATGCCCTCACTCATTTTTTTCATAGGATTGTATGCACTCATTCATTCTTTCTTGGCTTGCTTCTGCTTTGTGTTAGGGGCCCGGTCCTGGGAGGAGCAGTCTTAACCAGGTCCTCCTAGCACAGCTGACCAGACAGGACTGGGGTGGGATGAAGCCTGGGTTACGGGGTTCTTGGAGGGGGCTGGCCCTCCCCTGTTCCTGCACAACTCACATAGCCTCTGGCATCCCTAGGCCCCCATGGCCAGCATCCCATCATTCCAGATTTTCATATCCATTTATTCTTTCCAATAAAGGAGCCTGTGAAATGTTTAACTAAATGTGATCCAATTTTGATCTTTGTGAGATTTCACCATAAATCATTCAGAAACCAAGAAGGCCCCTCGCTGAACAACTTGCTTAAGGTTTAGGTTGGGGAAATAGGGCTACTGAATCCAGTACATTCAAATGAATCCCCTCATCCAGTACCTACCCCTCTCTGTTCTTGGTCACACTACCTTCTGAATCTAAGACACACCTCTCCCAACCTCAGCACCTTCCCCACAAGTTTATTGACAAATACTGCTAACTGGGTACACCCAAATAAACTTGGGAGACCTTCCCCAATACACACTCGCAAACACACACACACACACACACACACACACACACAAACACCCCCACCCCACACACACACACTTTTTATAGCTCTGTGCAATTATCTTCCAAGATCCCAGGACCAGCAGGCAAACCCAGCTACATCCAGCGAGCTGCCAAGGCCACCTGAGTGAGGCGCTCACTTGGCTGCTGCCATCGTCACCATGGCAACGGCAGCATTTGCTAGGATGCTATGGGGCTTGGGCACTGACTTGAAGTGAGCCCTGTGGAGGAAAGGTCAAGGGCATGCTCATTAATTAGCTCATTCAGGTAGCCCCTTCAAGTCCATACTTGAGCCCTGACAATGGGTGAGGTACAGGATCATTGGCAAGGAGTTCTGCCTTCCGTCTACAACAAGGACTGTCCTTCATGGTACCATCACACTGTTGACAGGAGGAGCTCTCAAGGGGCTTGGGCTCTAGAGGAAAAGTGGTAGAATAGAGGAGGTTGCCATCATGCACTCCGGGGACTTACCATACTGGCTTAACTCAGTTCCAACAATAGCTGTGGGACCTTAGTCACGTTTCATAGCAGATAAGTATCTCTATTTCCTAGGTTGCAAAATGGAGAGAATAGTGGTCCTGCCGAGGGACCAGCTACTGAGGGTTGCTATGGGGTATGATAAATTAAGACACTGCCCAGACTACTGGAAGCATCCACAAATGCCAGCTGTCCATATGGCACTACGATGGCTGTTGTGATTCCTGTTCAGTACTGGGCACCATCCAGTAGGGCCCTTTGCCTATCCCTGTTTGCCCAATGGGGACACACTCTTGATGGCAAATTTCACATCCAAGGCATGTGTTGACAGGTTGGTTGCCATGAGGAAGAGGCTTTGACCAGATCCCCCAGATCCACAGGGCATCACATCCCAGCTCTAGCCTCTGTCCCTGCTATCACTTGCTTCCAGGGACTATGAGCTCAGCACGTGTGTGTGCACGCACATGCACGCACATGCATATGCGCGGGCGTGCGTGCGCGTACACACACAAACACACACACACACATCCCTTTTTATCCAAGTTCCACGGGGTCTAGAGGACTCAGGTCACCCATTCAGTCCCACTGCTGAACAGGAAGGAAACTGTCTCCCTTGTCAACATGTCCCAAGTGAGGGGTACCCCTGGCATGGGTGAGGCTCTGGGATAAGAGAAGGGTTAAACCCTGAGGAATCTGGATTCTAGTGACTGTCAATCTAAATATCACAAGAGAAGAATGTATCACTGTGGGTCCCTCTGGCTTTTGAGGGGATAGCCACCCCTTTAGGAGCTTTGGAAATCTGAGAAGACATGACTCACCTCTCCACACAGAGGAAAAAGTTGGGGCCGGGAGACACAGACTTTGGTCTCCAATGTGTTAAACAGTGACAGTGGCTCAAAGAACATGTGCCCTTCACCAGGCATGGAGCTGGCCTCACTGCTATTTCCTATCCTTCACTGCCACCACCCCTGCCACCCTATGAAGAGACACCCCACTGTTTGTGAGAGGAAGAAAGCTCTGGTATGAAATACCTTGCTCCATGTACCTAACCAGCCCAGCTCATGTATGTGACTCTTCTCACATGAGCCTGACACAGACAGTACCCGCCTTGTGCCCAGCCACGTGTGAGGGGACAAAGACAAAGACAAAGCAAAAGAGGTCATCATCATTCAGAGTGAGGGGTCTCTGACGTCATTCTGGAGTCCCGGGAGGCAAAGGACCAGAATGATCATTTTCAAAGGGTGATATACAAATGTCCAATGGGCCCACGGAAAAATACCGAGCACCTCTGGCCAGCCAGGGAATCTGAGCCCGGCCACAGCCAGCTGCTCCCTCACTCTAGTTAGAATGGTCACACAATACCAAGTGGTGACGAGGAAGTGGAGAGAAAGGGAACTCACACACACTGCTGGGGGCACAGACCAGTACAGTCATTATGGAAAACAGCGTGAAGGGCCCTTTACAAGCTAAAACTAGAACCGCCATAGGACCTAGCAGGCTACTGCGTACACCTGAAAGAGATGGGATTAGTTTGTCCATGAGAAGACCTGTACATAGCTAAAGCAGCACTGCCCACAACAGCTGTGATGTGGGATCAATCTGTGTCCTTTGCTGATGAGCAGACAAAGAAGACTGCATAGACAATTGAATACTATACAGCCATAAGAAGATAAAATTCTACTGGGGAGGGGTGGCTGTATTAAGTAAACTAAGTTAGGCATAGGAAGCCACACACAGCATGATCCCAGTCAAATATGGGACCTAGAAAAGTCGGTCTCCAAGTCAAACGTAGAACAGGAATTACCAGAGAGGAGAAGGCTGTGGGGAGGGAAGACAGCAAGAGGCTGGCTAAGGATACAAAGTTAATGTGTTGGGAAGGATACTATGGTGTCCTATTGCCCAACAGGGTGACTATGGTTTAACAAAAATGCAGCTGTGCATTTCAAAAGAGCCAGAGGAGGGAATGTTGAGTATTTCTACCATGAAGGAACGGTAAGTGCTCAGGGTGATATATATGTTAATTTCCCCTGATTTGATGATGATTATCAACAGGGTTTATGTGTTGCAAAGCATCACACTGTATACCAAAAATATGTGTAATTGCTGTCAGTTAAAAAATAAAGAAAATCTTAGATTAAATTAAAAAAAAAAAAAGAACTTACTTCCTTGAAAGTTCTATCTTAAATCCAGCCATAGTAGGGCTGGAGGGCCAAGGCTGGCCTTAGAGGGTTGCTAGTACCACGGTGGTGTGACAGACATTGAGTATTGGAGACTTATGGACTGGCAGGGATGGCGTCTGTGGACCTACTGGGGACATGCAGTGATACTAAAAAGACGCCAGTGACGGTTGGAAGACTTAGGTAGACAGCCAGCCTCCAGTGCCAGGTGCCCTGAGGCAAGAAGGGGGTGCCCCTGCGAAAGATACCAGCGGATATGCAGAGGGACTCTTTAAGCTGAGGATCCATCAAAGTCACCCATAGGGAGGGTCTTTGGCAGGGAAGGAGGGATCCTGAGAGCCAGGTGTGAAAGGCAGGCAAGAGGTGGAGTGTCCACTAGAGGGAACAGTGGAGCGGAGCAGGGACCTTGGTGGGATTGCAGAAGGGAGGTAGGGAGGAGGAAAAGAGAGGGGGTAAAAGGCACAGAAGAAGGCAAGCAACTCATTTGGGGTAAGCCTCCTCGGCCCAGGGGAGTACCCTCACCCCCCTCTTCCCATTCGTCACAGGCTGGTGACTTCCTTTTCACTCCACACCTGCCTGTCCATGCCAAATCTCATCAGCCCCTCGCTGTCCCTCATCTCGTCTACAGCATCTTGACCCACACTGCCAGGTCCTGGTAGAAAGCAGTTTCGTGAGCAGTTGATGGAGCGTGTAGGAACACAGGCCAATGACTCCGAATTGCCTTGTCTGCTCTGCTGGGCTAACAGCCCTGCGCCAGCTCTCTCAACTCATGCCCTCTGCTCTGAATAAAAGGAAAGGCTAGGGTCCCACCCTGCCTCCGTCCCTCTCATGGCCTGCCATGGAAGCTGAACTGCACCTCCTAACCAGAGCCCAGACAGTCTGGCTGGCCTGCTCGGAATTGTCCAGGCACTTTCCTGGGCCGGGGTGTTTCATCTCTTGGGGTCCCCAGAGAGGTACTCGGTACACATTTGCTAGCTGGCCTGATGTAGTCTTCCTCCCGCAGCAGTGATCAGAGAAAGGGGTGATCAAAGCTCAGAAAGTGGGGTATCCCTGGCATCTAGCCCTGGGCTGAGCCTTGGGGCAGGAAAAAAAAGTTGTTACATGTGGTTCACTTGTAACCATCAACAGGACTAAAAATAATCAAGGGCCAAAGGCATGGCTGTTACTCATGAGGTGAAAGGGTTTGGGGGTGTCTCCTAAGGGTCTCGTTCATGCTCTGTTCTGTCAGGTATAGCCACCAAGCAGCCATGTGAGTGACCATAGCCCCTTAGCCCCTGAGCCTGAGCCGCTGGGCCCCAGGCAGCCTTGGCCTGCAGGCCCATTGCTGCTCACTGGAGCCCTGTCATTCTGGCTGCTATAGAATTTTATCACCGTATAATGAAAACTGCAGGTCCTTCTGAGACACGGGCTTTGGGCAAGATAGCTTATGAATTAAAAATTGCTATTCATCTGCCTGCTGACAAAAGGGGCTGTAGTCCTGGGTGGCACATGGGTCAGGTGGCATTCAACAGTTCCGAGACTAGCATATGGCAACCAGGGGCATGGGCTATCCCTGCCGTCAGCTGGGAGGGGACCAACTGATATCTTGCTGCCCCTCCCAAGGGTCCTGGGGTGGGAGTGGGAGAGGCCTCGTTTCCCGAGCCTTCCTTGAAGCTACCTGGGATAGGATCCTGATCTCAGCAGGTCTTGCAGCAGGGAGGGGGATGTTGGCTTATGTGTATTTATGTCCCAGCTCAAATGTCACTTCACAGCGTAGTGGCCATCACCCCCCCTCCCATAGCCCATCGCTATTCTGTCTTCTTCCTATTGCTTCCGAAATGCTTCTTTATTGATCTCTCTTTTTCCCTTCTCTTTTTTTTCCCTTTGTGGGTTTCTTCTCACTGTTTTTCTCACAGGAAGGTAACCACTGAAGGGCAGGGACTAGTTAAAGGCTCAGGTGACATACAGTTGCTAACCAATAAATGCTTGCTTTTTTCTTGGACAGGTTTTCACTGCGTATCCCAGCTTGACTCTAAATCCGCAGTCATTCTCTATAGCACACCTGGCTCAAGAAAGGTTGTGGGATACAGGAAATGAAAATGTGATCCGAAAAAAAAAAAAAAAAAAAAAAAAGAAAATGTGATCCAACCTAGGTGTCCAGGGAGAGGGGACTGGTCAAACAAGACGCAAAATTCAGCAAGGCGCTGAAAGTGCTCGAAGAGTTGCAAGTAACTTGACACGAGGATTTAAGACGTGAGAAAAAGTCAGGCCCATCATGGTCACGCGGAACATTTTTGTTTAAAAAAAAATACATGGGCAGAAAAGGAACGACCCCCAACAGGTGTTAATATCCCTCATCGATGCTGGGTAGTGGCTGGGACCAGCTGAGCTGCCATGGGGGATGTCCCGTGATCTGTCCCCCAGACAGCTCCTTCCTCACAGGAGACAAAGTCACCAAAACACTACCAAATGCCCCTGGGGGTGGAATCCCCCTGCTTCAGAACCTTAGCTTTAGAATCACTCTAACCTTTCCTCAGTTTATCGGAATGACATTTGCTTTAAAAAGAGAGTCGTTTTGAGTCCCTTTAAAAGGCAATCGCGAGGTTCTGCCATTAGGCAGAGATACTGGCGCACATCTTCAATGCAACTAGAGCGCTGAATTTCCTACTTTGGAATGGCATATTTTTACATAATATGTAGTATGTATTGTCCCTCCAGATGAAAAGTTCCTGCTGCTTGATGGAGTGCACCTCCAGCACCCATGCTGGTGTCAGAGGAGGGTGATTCTGCAAGCTGAATTCTCCTTGTCACCGCATAGCCACTGAATTTGAGGCCGAAGGCAGGGATACTCCTGCCCTGGCCCCTACACCATCACTCAGTGAAGGGGAAGCGGTGAGGCCTCTTGCCTTCATGTGACTCCCAGGTGATGGGGAGGAAGCAGGACCTAGGCCTGCTGAGCCCCCACCTCCACCCTTGTTAGGTTTGGGGGACAGGAACTTCCTGCAGCAAGAGGTGGGGGACAGAGTTGGGTCTAGGTGAGAGGAGAGGGGAGGGAGAAAGGAAGGTGGGGAGTGGGGAGTCCTGGGAGGAGAGGAATCTGTCACCAGCAGGCAGCAGCCTTGGATGCCAGATATGTGGCAATGGGTAGCAAGAAGTGTCCCTCCAAGGCATGGAAGAAGGGAGACCTGCTAGGGACGGGGACAGGAACTGGGAACAGTGATGGAAGACCACTAGTGAAGGACAGAAAGTGCCACGGGCCCACATGTGTTTGACAAAGTTCTAAGTACTTCATGCATCCTTGTCAGTCAGGTTTTATGGACACTCCTGATGGTGGCCGGTCACCGTCCTTACTGCCCTGTCATCATCATCCCCATAATGACTGTCACACACACGGCATAGAGAGATCACATGATTTCCAGAAGTCACACTGTGAGCAAGCGGCAGAGCCGGAGTCAGGACCACCCTGAAGGCATTTTCATCCCTCTCTCAGGGTTCTGTGTTCTGCCTGGGACAGCACGTTCTGTCCCACTAGGTCCTCAGCCTTCTCCCATCAGGCCCGTGCAGCCACCCTGTCTATTGGATAAAGACTGAGGTCCATTCAGGTGAATGACACCTCAAAGACACATGCTGACTGAGGGACACATCGGGCTTAGAACCTAGTGTCTCGGATTTTAAACAGTTCTCCTGGCTGTTAGGGTGACACTTGTCTTGTGTGGGACAGTCCCTGCCAATCACGAAGAGGAGGCAGGGAGGAGAAAGGTGGGGGCTGAAGGTCCTCTGGACTCCCCCTTGCCCTCTGAGCCCAGTGGAGGCATGCAGAAAACCCCACCTCCCTCATCTGGGGTCCCATCCGGGGCCATAGGGGGAGTCATCCCCCCCCCAGAGGCTGTGAATTTTCTGCCTCAGGCCCACATAATTCTCCCACAGCGTGGTGCCCAGGACAGGTCTGGCCTTAGGGAGATTTACTGCTCAGATAAAGCCATCTTGAGTCCAGCATAAGCAGCACTGGTTTTTGATGATCTGAAAGGCCTTGCCCAGGCCTGCGAGGGGAAAGAGGGATGCGAGGATGATTGGGAGGAGGAGTGGGAGGAGGAGTGACACTTAAGAAAACAAAGAGGGCCATGAGCAGATACCCAAGATGACAAAAGCTTTAGAGGGGGACCATGTTGTCTGTCACCCCCAGAAGCCTGTCCCTAGTCCTCTGATGTCTCTCCGTGCCTGTAATGGGGATGTGGGAAAGCCAGGGTAATGGTCTTGAGGACTGAGCTTCTGAGGGAGTGTGTGTGCCAGGGACTACCCACCACACAGCGTGTGGGGGCACAGGCACTGGGCCAAGGAGGGATGGGGATCTTTCTCAGAACACCCATCATGTAGTGCAGAAGATCCCCTCTGTCCCCCAGAAGGACAGGTACAAGGACAAAAGTGACTGGCAAAAGGGTCTGGGTGTGAGTGAGCTTGGGGTCTGCATTCAGGACTGGGTATGAGCGAGCTTGGGTCTGTGTTCAGGACTGGGTATGAGCCAGCTTGGGGTCTGTGTTCAGGACTGGGTATGAGCGAGCTTGGGTCTGTGTTCAGGACTGGGTATGAGCCAGCTTGGGGTCTGCATTCAGGACTGGGTGTGAGCCAGCTTGGGGTCTGTGTTCAGGACTGGATGTGAGCCAGCTTGGGGTCTGCATTCAGGACTGGGTGTGAGCCAGCTTGGGGTCTGCATTCAAGACTGGGTGTGAGCCAGCTTGGGGTCTGTGTTCAGGACTGGATGTGAGCCAGCTTGGGGTCTGCATTCAGGACTGGGTGTGAGCCAGCTTGGGGTCTGCATTCAAGACTGGGTGTGAGCCAGCTTGGGGTCTGCATTCAGGACTGGGTATGAGCCAGCTTGGGGTCTGCATTCAGGACTGGGTATGAGCAAGCCTGGGGTCTGCGTTCAGGTCTGGGTATGAGCGAGCTTGGGTCTGTGTTCAGGTCTGGGTATGAGCGAGCTTGGGTCTGTGTTCAGGACTGGGTATGAGTGAGTTTGGGATCTGCATTCGGGTCTGGCTATGAGTGAGCCTGGGGTCTGCGTTCAGGTCTGGGTATGAGTGAACTTGGGGTGTACATTCAGGTCTGCATAAGAGTGAGCTTGGGATGCTGTTCAGGTCTTCCAATTTCTGGACTCTCAGGGACTTGGTTTTCTCTTTGAGGGAGGATGAAACCCCTATTCACAGAACTGTTTGGGGGTTCGGTGACAAAGGATCTAAGATACTTCACAAACTGTGAGGTGCTGAACCCACATCAGATGTGTGCTGGTCAAAGATGGCAGGCAGGAGCCTTGGGCAAGAGGAATCAGATAGACTTTGGTTCAGTGGGGTGGACTGGGGGGGAGGCTTGCAATGCCAGTTAGAGGGGTCACTGAGGGTTACGGGATGAAGTGGTTTGCACTGCTTACCCATCATGTAGTTCCTGTCTTATTTCCAGAGCCTGCCATATAGTCTAATGTTGGCTGCTGCCATGACCACACACATGCAGTTCCGGCATGTGGGGGTGTGGCATGTGACCACGTGATACTTACAAGGGGCAGGCGATAGCCCCTTGGAGTCTTAGTTTTCTAACTTGCCCACTAAAGCTGGTATTACACTTGTCCCCTGGGTGGCTGGGGTTCAGAGCAGGCACAGAGAAATAGCTCCCTGCTCTGCCTAGACCACCACCCCTGCCCTCCCCATTGTCTTCCCCAAGGAAGTGTGTGCCAGCCCCGCTGGCCACATAGTCCTCCCCTGAGGATCCAAGTTCTAGAGGGGAATGACTTTCAAATCTGCAGAAGGAGAATCCATCCACACACCTTGAGCTGGGTAATTTATGAATCAAATTGTGCTCCATCAGGGCCCTGCAGCCCAGAAATAGATGTGGCCAGATGAGGTTCATGGAGCTAGCCCCCGTAACAGTTATCTTCATAGATGCAGGCCATCAGCTGGCAGGGCTGATCACCAGCTAACCTTCAGAATCTCCGAGGGACGGCAGAGTCCCCTCAGCCTGAGCTACGCTTGAGGCCTGAAGGAAGGACAAAGGTCTGCCTGGGGCGCATGGGATAGCTGGTGACTCTGGGCAAGACACTATGCTTCTCTGGGCTTTAAGGCCCTCCCCTATTGTAAATGGGGCTCTTTGATGGCAGGGTTCATCCAATGAATTCATAGTCTCTCTCACGCCCCCTCCCTTCAGGCTTTCACCCAGCCCAGACTGATTTCAAAACTCCTTATGCTGCTGAAATTTGAACCCACAATCTTGGCTGCAAAGAGTATATGCCTTCCCCTACCCTACCTGGAGATTCATCTTAGAAACATGGAAAATCTGCACCAGGAAGGACACAGTTTGGGCCTGGCCTGTTCTCTGATGGGGGTGTTGGGTCTGGCCAGTGACCCAGAGCTTAACATCAAAGTGATGCTTCTGGTCCAGAATGACAGAGGAAAAAACAACACATCGAGTAAGTTCAGATCCAGGCAGCAAGAGGGAGACACCAAAGGTCTTGGCTTCTTAGGATCATGAGTCAGAATCATCAAGCATACAAGGAAAAGATTTGTCTATTGGGAAGGAATCCCTTGTCTGAAAGCAGAAAGGTCGGGGATTGCCCAAAACTCTGATGCTGGGAAGCTTGAGTGAAACCATCCATGCAGAGGTCCTAAGGTCAGCTTTAGGGGATGCTGGACAGCGGTTGCCACTGTAGGACTTATCAGAGCCTTGAGTACCTGTGAGGTGTTATGACTCACTGGACAAGGCTGTTAGGATTCAATGTCTTTCCAACAGAACAGGCCAAAAATTCCTTTAGCAAAGGCTAAGCTGCTGGTCTGGGAAGATTGTTGAGAGGCCTGAAGCTGCAAGAGGCCACTCCCACAGATCCACTCTAGAAGCATCCCTGATCACCGAAGTCAGGTGTGCCAAGCATAAGAGGCAAACGTAGATGGGAGCCTAGAGCCTATCTGTTTCAGAGTTTCCTTGGATCAGAGACGGGGAGTTACTTAGCCATAGTTGCACAGTAAGGCAGAGGCAGATCTTAGCACACATGAATGGACTTGTGTACAGCTCAGGTTGGAGGCAGAAGCCACAGGTCATACATGGATTCCAGATCAGGGATGAGTTACCTGGAAACTTTGTGGGCTATGCACAGAGACTAGAGACAAGAACAGCAATGCCCAGTTCGCCCTCTGTCTAGTTCAACCAGCATGACTATTTGATGGTCTTATTTATTTTAAAGTTGTCTTCGTGGCCTAGTATGATTAGCCCAAATGGCAGTTGATCTTTACTTGAGACAAGGTCTCGTGGAGCCCATGCTGGTCCTGAACTCCATTTGTAGTCGAGGATAACTTTGAGCTTCTGATCCTCCTGCCTCCGCCTCTCACGTGCCGCGATCACAGGCACACACCACTACACCTGTTCTATACGGTACTAGAGATCAAAGCCGGGGCTTCGTGCATGCCAGGCAAGCCCTTATCTTTGACTACTACAGATGAAGACTCAAAACACAAGCCGGCATGCCAGCATGCCACCATCCCATGTGGGTGACTCTTCTGGGACTCTGAAACATGCTCCACATTCAAGCTGGGGTTTATCTTTGGAGCTATGTAATCATTAAGGGCTTCCCTGCAGTCCCCAGAGGCCTCTGAGGATATGGACAAGAACAAAGCAGACCTTTGACCCCTGCCATGTTTCATGGCTTAAGGAACAAAAGAGCAAATAGGACCTGAAGCCAGTGTGGCACGGTCTACGCATCACCAGTGGCGCATAAGATGGCATCTCAAGATATTTAATAGCCAATGCTCCCCTGTGAACCTGGCCTGCTCCTGTGATGAGGGAGGGTCAGGGGTCCTTGGCTGGGGCTAGATGGGGTGAACAGGCAGCAGGATACCCTGTCTTAAGAGCCCTGTTCTAAATCGCCCTTGTCTTGCTTTAAGAGACGCGGCCCTAAGTCACAGTCACATGGTGTCCCCAGCCCCTGGCTCAGTGCCCCAGGCCATGAAGACACTGGGGAAATGCTTGATGAATGAGCCCAGCTAGACAGGGAGGGACAGGCGTCCCAAGATGCTCCCGTCCCTGGCAGCAGGCAACTTCTGCTGAGCAAGCGGGAACTGGGCTGTACACGGCCATCTTTCTGTTTCTGGCAGGGGTGAACCTCAGCAGTGGATAGCAGAGCATCTTCCCAAAGACTCTGGCTGCTTCAGATGGGGAGGGACATGGAGCGGAATTTAGGACCCTTCCCAACTCCAGGGCCTCCAGCTTCCTTTCTTCTCTTGGTGTGAATGGCAGGGCCTGACCTCTTGGAAGGAGGACTCTGGGAACTCTTCTGCACTGGGGGCCTAACAGCATCCTCTTCTAAGCTTTGTGGACAGACATCCCCAGAGAGAAAAGGGCTCAAAGGTCACTGCTGTGGCATCTTTGGGGTAGCTTTGTAAGCTTTAGAGTAGTGGTGGTTCTCAACCTTCCTAACTCTGCAACCCTTTAATACAGTTCCTCATGTCATGGCAACCACGAAATTATTACATTGCTACTTCATAAGTGTAATTTTGCTACTGTTATGAATTGTTATGTAAATATATGATATGCAGAATATCTGATATGAGACCCCCAAAAGGGATGCTACCCACAAGTTGAGAACCACTGCTCTAGACCTACAGTGTCCTCAGAAAATACCAAATTTGTCCCTGCCTTGTAGAGAAAGCTGTGGCAGAGCCAGGGCCCACACGACCCCAGTCCAGGCTGGGCTCTCCAACCACATCACAGACTTCTGCCTGGATGTGCTCCAGTTCTGCCAGCCCTTAACTAGACAGTGCCATCTATAACAGCTCAGTCTGGGGAAGATGGAAGATGACTTATGGCTTCAATTTCCAGGGGTTGGGGAGCGGGCCTCAGGAAGGAACCAGCTTTATCCACCATGTTTGGTCCATGTAATTGGGCTACTAAGTTGGTGAGGGTTACACGGATGTCCTCACATACCTGTAGACAGAGACATGCAGACACATAACCATAGACACACACATATACACAGACACAGAGAGACACATAGGCACACCCACAGACATACATAGAGACACAGACAGATACACACACTACCTAGAAGTCTATGTGTTATACAGAATGACCATAGCATCCCAAAGTGCCCAATAAGCCAGTAGTAGAACCCACAAACCAGAGGCAACTATATTAGTCCCTGGTGCTGTGTCCCCTCTTCCTAGGGCTTGGAGGGTCAGTTATTATCAACCCTAGCAATGCCTTCCTCTCCCCCATCTTTGGCAGAGCCCTGAGACTACATTGGGGCTCTGGGCATTCCCATTAGGACCTGCAGCTTCACTGACAGAACAGGTGAAGACTGCGAAGGGAAGAAGTAATGAAGTGCCCAGCTAGGAAGCAAAGCTGCTCCCCTGCCCTCACAGCCCATTTTCCTGCCTGTGTCTTGGGAGGTCTGGGTGTGAGGCTGGCCGGGTGCCGGTGGTAGTGCTGGTGGTGGGACAGAGAAGGGCCAGAGGAGAGGAGAAGCCCAGAGGAGAGCAGAAGCCCAGAGGAGAGCAGAAGCCCAGAGCCTGCTTCTTTCTCCACCACCCAGGCCTCTCGCTAGCCTGTGATCAATCTCCCCAGCCGAGGGGAACTCCCCTAAATGAACTCCCGTGTCCAGTGCCTGCGCTCCAGCAAGTGACTAGTTTTGCCGGGAGATGAAAGATGACTGGGCCGTGTTCCCAGGACGGAGGCGATCTCCATAAATCTGCCAGCGTTCTGGGATTACTTTGTGGGATTAATTATCTGTCCTTCAAACAAAGACCTGACCTCAGCGACCAAACGTCCCCAACCTGGGAAGAAGTTCTGTATGGCACAGAGACAAGGCTGGAGCGGGCAGGGCAAGCCTGGTTTTTCCTACTTGGTTCCTTCCTGCCCAGCATAGCCAGACAACCTGGTTCACACGGCCTTTCTTGGCCCACCCTAGGCCTTCTGTTTGCTTCGTGGGCTAACCCAGGGCCACCCTAGCCTCATCTCCTCCCCTGGAAACCCTCCCACTGCCCAGGTTCACAGTTAGTGGGCAGAATTGAGACTGGCTGGAAGCCAGCTCAGTATCTACCACTTGATCAAACAACTGACTTTGAGGGGGTTTTTGTTTTGTATTGTGTTTTTCGCTATCTGTAAAATGGGAATAATGCAGGCAAGGCCTGCATAGGCAAGATTGCCTGACATTCCAACAAGGCAGGAGGCCTGAGAAAGACGAAGAGGCTTGGGACCCTTAGAGACCTGGATTTTGTGGTCTCGTCCGCTATCATCACAGAATCTTTCTGATCTGAATCTCCTCATCTGTGGAAGGAGGCACTCTGGCACTCACGGAGGGCCTGCGAGACGACTCAGCAGGTCAAAGTGCTGGCCACATAAATCTGCTGGCCCAAGTTCAATCCCTGGGACCCACATAAAGGCAGAATGGGAGAACAGAACACACAACGTTGAGCAGACAACACAAGCTGGGTGGTCAGGGAAGGCTTCTTGGCAGAAGGGAATGTGAAGAGAGGTAGGTCCTTGAGGAGGGAGGGGCTATGTGGGCCAGGCAGAATGACAGGACGGCAAGGCTCCACCCTGCTCTTTTGAGCGCCCTACTTTGAAGACAGGCAACAGAACTATCACCCCTTCTCTAGGTGTGGCTCGCTTGGGAGACTTGCGGGTGGTAATTCACAGACCACTTCCAGGCACCAGGCTCTGTCTACGCCTATCCCCCTTTGAGCTGGGCTTTTCACCTTCTGCAGAAGCCATTTGCTGAGGTCTCACAGGAGGATGACCTTCGAGCCATGATTTGAAGCTGGACTTGTTTGATCTAAAGTCCTGACTTGATGGTTGTACCTCTGTGTCCCAGTGCCAGGATCACTGCTTGGGGAAGCTCAGTCAGTCATTTGGCCTGGAAGTGCCATTCCCATTGCTCCAGGTGGGGTCAAGGCAGGGGCAGTGCCTATAGATCTGGACTTTTTGACCCAAGTGCTCATGGGGCAGTCAGAGGGTGAGGCCAGGGCTCTGGATTCTGTAGATGTGGGATGGAAGAGAAACTTGCCAGGGAGACAGGTATTCATCGAGTTAAGGTCTTTCAATCAAACCCAGAGCTTGCTAGTCTCTCTAGCCATTTTCTTCTGGGGATTGCCTGTCTCTACCTTCCGAGGCTAGAATTACAGATGGGTTTCTGTGCCCACCCGGTACTGGCATGAGTTTGGGGTGGGTTTAAGCTCTCTGGTTCTCACGTTTGCACAACAAGCACTTCAACTGCTGAACCATCTTCCCAGCTTCTCAGTAGCCCACATTTAAATCCTAGCTCTGTCATTTATAAGTGGAGTGGCCTAGGGCAAGTTACTTAGGCACTCTGGGCTTGGTTATCCCATCTGTAAAGTGGGTACAGGGATAGTGTCTCCCTCCTCTAGGTGCTGAGGACTATGTGACTTGCCTGGAGCAGGCACAAAGTCACATGTTGGGAAAGGCATTCCTGGAGGGTTTTCCCTTCACTCATGGCCCCTGCTCCCTTCTCCATAGGACCCGTTCCAGCACCTTGCTACACGCAGCTCTGAGTATGCATGCATTCTCACTAAATGCCATCACTTATAATTTCCCTCTTTTTTCTATCTTAGAGGAATAAAATATCTTGTCCCTTCCCATTTCTTTTATGACTCAACACTTGGTTTTAAATATTTATCTATTTTGCTGTAGGTACACCTATTAAGTTAAATCATAAGAAAGAGCTGACATTCAACCATTTCTGAACTACAAAAGTAGCAGTTTTATGTGCTTCCACCTACTAGCATGTGGCTCCTTACTAATTTGGAATATTCTTCACTGCAGGGCTTGGAAAACCATCTCCGTAAAATGCTACAGGAAATCCCTTAGCCTTCACAAGCCAAGAGGCAAAATTGGGGACATTATATTAGTTCCACTTTAACAAGAAAGAGAAGCAATTTCTGAAAAAAAATCCAATGAATTCGAAATATAATAATTGAGTAGTGTCTTCAACTGCAAGCCTGCCGAGGAGAGGGATGGAATTGGGGGTGGGGAGGGGACATGGGAACCACTTTGCTTAACTGAGGGCCTTCAAGCATCTTCGTGACCTACAGATCAACAGCAAACAGACTCCCACCTTTAAAGTGCTGTCTTGGCCTGCAGGCTTGTGCAATATGCGCAAAGGGAGGACTTGGCCCCCTTGTCACTGCGGAACTGAGAAACTGAGGAAGGCCATTAGAGCTGCCTTTTGCACATCGCTAATTTCTCCAGATTAGTTTCAGATTCTCCAGAGCTCCCACAGGTCACGGGGATTTCCCACCCCAGGGAGATCATTTGCCTGCTTTTCTAATGGACTCCCCCAAGTTTGCTTTGCTGGTTTACGGGGATTCATCATGTATTCCGTCCACGAGTCCCTTGTTGGCTTTAATTGCTGGAGAAACCGTCTCCCCTTCTGCCACTTGCTGTTGACTTTGCTCACACATTCCTACGGAATTGACTGCCTTAGATGTTCACCCATTTTTCTTCTGGGGGCCTATGCTGCTTGGGTGCCAACAAGTTCTTTCCTGCCACAAGGTCACGAAGATATACTCCCCTGCTTTCTTTTATGAGTTTTGTATTTCTCCTTTCACACTGAGGTCTTTAATCCATCCAGAGTCCACCTTGGTACATGGTGTATGCTGGGAAATCTGGCTTTATTTTTTTTTCCCAGTTAGGGAACTAGTTTCCTCGATGCCAGTCACAAACAAGTCACCCTTTCTTTGCTGATTTGTGGCACCACCTATGTCATCTATCAAGTGCCCGTGCTAGCACCTGAGTCAGCTTCTGCAAGCTCCACTCTGTCTCACAGGCCCAGCCATCTATCTTTAAGATGCCCTATGTGGACTGAGCACGGTAGCATGTGCCTATAATCCCAGCACTCAAAGGTTTAGGCAGGAGGACAGATACGAGTGCAAGGCTACATAGTGAGACCCCATTCCTGGGAATTGGGATAAAGTAGAGTATGCCAGAGGAAGACATTCAACATGGTCTTTGGGTTCACATACATACATGGAAAGGGGAAAAGGAAACACATTTGGTGTCCCCATTCCTAATCCCAGGAGATACAAATAAGAAGAAAGCATCCTTTGGGTGCCTGTAAGATCCTCTCAGCAAGTGCCCCCACCTCTCTGAGCACCCCAACTTCTGCCGGGTTCAGCTAGATAAGGGAATAATCCCAGCTTCTGGTCCTCAAGATGCTTCACCTTGCCTTCTCCTTCCCTAACCTGCAGCCAGCCCAGTGGGTCTGTCTCTCCCTTAGTCATCCCTCACTTCCTGGGACATCTTTGCCACCTAAACTTCTGTCACTCAGCCTCATCTGGAGTGCCAACATTCCACATCCCGCAGTGGCTTTTGGACAAAGACCCTGTCCATATGGGGCTGGTATTCCTCAGTACTTGCTCTGTACCCGGCACTGTCCTAAGCACTTCACACGCACAGATGTGACCCTCAAGAGTCCCCACGAGTCCTTCTTCGTGTCTAGATGATGAAGGGCCTGGGAGACAAAAGCTATGTTTATATGCTGATCTCCCAAGCCCCACTCTTTTGAGTGTCCCACCAGCCTCAGCCTGGCCTGTGTACAACCTATATTATTTTTCTTTACTTCAACTCTATGTTTCTCTTTCAAGAGTCACTCTGAAGGAGACTATGTAAGAAAGTGCTACAAACAGCTAGCTGGTCAACCCCACCAGAGGTGACCGGAAGACGTGGGGTCCATGGTGGCCTCTGTAGGAGCATGTGTTATTTTCTAAGGCCCAGCCTGTTCTGTTCTCTTGGCTCTAGAGGGATCTGAACCAAGGCTAAGAGGCGTTATAGACATGAGCACCCAAACAGACCTTCTCTGGAGCGGAACTGACAGAAATAGAAACTGAAGGAAATCAAGAAGAGAATAAACGGCTCACCACGCAAGTCAGAGGCATTTCACACCCCATGTGTCTGCAAGCCCTGCCACTGGCCATCAGCTCTGGGGACAATGTAAGTCACAGCTAGGGAGTTAGCATCGGTGTAATCCCAAGGTCCTTGCCAGGACCCTAACCACCCTCAGCTTCCTCTGGTCCCAGGGAGGACTTCCGATGGCCACACTGTAGATCCAGTGAGGTCTTTTAGGCATTATTGAGTCACACCTAGACAATAAGTCTCAATACCTCAAACCCTCATTTGTCAAGCAGTCCTGTGATTCTCAACTAAATGGCTCTTGCTGACATTTAAGAATCAAACCATCACCGGGGGACAAGTCGCAAGGCCTTTTAAAACAACACTTGACCAGCGTCATTATCACAAAGGGCACTTCTAGCTTACGCTTCTGGGCTCCAGAGCGTGCCACTGGTCAGGTCCTTTAAAGTATGATATCTTTATGTCCTCCCAGAAGGAGGGGCGGCAGGACCAGGCAGCTGGACCACCACAGGAGTCATTGGATCCCACCTGCCTGTTTCCATAACAAAAGCAGCCCCTTCAGGGGCCCTAGGGCGGTGCACAGCCAGCAGAATGTGGATGCTGGAGGAGAAATTCATTCTGTGCTGGTGTTTGCTCGTTTCAATCAATGTCTGGAAGTATCTGCTTGGGAATCTCTGTCTCCAGATATTGGTCAAATATTTGAATGGGGAGCAGCGAGTTAATTGCCTTAGCTAGAGCACTTGACAGTGAGGGAGATACGGAGGTGAAATGGGGCCTGGCAGGAAGCCTGGGGGTGGAGCCCAGATTCCCACAAGGGAATAAGGGAAGGGGGTAGGGGACACAGACATGGTAGGTGTGTTTAGGGAAGCGCTGTGCAGGATAAGGAGTTGGGGACAGTGCCCAGAGCCCACCTGCTGGTTTCAAAGCCAGTTCTACTCCTTGTCCTGTGACCTTGTATGACCTAGACTCAGTGTCTCCATCTGAAAGGGGAACAATAATCACACCTCATGGTGATATAGGAGGATTCAAACAATAGTCGCACCTCATGGTGATATAGGAGGACTCAAAGGTCAGGCAGGTAAACTTGGAACTTGTTCTCAAGCACCCATGAGGTGTTACCTATTGTCCCGATGTCACTACCCTTAGTTCACTAGATGATTTCCCAATGTGAGCCCTAGTCTGCACGAGGGCGCTAGGGCTGAAGGAAGAAGAATCCCCCGAAATGCATGTCCATACCCTACCCTCTGGCAGGCAGCAATTTCCCCCTTCAGTCCCTCTATCCAGAGGAGTGTCCCAGAAGGACTGGCTTTCCTAAATTCCAGAAGTAGTTCTTGTAGAAGCCATGTTGCTGGCTTGCGGCGAGCTGCCTGCGCTGTGGGTCTCTCCAGGTCTTCCCTGGATGTGCCTGGTGGATAGGGACACTGGGGCTAATGGAGAGATGTCTTCTCCGTCTCTGTGCCCCTCTTTCTTTTCCAATGGCTTTAAAGCACAGACTTGACAGGACAGATGGGGCAGGGAGAGAGGTGTGGGACCTGGTGGCCTTGTTTGGCTCGACAGAGGGGAGGACTTCAGGGTCCCAGCACATAGGGCTCTAAGTTGTGACTATGTGGGGTCAAGCTCCAAGTGCAGGGTGTGGGAGGAACTCACCCCCATTTCTACTCATAATTTACTGCGGCTTCAGGATCATGGGGAGGCCAGAAACACAAGGCCATTCCTGTGCCTACAAAGGTTCTGACGGTAGGAACAATAAGTCACCCTCTTCAAGCAGGGGACAATCTGACAAAGGAGGGCAGGAACAAAAAGCCAAAGAACACACACAGCCACCCACAGGCACTTCTAAAACTCTAGGTGAGGATTTATAGAGAGCCAATGTCAGGTTATACAGGGAGGGAGGAGGGCATGGGCCCATGAAGTCTGCTGGTTTTTAAAAATATTTTTAAGGATCATTTATTATGTATACAGTGTTCTGACTGCATGTATGACCAGAAGAGGACCCCAGATCTAATTACAGATGGTTGTGAGCCACCATGTGGGTGCTGGGAATTGAACTCAGGACCTTTGGCAGAGCAGCCAGTGCGCTTAACCTCTGACCCATCACTCCGGCCCAAAGTCTGTGTTTTTGAGGAACCCAGAAATGATTTTTTTCTTTTCTTTCTTTCTTTTTTAAAGACCAGGCTTGCCTTGAACTCACAGAGATCCACCTGCCTCTGCCGTCTGACTGCTAGGATTAAAAATGTGTGCCACCCATGCCCAGCTGCTGCTGCTTCAGCAGTCCCGTGTGTCCCAAGCTGACCTGGAGCGCACCATGTAGCTGAGACTGACCATGAATTTCTGATCCTCCTGCCTCCACCTCTCACAATGGAACGCAGTTGCTGGGATTAGCAGTGTGCACCAGCATGCCTGGTTTATCTGGAAGGATCTGGGGGCTTCATGAATACTAGGCAAACAGTCACCTGAGCCACATCTTTAGTCCCTTCTCCCCAGGCTGAGGGAACTGTTTCTTGTAGGTGCTTACCAACTGGACTGCCATTTTCTTATCTCTGATGTTGTTGATAGATAATATTTCTTGAATGCCTACCATGCACCAGGCACACACGATTTATGTTTGGGGAGTTGCCCTACACGGACTCCTTTAGCCCCAGCAATCACCCGGCTAACATTCTCATCCCACAGACTCTGAGATGGAGGCTCTCCTGCTCAAGGTCATCGGGTATTTGAGTCCAGGCCGACTGTGGGTAGATCTGTGGCTACGGGATCCTCTCTCTCCCCAGAGGTCTGGTCCCACAGTAGGCTCATAATAAATAATGATGACAACCACGCTGGCAGCCACATAGGGGCAGATGTCAATCCCTTTGGCTCCCCAGCAAAGTCATGAATCACAGATACCCTGGGTAGGAGGTGGCTGACTGGCTGAGCAACTGTAACTCCATCTGGTAGCTTACCCTTCTCGCAAGGCACCCCAGGGGGCCCCCACCTGCAGCCCCAATCCCATCCCCTCCACTTCAGCTAAGCTGAGCCCAGGGACTCAAGAACAGTGATGAGGGAGCTGTGGATGACTTGGGGCTTAATATCTTTGTAACCATATTGCAAAAGGGCAGGACTGAGCGGGAGCCTTACGCTTAATCTTTCTCTTTTATTGCTTTTTCTCTTGTATGATTTAACCTTGCACCAGGTATCAAGCTAGATAAATAAAAACTTTTATTTCAGATTAGCCCCAGCTGGGGGCTGCCTTGAAGGCTGAACAGTCATTCAAGGCATCTGATGAGAAGGGAGCTGGGAGCTGGGTTGCCTAGCAGGGCTCATCCCAAGTTCAAAGGCTCCTAGGGATATCAGATCAGGGACCTTTTCTGAGGTGGATGCAGCAAGGCTCTGATTAGTGCCTAGAGCCCGAGAAGGGGGAGGCATGCCGGGACGCAGTCTTCGGGTGTGTCTGTCACCTGTTACGCACTCCTCACAGTACAGTTTCATTCTGAGGGTGTCACCTAGCTGAGCCACACTGCCTTCACTGATCTATTCGTACTAAAACGGGAGTTCACAAGGACAATGATGCCAGCTCTCCATTCCAAGTTGGGGCTGAGAATGGGGCCTGGCACATGGTAGCTACTCAGTTAATACCCAGCGGTGAGCTAAACAACTGAATCCTAACTTGCAAGCTCTCTCTGCACTTAGACCATAGACTGACAAGATTGCTTGGTGTCTACGGCGAAAAGATGAGAGTTTTGGAAGCAAGAAACCTTTTGGTTTGAATCCTGGGCATGTGCATAAATGGGCTTCATATAGTCTTGCACACTTTAATGTCTTTTTCTCTAGAAGGGCTCTAGCTAGCACATCCCTGCTGGATAAGAGACGATGCCATGACCAAGGCCAGGTGTCCCCCATGTGCAGAGAGGCAGACAAGAGGGTCAAGGCAGTGTGGATTATAACAGCAAAATCCCAAGTTTGCACAGACGGAATCATATGCAGTAGTGGAGATGAGCAACTGACCTCACGCCAGCAACATGTGAGGATTCAGAATAGAGTGGAAGATGCATGTCTCCAAAGCACAAGACTTTAAAAATGAAGCCCGTGTATGCCTTTAATCCCAGCACTCGGGAAGCAGAGGCAGGCAGATCTCTGTGAGTTCGAGGCCAGCCTGGTCTACAAGAGCTAGTTCCAGGACAGGCTCCAAAGCTGCAAAGAAACCCTGTCTCAAAAAACCAAAAAATAAAAAAAGAATAAAGTCCAAAGACAACTACGTCCAAATAGTGTGTGATGTATACAGATGGGCCATTTTCCCAAAGCAAGGGGATGAGAAAGAGGTGGATTGGAAGATGTGGCCCTGCTGACCCGAAGGGAGGGAAGTGGTGGCTGAGAGAGGATCACACAGGCAGATGTAAGGTTCAAGTAGTGGCCTGGCCTTCACAGAGCTGGTGGGCTCTCAGGTGTCCATGATATCACTAAAAGCAAGAATGAGCTCGGCATAGTGGCACATGCCTTTAATTCCAGCACTCAGGAGGCAGAAGCAGTTGGAATCCTGGGAGTTTGAGGCCAGACTGGTCCACAAAGTTCCAGGAAAACCACAGCTATATAACAGAGAGACCTTGTCTCAAAAACAAAAAAGTCAAGAATAAAATAAAACAGCCATACATGAACCAATATTGACAACGAGCAAAGAATTCTGCTTAAATCAATTCTGAGGTATGCCGAGTTAAAGAAGGGAAAGCCTAAATGACATGGTGGATAGTTTTATAATCCTCCCAAGACACACAAGGCCTTGGGAGTTCATTCAAAGATGAGGACAATAAGCACCAGGAGCCAAAGGAGAGAAACAAGCAAACCACTGTGGGGGTGGGTGGAGAAGATGAGGATCTCCCATCATACCCCACTGCTGCAGCCACCTCAGCCAGGACTGTGTCAGAAGTAGCTCCCACCGTGAACTATCAAATTAAAGGGTCCATGACTTCATTCCTGTCCAGTGGGGCAAACAGACTCAAGAGCCAGCAGTGGGGGTAGTCTGAGGATGTGTCCATAAGATAGCAAGCACCTGGGAGGCCACTGTCCCCTAAGGAAGGGACATAAGGTGCAGAAAGGAGGATCTCAGACTGTCCTTGCCATGAAATTTTTGTGAAGTCCCCCTGACTTGTGAGAGTCACAGGCAGGGAGCAAATGGCAGGCTGCCGTTTCCTGGCCAAGGGACTCCTGGGTTCTCTGTAAGGACAGGGGGCTCTTGCATACCCAGATAGCGATAAAGATCGTTTGCCGCAGAGTTGGTACCCAGAGCATCACCAGAAGGGACTGCTGGTGGAAAGGTGGCCCTGAGAGGGGAGAGGGAAGCAGCCTGTGGATCTCTGGGCTTCACCCGAAGGAATGGAGGACGGCGCAACATGCTGTCATCGTTTTGATACTGGGGAAACAAGGCACTGTGAATGGCGCACAGTGTGCTTAGATAATTCAATTCACCGTTCCCAACCCAGAGGCTATGTCCCTAACTACTGTCAAGAAAGAGAACCAGAGAACGCTGACAGGCCGAGCCTGGGATAGCACACGACAGTGCATTCCCTGCAGCTGTGGCTAGAGAGACAGACAGCTTTTCCATAGACAACAGCCAGCAGAGAGCAAGGCAAAAAATCCCCAGAGGCCCATCATTGCATTGTGCTCAGCAGGTGATGTCTGCCTGGGTGAGGGACAGGGTGCTCTCATTCGGGTGCTGATGTGGGTCAAGGGTGGACACTCACGGTTGTAAACAGGGCTGCTAACCTTAAAGCTTTCCGCTTAGGCCTCCAGCAGGGCTCAGTAAGAGAAGTGTGTGCATGTGTTTCCCCTCCTTTACTTGTATTCTCTGTTTTCACATTATCACTAGGGCCTGCTCACACCTGTTTAACCTTATCGTGGTGGGGCTGTGAAGCTACCTTGGTGGACTGTTAATGAACTAATATTCAGTATTCATGTCTTCCAATTCCGATCAGATGACAGCCTACCCTGGGAGGCCCTAGTCTGACCAGCCAGCCATGCCCAGGAACCCACTTTCTTTTTCCTTCGTGCCCTCAACCATCAGCCCTGTTACCTCTCTCTGATCTGTCCTCCATGTCTCCTCAGCCAAGCCCCCATAGGTCAGCTACATGCTAGGCCTGAAGTCTGGAGCTTCCGGGTACCCACTGTGCCCCCACAAGCCAGAAGCTGGGTGTGTTAGTCAGATTTCCAAGGTAATTCTACTTCTGCGTTTTCTCTTCCTAGAGGGAGGAAAACACATAGCAGCTTAATCACAGGGGCTTTGATGTGTGCTGCTGGATGGTCTCCCACGACGACGGCTGCCCCGGCAGGCTGTGGCCAGGGGCCTGACATAGCTGCTGTTGTATACGTGTGTGGGTTCATAAAGGCAGACTATAAATAACTATTCCCCCATGTGTAGGAAATGCACACTTGCATATGTGCATCAATTTTTCCTCCTAAACAATCTATTTTCAAAAACATATCTCATCTGATAGCAAATCCGGGAAGGAGCCCAGCACCTCGCTGCCCTCCACTATTGTGCCTGGCACGTCCCCTGTGTGGCCCTGCAGATGAGGTGGATGTGCTGTAAGGTGACGGGTGAAGGGTCGGGACCGGCATACTTCTCATTTTTTTTTTTTTATTATTTATGACTACTCCTTCCTAAGCAGTCTTCTTTTCTCTCTGTTCCCCGTCTGCCCTGCTTCACCCCGATGAGTCCCTGGAGACCCTTGATCCTAATTGCCTCCCGGATGTGTAACTTCAATACCACACCTGTATGTATGTAATTCACACATAAAGAGTAAGCTTTGTTTCTCCCTCCTAAGTAGGAAACTTCACGGCCTTGGTTCACGACATCGCCTGTGGAGCACACGTGCAGAGCTTCGCATGGTAAGGTCCTCAGTGTCACCTGTCCCCACCCACAGCTCCTAACTCAGCAGGTTTAGAGGGGCCCGGATTTCACATCTCCAGCAATTTCTTGGGTGATGCCAATGCCGCTGGTCTGGGGGCCTCTGTTGTCATAGATACTGAGTGTTCTTTGGAGCCCATGAGCTGGGGCTCGATGCCTGCTCTGCCAGTCTTTCCCTGTCTAGAAATGGATTAATGTCTGTCTCTCCTTCATTGACTCTTAGGAAGGAGAACTTGTGGTCAGCCAGACCAGTTGGGGTTCTCCTCTCCTCAGTCGTTGGTGTGTGTGTGTGTGTGTGTGTGTGTGCACACGCGCACACACACAGAGAGCAGATAGGGAAAGAGATACCAACTGCTGTAAGAGATCCGGCCTCTTTTCCTTCTGTCTTTAAATTTTGTTTTCTTACCATCCCTCCTTTCCTTGCTCCCTCTCTCCCTCCCTTCCTTCTTTTTTTTTTTCCAATTATTTTATTTTTGCAGCAGAGCCTCATGTAGCCCAGGCTAGCCTCAAACTCACCCATCTGTTAAGCAGCCAAGGATGACCTCCAACCTTTCTGCTCCTTCCGCCTCCAGCGAGTGCTGATATCAGAGGTGTGTACCAGCATGGCCAGTTTTATGTAGCACTGGAAGGCTAAGAGAACATCCAACTAACTGTGCTACATCCACAGCCCTAGGGTTCTTAACCTCATCTTATAGGTTAACACCATCAAGCCTGCAACAAGTCAAACATCCTTCAGAAATACAACTCTGGCCGGAAGCAAAGCATGTCCTCAAACCCACCAGTTTGGATGCTCGGTCCAGGGCTCTACATGGGGAAGACAGCATTTCTTGCAGTAGGACTGTCCTGTTGGAGGAGGGATGTGGCTAGGCTACTCAGACTTCAGGCTGGGATAGGAGCCCTTAAAGGCCTTTGTAGCCTGACATGGGGAGGATGATGCCCTGGTGCCCAGGATGGCAAGCACAGGAAGACATGGGGCTCATGCCAAGTCCTTGGTGGGAAAGAACCTTGTCATTCTTAAGGCTCAGTGTGGTCATGAGGGGCTGGGAACAAATTGATGGTGATGGAGCCATAACTTACCACGGAAGGCCTCTTTGTTCTCGGCAAAACAAAGAGATCATTAGTAGTGGGGAGAGCACTTGTGGGCCAACATAAATCCCCTTGCTTGTGGCTGATAAACAGCCCCAAGGGGACAGGGCCTCAGGTGTGGATGGGTTAACTGCATGCTCCGGATCTGAGCCTGTGTGTACCTGGTTGGGGCAGGTGGGTCTTGACATAAACTCAGAGCCCTTACAACCAGCCCAGGCTGCTGAGGCGCCTGAGGCTCAGGTGGCCCCCAGGACCCGAGAACAACAATCATTGCATGAGTATACACCAGGGTCTACTCTGGGCTGGTTCCTGTCCTGGGCACCAGAATGGAAACATGGTAGAAGGCATCAGAGGGATTCAGGGATGCAAGTACCAATTCCTACAGATGCTCAACCCAGACTGGCTGCATCTGCTCTCCTTTGGGGCTCATTGGGCTTACAATGCTTATCACAGGAGCAAGTCACATGATCTATAAACCACTTTGACGCAAGTACTCTTTCTGTTCCTAACGTATGAGTGACAAGTAAGAGAGGGACCCAACCAACACAGCCGGCTCTGAGAGCCTCCCTCCTCCCTCTGGATCCCCATGCCTTTCTCTTTTTTGGGAAATACTCTGACCACGTCACTTTCTTTGCTTGGAGTGCAGGCTGGGATGGCATGACTTTCTCCTCCTCCTAATCTGTCTGGCTTGCCTGAATTAACCAGGATGACCCTTCAGAGACTCTGCACTGGACAGGGACACTATGAGTGGGTGTGCATGGAGTAGGGACGGAGCCAGTGTTTACGAGTGGGGATAACTTAGCCCCTGGACAGCGCCTCAGAGCTGTCATGGGGTGGTCTCTGGGTGAGGCATGCCTGAGCTGGGCATCTTCTCATGCAGAGCCATCAATTAAGTCAGGTGCTATTCTCCACGGCCAAGGGATCTATTGGTTGGGAGGGGGCCACGGTGTCTCCCGCCGTGATACCCTTGTGCTACCTGAATGCCTGTCAGTTGGAAGTGTGACTAGAACATGAAATCAGACAGGAGCAGTTCTATTTGTTCCAAAGTGATGTAAAAATTGCCACCTTTTCACCAAATAAGAACAGAAATCCCAGCGCACCGAAGGAGGTGAGATAAGGGTCACCACATTCCAGGCTCAGAGCCCCAGAAGACCCGCGGCTTCAGACCTTGGACGGTAGCACACATTCCTCTTCCCAGGGCCCCCAGACACCACAGCCTTTTAACCCCGTTCCTCCCTTTTAAGTCTGTTCCCTTCCTTTGCAAGGACTGTAACTAGAGACAGGTCTGAAAAGCCATTCCATGTAGTCCACGGCTCTTTGAGCCTGAGCCCCCAGCAGCAGTGGCTCTCTTGGGATATGTGACAAACACCGCAGACTTGGGCTTACCTGAGACAATTGTGTAGCCAATCCCCCGGGGTCTCCCTTTATCCTGGTCCACAGCAGTGATCACCCGAACAGTAGTGCCCTGGTTGGGAGAGAGAAGGGACTTGAGTTCAGTCGCCTGCATTCCAGACTGCTACCTTTCTTTGTAGGTGTCCTAGCATTCTTACTTCCCCTCCCCAGGCCAACTCCCAACTACAGAGCTTACCCAGGAAGTGGGTACCACATGACATTGCTCCTGACTCCAGGGACTTTGTCTTCAGCCCCCATTCCCTCACAACATTGATGGTCAAGGGACTGGGAGCTGAGGGAGTCAGGAAAGGGAGTATGGACTTTCTCCTCCCAGAGCAAAGGGTTAAGGACAGGCAATAGACGGACAGTTGCTGTACACATCTGGGGGTAATGAGACGGACAGATGCACAAGGAAGGGTGGGTATCCACCTAGTCCACCCGGAGGAGCCTGGAAAGGGTTGTCCAGATGGCAGCCTTTAGGACGGATTGCAAGGAATTAGCAGGAGTTCTTCGAGGAAAGAAGAAGAAAGGGAAAACGCCCCAGGGAGAAGGTACAAGACAGGCCAGGGCTTGTCTGTGTGTTCTTCTAGGAAGGGATGCTGGTAAATAACCGTTCACTGATGGCAGTCCATTGAATGAACAAATAAATGTACGCAAGGAATTGACCTCATCATCACCATGGCCACCACTTGCTGAGCTGTCCTTTGCCAGGAGCAATTGCCACGCCCCTCTCCAGGCTCCCTCACACCACTGTGTAGGTTGGCTGTCCCTGTCCACCCTGTACCTGAGGGTTATGTCCTAGAAGGTTTCCCTGGGTGATGGACAGTTAGATAGGCCCTGCCTCCATCTTTTGGGGGGGGTGGAAGTATCCTCCCAGTACTGACAAGTCTAAAAGGGGCTCTGTGGCCTTGTCTGCATCTCCCTCATTCACCTTCCCCTTCCCCCACTCACCCTGAGGGGCAAAAGCACGTCCTCCCAGTCCTCCCAAGCTAGCTGTGAAGATACAGCAGGAGCCGCAGCCTCCTCCCCCAGACAGCACTGCTCTTCCCAAATGCCTTTCCAGCCTCCCTTAGCTTAGAGTGCAGAAGATGGAATGCCTCCAAGCTCCCTGAGGGAATGTGGGAATATCTCAGGATGTGTGCACAGGCCAGGCCATATGGCAAGCAGGCCCAGCCCCTTCTTCGTCCTCTCACCCAGGGAGCAAGAGTTCTGGTTGGCTCCTCTGGACTTGTTAAGGAGTTGAATAGGCTATGAGAAGAACCAAGTGGCCACACTGAAAAGCACACCTTCCTAGGCACAGAGGGTTGCTTTAAATGCTGGCCCAATGAACTCAGGTGCCCCAGCAGCCCAATGTCCTAAAACCTGGCCCTTTTCCACAGCTGAAAAAAACAGAGGCAGAAAGCTGAGAGACTCCTGGAGATCCCAGAGCAGGGAGTGAGTGAACGGGGAGCCAGCCTCATATCTAAACGCTCTGGCTCTAATGTTCCTGTCCACCAGGTACAGAGGCAGCTGCAGGGTTCTGCTATAATAATGCTAATGTCATTTCCGAATGTCACTGCTCTGTGTCAGGAACTATTCTGAGCACTGGCTCCTGTGGAATTTGGAAATGCCGACATGCCAGCCATCCCTGGAGATGCCATGTGTTCTGGATTGATCAGCGGCCAAGGGGTGGTCACTCAGTAGACTGATCACTTCACCCTCCCAAGCTTCCTCTCATGGAGCCTGGGGGGGAGGGGCTGACTCATGGCTACATGGAGGCCACAGGGAAGCCCAACTCTATACTTGAAGGACCTACATAGCTTCCCCCATCATCCCACTGAAGGCTCTTTTGGGGGACCTGCCCACCCAGAGGGTTCACTATTCATCAGGGGAGGCCTGGTCTGTCCCCAGAGGTGGTCCTAAAGGAATACAACTATCTTGAATCTTCAACTTCCTGAACTGGCTTTCTAGACATGGGACTTACCTGCCAGGGTGGCTAAGCTCAGAGGTCACTACAGCCCCAGGGCAGAGTTACTAAACAATACACTTAAGGGACAGATAGATAGATAGATAGATAGATAGATAGATAGATAGATAGATAGATAGATAGCCCTATCCCAGGTCGGTGGGGCTGGGTTCAAGGGGACAGGGTAAGGCAGTTTTTGCTGGTTTTTTTCAGAGACGTCTGTGACCCAAAAGCCCCTCGGTCCTCAGAGCCTCATGGGTGCCATCTGCATGGGCATTCAGACCTGGGATGGCAATCAGGGGATGGGTGGGGGAACACAGCAGAACTGGCTATTTGGGACATGAGGAAGAGGGGTCATTCTCCCAGACAAAGTTGGACCCAAGCCTCTGCCGAGCAAGCTCTGCCAGGCTCTCAATCAGGCTCGGGGTTTCATCTCTTTTTGGGTAAATAAATCCACTTTTAATAAAACTCTGAGCTTTTAATACAAGTGCAGACAGAAGGCCTGGAAACGTTATGAGAAGGAATTAACAAGGAGGTATGGGGGCTCTGGGGAGCCCACGGCTCTTGTTTCAGAGTCTCGGTGATTATATTTTCAATATACTGCAACTTATTTCCAAAGACGAGGAATGGGGAGGAAGTGTAGTGTGCCAGCACAGAGCTGGGCCTCCCAAGGATGAGTCCTCACCTACAGCTTGTGGCTCTGTGGGAGGCAAAGTCCCTGGGGGCACGACCAGGAGGGTGAGTGGGAGTTCCTGCTCCAGCTAGAGGGCTGAAGACAGGCCTCTGCTGAGTGATTCTTCCCTTTCCCAGGCACTCAGGTTGTGAGGAGGAGAAGGTGACCTTCTGGGAAGCAAGGTGACAGGTGACAGGCTTGCTAGGTCCTGACTCCTTGTAACAAGAGAAGCAGGGGTGGTTAAGGGTTTGAGTTCTGTAACTTTAGATATCCTACGTCTTAGTTTTCCATCTATAAAATGGGTATAAGAGGCTCCACTGTCCAGCAACGGATCTGTATATTCACACATATGAGCATGCGCATGAACACACACACACACACACACACACACACACACAGAAGAAATATAAAGAACACTATAAATTTGGCCCTAGAGAGCTGCTGTGGATACCTAATGAAACCCTGGGTGCCTTGCCTGGGACTATGCATACATTTGCAAACAATTCCAACTAGTTTGGACCTGCGACATTTCACATGATAAGTTCTATTCTCTAGCTAAGGAGTTTTCTCTACATTTGAACAGCTGGTACCCCACGAGGAAGAGCCAGTTAAGTGAGCATCTCCTGGGTACCAACCATGTGCCAGGCATGATGGGTATGCGGAGATTCTCCTGACCCCTCCCCCGCAGAGGAGGACATATTCCTGTAGCTTTTAGGAATTTGCTTAAGCTCACCAGGTGTGATGGGTAGGCAGAGTGTCAGTAACTGGGAAAAGGAAGGTTAAACTTGGAACGCGACGCCCGCTCTAGCAGAGATTGGAGGACCAGGACTCTGACTGGTGGGCAGGAAGTGGGGCATGAGCTGGGACTTCACTAGAAGGAACCAGGTCTCTACCCTCTGTGGCCTGTCCCCAGGGAAGTGGCTGCAGCGGGGACCAGACTGGACCGGTGCTAGGTCTCAGAGACCACTACCAATCTCATTCTCTGCAAGCTTAGCTGGGACACCCCAGCCCCCACTTCTCTGATGCGATTAAGGGACTCGAAAGGTGACATGCAGTTTGCTTTGGAGGTGTGGGGAGGGGAGTTAACTGGGGTGGGGGCTGGCTGGTGGGGACAGCTGGGGACTTCCGACGACGAGAGCTGCCACAGCAGATTCTGAGGCAGAAAATCCTATTTCTCAGTCCTTAATTCCAGTCAATTCCAGTCAAAGAGCTGATAGGCATCACCGGCAGTAATTTGTGCAGGTCTATCTGCTCTTTTCACCTTCTGTCGGCCCCTCACTGACGGGCAGGCCGACATGCTGCCGTTCGAGTGAGGAAATTAAAATTTGATGCAATAATCCCAAATAAGAAGGATTTTATTAGGTAATATATACACTTTAGATGAAGCTTGCTAGCCTGATACACTGATAGAGGGAGGCATACATGCTGGGAACCACAGATAAAGAGGGGGAGCCCCGAGGGTGGGGCAGGGTCTTGACATAGCCCCAGGAAGCAGCAGAGATAGCACCGGGCATGAGGTATGCCTGGGTTTTCCAGTCTGGGATATTGAACAGGCCATGCTGCATCCCAGCCCCAGCCCAGTGAAGGAATTGGGTGTGTTGAAATCAGCCCATCACACTAAAGGGACACGGAGATCCAGATCAAGGCTGGGAACTGATTAGCAGCCTGGAGACATCGGGCCTAGAGCATGTGGGAACTGGCTTGGAGGAGAAAGGCTCTAGGGGATGGGAAAGTGGGGATTCCTCTTCCAGCAAAGAACTAAGAGAAGCAGATCCATGCAAATGCTATGGGGCTGGTCAATGCCCAGAGAGGCTGGAACCCAGCTCACTGCTTGGTCTGTCTTCCTCTACTGGGCCACAACCCTTGTGAAAGGTACTTATCATGCTCTCACAGTGTAGGTGCATTTGCTCCACCAAACTGGCAGACCAACGGGCAACACAACCACAAAAAGAAATGTTAAGATCTCTGAGATAAAGAAGACAATCACATGACAAGCAGCAGAGGGACAGTGGGTATGAAGGAAGACACACATCTGGTCTCCTCCATGGAATCCTCTAGAAAAGAGGGCATAGATTACTTAGCCCAGAACCTGACATACAGGACACCTAATAAATACCTGGGAGATGGGTCCGAGGCTGTAGGAGTGAATGAGTGCACGCAGGGACAGAGGAAAACTCTGATATCCAACATAGACACCTGTGTAGGTTATGAAGACATTGCCACGGGAACTCAGAAGATGCTTGGGTCAAAGACACAAACACAGTCTTGTGACTATCTCACGAAGCAAGGGCTAAATACCTCATCTCATGGCTAATGGACACAAGGAGTCATCAGCCACCCCAGTTTGATGTCTGTGAGAATGGGTTCTTTCGGGAACCCCCTGCCTTGCCCCATTTCTGTGTAAAGAGCGGTGTGGCTTCTCAGGGTTCCTCTGGGGACCCAGCCACTGTGGTGCCAGCATGCGCCAATCAAGTTGGCTTTAAGCATATTCCCCACACCCTCTCCTGGACACAGTGTTGTGGGGAGACCCGAGAGTATCCCGAGCCGATGTTCCAGAGACAGGATCTGGATCACTCAGCCTATGCTCCTATACGAACATTACAAGAGAGATGGGATAAATTATGTAGCTTAGAAGTCAGTTGGATTGCAGTGGGGAGGGGTGTCTAACTCTGAGACGAGTGAGAGACACACCAGGGAGAGGGGAGCTGGGAACTGACGGTCGGGGGTCTCTGTGTTGGTAACGAAAGCAAGTAAAAGGGTGAGCTGAGTGACAGAGCAAGAGGGCCGAGATGACCAGAGCCTGAGTTCGTTCGTTCGCTCATTCATTCATTCATTCATTCACTCCATAGATGCTTCTCAAATCCCACTACACCACATCAATCAAAGACCACCTCTGCTGGACCTTGATACCAGGCAAGCATGGCAGCAGACGCTTTCAAGCTCTGAACACTCAGAATGAGAAGCCCAGAGCTAGAGACAGGTGGCAGGCCTGGAATTGTCTGAAGATGGCAGTCAGGTATGACCTAAGGCTGAGACGCGGGACTGGTAATGTTGGGTTTGGTAGCAGAAAGGAAGGAGAAGTCCCTGGATACGGGTAGACTGAGCACATGAAGCCTGGACTTCGGAAGCTGCTACCCTGATGTACCTAGAACACTGAGAACGGGAGTAGTGAGCCTGAGATGACACCGTCTGTTCTCCAAGCAGCTCCATACACCCATAGCAGCAAGAGGATAAGCATCCTGCTGGCAACTCTTCATTCCTATCTGGCCCCCAAAGCAAGGGACCAAATGCCAGCTCCACACCTTTGGTGCCAAGGATGCCTGTAGCTAGAACAACCATAGCACCCAAACAGGGATAACTACCCTAGCTGAACTGGCTTAGGAACTCTGTTCATACCTACCCTCCCTCATGTTTGGAGCTTTGAGCAGTGCAGGGGGCAGGATAAGGCTCTGAGTATCTCCAGTCTTCAAGGGTCCCCCTCACTTTCCCTTTGAGCTAAGCCCTTCCTTTCTTTTCACAAACACTCCCCCAAGATGCATGTTGAAGCGTCTGTCTGGGGATGCGCCTCACTGCCATTCATCAGCCCACAGCAAGAATTCCCCTCCAGTCTGCAGAAGATCGAGGTGGCTACCACAGCAGTGACAATCACCCATATTTTAGCTAGGACCCCAGCCAGGCAGGCCCCTGTGGAGTGTACCATGGCCTATTTGTGTGTACTGAGACCTTCACTGGATCGGGGCCAGCTGTTTAGTCCCAGAGGAACAAAAGGATAGGCCTGTGACATAAATACAAAATCAGACGTCTCCCCTGAAACCTGACCTTGAGGGCCCCCAAAGAAGGAGTCATTACGGAGGGCAGATGGCTCCAAGAGTTCTAAAGAATAGCTTGGACCTGAGAGAGGAGCCTCACAATAGAAGGAAGCTGTGTCATTGTGTGTGATGCTCGTGGCCAAGGCGGGCAGCAGGTCTGTGGAGAACATGACCAAGCAGCAAGGAGGTCTGGCTGAGCCTAGATCCACATCCACCCCCAGAACAGGCTGGAGTACTCATGGGTATCAGTGCTCATGAATCAGTTCCCCTATGGTCAGTCATACGTAGCTCTTTGTCTGCGTATGAGAGATGGAAGATAGCGTAATGCACAAAGTAACTGGAGTCTCCACTGTCCCTCACAGGGACTAGAGGCAGGGAAAGGCTACCACTGGGGCTGCGGGCAGGGCTTACCGGAGGAGAATGCTCATAGATGTTGGTGCTGTAGGGCAGGTTGATGAAGATGGGGTCCATGTCTTGCACATCCGTGATGATGATGGCCAGGTTGGCTAATGTAGACAGGGGTCTGGTCTTGTCTTGATCCTTGGAAGACACAGAGAGAAAGAGATTGAGAGGACACAGTGTTGGGTTAGAAGGGCGCTGTGAGCGCACATGCATACATGCATACATGCACAGGGTGGTGGTGGTGTGTGATCCCTGTGTTTACAAATACACACATGAACTCTACACTCCTACAGGGAGTCTCAAAAGCACTAAGGCTCTTTGGCCATCCCTGAGATGTTCAAGAAAATGGAAACAGGACATCCTGGAGAGCAGCTGGTGTTACATCAGGACTTGGGCTGAGGCTGATCTGTTGATCGCAGGGCTGTTGGTCTAGGACTAGTTCTCCTGAAAGCCAGGTGGGTGGGGCCACTAGCTTGGATAGGAATAGTGCTGTTCTTAGCACCTTTGTCTTGTTCATCTAGGGCCCATGGCCCCCATCTCAGGACAGAGGACACTAAGATGGGGCCCCTCATCTACAGGAAAGGTTCCTCTGACTCTGCTAGGCATTTGCCAGGCAGTAACTTTTCCAGTCAAACCAGCAGGGGGAGCTCCAGGGCTCATACCGTCTGGGGGCCTCCTCCAAGCAGTACTGAGAGAAGTCAGGAAGGCCACGCATGGCCCCGGGGACAGGGCAGGCAATATTAAGCCACTATACTCAGAAACCTGGTCCTATGAAGCCCACTAAGAAAGGAACAATAAAGCCTGTGTTCTAAGACCCTACATGTTCAGCAGACAGAGGTCTGTGTAACGTCCCAGCACACCAGTCAGCAAGGCCCAATGATAACAAGGGCAGTCATGTCTGCCTGCTTAGTCCTCACCCCACTCACTCATGTGCCTTGCCTTATGTATTATTGTCACATGTTAGGCTTTTAGATGGACACACACAGAGACAAAGAGACAGACTGAGAGAGACAGATGAGAGAGAGAGACAGAGACAAAGAGACAGAGACAGAAAGGGATTTATCCACAGTCACACTGCTAAGGAAGTAGCCAGGACCCACACACAAGTCATTTCACATAGAAACATCTGCCTTTAACAACCTTGACTTGGGGCCTCCCATCAGCCAGTCTCCAGCTTGCAAGACAAACGTCCATATCACTTTTGAGAAATGAATGGCTCCAGGGAATGACCCCGGTGGCCCTTGGGCTAAGGAATTCTGCTGGGACTTGAGGACTAACTGCCTCAATCCAGTTAACTTGGCCTCAGTTTCACTGGGCCGTTCCTCACATTACACGAAGCCTCACACCAGCCTCTGCCCTCCACAGATGGCGCTGTGGATCCTGTGGAGGGAAAGGCTGTCCCTGGTTGTTCCTCATAGACCCCAGAGACAGTCAAGGAGGGCACAGGAGAACTGCCGAGGATGGGAGAGATGAAAGCCGTGTGTATACACCCACCCACCCCCCAACACGAAGCACCAAGTATGGGGTGTGGTGCACAGTACCTAGCCAGGAGTCTGAAAGACCACATAGCATGAAGGGGAGTCCCCGGGAGAACTGATCTCTTGGGTAGGAGATACTGTGGTTTTGGCTTGCTACTACCAGATTTTTACCAGGTACCAGGTAGCCAGCCTGGTACTTGATATCCTTATCCCACCCTTGTGGCTGCATCCTGTTCTTTCTGTAGTTGTGTTATATAGGCCATGCTGGACTCTATGACAGGGAAGGAGGGATGAATGAAGTTATATCTGGCTCCCAGAAATGGCCCTGGGATCTGTGGTTCTCTTTTCTTCTGTTGGAACACATGCAGAACCACCATGGCTATTCACCAGCACCAGGAACTCCTGGTAACAGCTTGTCCAGGAACTAAATGGGAGGCTGTATCATCCTGGCCCAGCTCAGGGCCTGACTGTTGGTAGATTACCAGCAATCTCGCTGTATTTATCCTCCCAGTACAAGCCTGGCCCCTGGATGGACCTGGCCACCATACTCCTGCTCGTGCTCTGGTCTAATCCTACATCCCAAAGCCATTCGTGTGCTGGGTAGAGATTACCCCACAGGACGGATCCATGGGGAAAGGGAGCAGGCCCAGGTGTGTACACGGGATGGGGTGACAGGGAAGGAGGAGGGGAGGGACACAAATGCTGCTAGTGGGTGTACCCCAAAAGGGGACCCCAGACTTATAACTCTCCTCCACTCCCAAGTCGGTTTTATTTTATTTTTTTATTCAGACTTCTTCCTAGGAAACTAATATGTAATTAGGAGAGAAAATAGAAATTCTTGGCAGGGACCTCCCAGAGAATCAGGCAAGAAGTTGGCTTTTCCTGGCTCTAGGAGTCTCTTCAAGTCTTAGCCAAGACTGAATGAAAAGTTCTATCTTTTTCAAAACTCAACCTAAGCCAGATGCAGGGAACTAGGATGTCAGCTGCCATGTGGAGTCTGGGGTTGGCTGTTTACCCTGCAGTCACATGGTGTTAAAGCCAAGGGTCCCCTCTGAAGGCTCACGGGGCCAGCGGCAGGTGCCCTCTCTGCATCAATAGGGATCCTGGCTTGGGTGCCCTCTTTAGAGCAGTAGGGGGCAAGACTTGGTACTATGGAGGCCAGTGGACCGTGGAGGAAGAAAGGGTTCCATGACTTCTTTGCTCTTAGCCTGAGCTCTGCAAACAGATCCAAGGGACAACAGAGTATTGGGGGTCACTTCTAGCTTTGCAGGCTACTGAAAAGACAGTTGTGCTCCCAGGGGGTTGCTGGAATGAGGACACAGGGCTAGGAGCCTTCTTAAGATACGGCTGACTTAACCCTCAGCCCCTCACAATAGCTAGCACCAAAGGCCCAGGTGCATGCTGGGAACTCAGACTCCTGGCCATGGAGCTCGGCAGCCAGAGCCCAAAGTCAGACAAAGCTTTGGATTCTCATTTCCCCTCTCTTAATCAAAGTCTCAGTGTTGTCATCCACAAAATGGGCTGAACGCTCCTCCTCTATCCTGAACTGGCCCATCTTGCAATTCCCTGCGACTGGGCAGGAGGCTTGGCACAGTGGGCATTCCTTGGTGGGGAAGCATTACCACACTATGGGGTTTTGGTCAGAGGTCTGGACTGCTCTGCCCTTGCTTGCTGGGTAGTGTCAGGGCACATCTGTGTTGACAACCCTGATCTGTTTCCCAGAGGCCCCTGCACTGACTGTCCTAAGGAGGTTGCCAGGGCAAGCTAAGCAACTGTCTTCATGGGTGACTTGGGTGAACCACTGAATCTCCCCTCTGCCTCAGTCTTCCTGTTGGTATCTGTAGGATGGGCGTCTCAACCACACTCATGAGGTAGGGATGTCTGAAGGTTAATGGAAAGTCTATTTGGGCTCCGAGGACAATGCCAGGGACACGGTAGCACCACCAGCTTACTATCGCCACCGTCACCAGATTCTTTACCGTAAATCCTCGAGGGGCACGGAGCTAAATCAAGTCTCCTTGGAATATCCTGTTTCCTTCTAGATGAGAAGAAGCAAATGGTAGGCACTGGAGGCCCAGGGCGGTGACTCACCGTGGCGTTGACTGTGAGCTGGTACGCCTGCGTGACCTCGTAGTCCAGCTCCCGGATCACGGTGACGATGCCTCGGGCGCTGTCGATGGCAAAGAACTGAGATGGGGGCTGGAAGGAGTAGAGGACGCTGCCGCCGGCACCCAGGTCAGGATCGGTGGCGTTGACGATGAAGATGGGCGTCCCCACTGGTGTGTTCTGAGTGAGAGCAAAGTAAATAAGAGGTTGAGTCTCACTTCACCTGAAGCAGCTGCTCCCGTCAGCCGCCATTCCTCCCGCCCTGCAAAGGCCATTAACCGTGCCCCTGCAGCCAACCGAACCCAGCCTGTCATTTCCATTCTAAGCGGGTTCGGAGGAATGTAAAATGCATGATTTCTTTCTTCCCCTTTTTGATGGCCTCCTGGTGGCTGTAAGAGCACTGGGCCCCAAAGACGGCCTGCTTATCCCAGAGTCCTGGAAGAGGGGCCTTTCGGTCCCCAAACCCATTTCTTGGTGGATCCGCTTCCTTCGTCCAGAGCCCCTTGGCTGCTCAAGCTGCAGCAGATTGCCCTGGAGGGTGACTAGGAACCTGCCTGTGGGAATCTGCCAAGGGCAAGGAAGACTGGGAGGTGTGTACCTGGATTGGGCTGGGGGGGGGGGGGAGGGAGGCTTGGAGGCTCCAAGGGGAGGGGCCTCCCCTGCCATCCTGTCAGCTGAGTATCTGTAGTTGCCTAGCTGACTCTGCCTCCAAGGAGCATTCCAGGATGCTGTAACTCTTGTTCTATCATTCATGTAAGCCTTGTCCCTTTCTGACTCAGGGTGGCGGGTGAAGGCCACTTCCTCACGAGGCTGGGATGGGGCTTCCACATTCCCCAGGAAGTTTTTTTTTTTTTTTTTTTTTTTTTTAAAGATTTATTTATTTATTTATTATGTATACAACATTCTGCCTCCATGCCAGAAGAGGGCACCAGATCTCATTACAGATGGTTGTGAGCCACCATGCAGTTGCTGGGAATTGAACTCAAGACCTTTGGAAGAGCAGGCGGTGCTCTTAACCACTGAGCCATCTCTCCAGTCCCAGTTTATATGCCACGCCCTGTAACTCACCACCCTGGCCTGTGGGCCTCAGCCAGTTCTCACCCTCCCTCACAGCCTGCAGTTCCATTGGCCTCAGAGGGTGCCTGGCACGCAGACTAGACAGTGAACAGTCCCGCGAGCACACGGTCAGACCTCGGCAGCACTAAGTGGTTATATTCTGAGCGTCTGCTATATTGCCTGCCCCTGTCCACCCCTGTCTCCACAGTGTCTGTTCATCACTGGCCGCATGGATTTCTCTATACTGTAGAAAGTCTGGACACACTGTAGGAAAGACACTTGAAGGAGGCCCTTTGCAGGGAGGGGAAGGTGAAAACCACCAGTTATACCTACTTGCCGCAGCACTGGTATGGGGCACAGGGGGCAACTTGTCCAAAGCCACACAGCGAGGAAATGGGCAAGCGAGCAAGGCCTTGGGTTCAAGTGCTGCTGATTCCAAGCACGTGATCTCAACCTCTACAACCAAGGCTGTCCTAGAACCATGGAATTGGCTCTTTCGGGCCAACCAGTGCTTCTGGAGAGCCCAGCTTCTGAGTTGCTATGGTCCTACCAGAGCTGGCCAATTCTCCTCCATTGATGGCCTAGTATGGGGCTGACGGGACATCCCCTAACACTCTGCTGATGGGAACAGAAGACTGGCAGTGGGAAGCCTCTCCCCTGGTCACCATTTGTAGATCCCCAGTACCCTTGGCACAGAACACCCCACACAGACTGGCCCTGGATTGTCCTTCATGCATTATTTCCTAGTTGCATGGAGCCATTTGTACTGCTCCAACCCAGCAGCTCCCTTGCACCCTCCACTAGTTCTGCCCTCTCCCCATCTTGTCTCCATGAAGCTAATCTGTTGGGAGTACAGTGGACAAGAGGTAGCATTTCTGGCATAGCCAGAACACCAACTGGAATTCCAGCCTCACTGTGTGTCTCTGGGTCAGTCACCTAAACTCTCTGTTCCTTAATCCCCTTTCTGTATGCTAATGTTAATGCTATCTTATTGGGTTAGTGGGAAGAGGGCAGACCTACAGCTCACTAGCGTAAACTCTCCAACATCTACATGTCCAGAAGGTAGATGCTATGACTGTCTCATCAGATCACCTACTAGAACTGTACAGACAGGTCACCACAGGGCAGGGCAGGGCAGGGCAGGGTAGGGTAGGGCAGGGAGGTCTCAGGAAATACAGTAAGCATTAAAAACACTGTGCTGGCATTCCCTGTCTGCCTTCCCTGCCTCTGCACCACAGGGTAGCCTGCTCTGTGTCCACCCCCCCCCACCCCCACCCCAGACCTCAGTTCCCTTGCTTGCTGGCTTCCTGATAGACTGTACCAATTGGGAGTGGGGGTAGGGCTGACAGGAGCTGGGGAGGGGGAGGAGAAAAGCCTGAGTGCAAGGTCCCACCCCTTTTCCCATGAGCCCCTGCAGTAGGCGGTACCTCTCTCCATGGCCAGCCGTGGGTGCTTCAACAGTCCTTATCTTCCTCCACTCCTGCCTACCTGCTTGGATCCTCCATGTCCCTCAAAGATCCCATGTTGAAGGCTTGCTCCCTAGCCTGAGGTGCTGCTGGAGGCAGCAGAGCATCTAGGAAGAGGGGCCCTCCTGGAGGAAGTTAGGTACTGCCCCCCTCCCTCTCTCCTTCTCTCCCTCTCTCCTTTCCCTTCTCCTTCTCCCTGTTTCTTGATTGCCATGAAGTGAGCACCTTGCTCAGTCCATCCTTCCCACCATGATAGTCTACATCACTATAGGCCCACAGCAATAGAACCAAACAGCTATGGGCAGAAACCTCTTAGGCTGTGAACCCCAATACACCTTCCCTTCTTTTAAGTCAGTTTCTTTCTTCTCTCTCTTCATGTGCACGTATGTCTGCCCATGTGGTCATGCTCACATGCATACACATGAGTGTGGGTGTGCATGCATGTGTGCACGGAAGTACAGAGGTTGGTACTGGTGCCTTCATCAGTCACTTCCTATTTTTTTTTTTTTAAGACTAGATCTCTCGCAGGACCTGGAGCTGATGGTTTCAGCTAGACTGACTGGCTGACTCATGAACCCTAAGGATCCTCCTGCCTCTGCCTCCCTGGCCCCAGAGTTACAGCCATGTGCCACATTTGTTGTTGTTGTTGTTTTGTTGTTTTTTTTTTAGTTTTATTTTTACTTTTTATTGTTGTTGTTCTTGCTGCTGGGAACCAAACTCAGTCCTTGTGCATATTCAGGAGCCATTTCTCCAGCCATCTTAAAATGATTTCTTTGGGTCTTTTGTCTCAGCCCTGGAAAGTGACTAATACACTACCCCCCTTGAAAGTGGGCATTTCCCAGACATGCCTTCACTGAAGCTATCTAAGAAGATCTCTTTCCTTTGGACCCTCATGATCACAGTCACCTGTAAATCTGTAGCTAGAAGATCAAGCTCCCCTGGTACAGGGTTCCATAAAGACAGCCTCCACCGTGATGCTCCCTCAGCCTCCAGTTCCATGCCCTAACCACTCCCCTCTAAAGCACACACATGCCCAGATATGTTTTAGAGACGCAGGCCTCGTGCAGGATACAGCTCAGCTCAGCAATACGGCCCCATCAGACGTCACTAGAGGCTCCATCCCAGAGGGATGAGGACATTTCGCCTGTCCACACTTCATGGTCTAGGACAAACTCTTAGGCTCTGTGAACATCGGGTCTCTGGAGTCAGGCGTGAGGCCCAGAGGACACTGGAGATGGGGACTAGAAGGCCCATTTGTGCCCAACGTTGGGGACAGTGTCTCACACAGTGAAAACCCATTTGATTTCTGCATAACTTAGGATAGGTTTTAAATGACCCTGGCAAAGAGCCATTCATAAACTTAGAAGGGAAGACATTGGGCAGAAAGAGTGCTGACTTCCCGCATTTCGGATCCCGGGCCCCATGCTCTACCAAGGATCAGCACACACACTAGAGCCTCTCCAGTGCCAGCTGCTGCTCTAAGGGATGCACAGATGGTGACACAGGCCTGCCTTCTCAGCACAAGCAGATTCTCGGGGGCCAGGCACATCTGGTCCCTGTAGACAGTGGAACTTGGAGGCTCAGAGCAGGAACCTGGAGTCAGACCCCCAAATTCACAACCCAGGTAATGTATCAACTGTTTAACCCCTTTTGATTTCCAGGTCCTCGTGTGTAAAATGGAACCGTTAATGGCACAGCCTCTCGGGGACGATGTGGGAAAGAATTACACAGGATGAGGTGGGAATAATAGGATATGCATCTTACAGGAGACATGCAGCAACACTCAACAAACGGTCACTGCGCAGCCCTGTTATTCTAGCAGTGAAATGGCATCCCAGGCATGGGGAGATGAGACCCCATGTAAAAGGAGGAGAGCCTACGGATGAATTTCTTCACCATGAAATTGGACAGGTACCTTTGGTATGGAGAGACGGCTCAGTGAGAAGAGGCACTCGCTGCCATGCCTGATGGCTTGAGTCTGACTTCTGGGACTCACACAGTAGAAGGAGAAAGCTAACTCCCACAGGAGGTCCGTGTGTGTGTGTGTGTGTGTGTGTGTGTGTGTGTGTGTGTGTGCATGTGTGTACAGGCAAATAAATGTAGTATTTCTTTTCAATTCAAGTAGAGAACCTGTCCATGTATTGGTTCCTTGTTTCTGCAACAAACAAGCCTGGGAAATATTCCCAAGGGACCCTGCAGGGGGTGTAGAGCCTATAAGAGGAAGAGAGAGTTGGGCCTAAGATGAGGGGTAAGCTGAGGCCGGGGACGTCCCTAAACCAAAAGGCCAGTTCTGACTATGGACCATTCTGGATGCAGGGGCTTCAAGAGGAGATCCTCTGGGCCAGGCCACTCATTTGACAGATGAGAGAAGTGAGCCCAGGGAGGTATTATGTTCTGCCCTAGGCTAGCCGTGGCTCCTGATGGGTGATCCAGGTCTCACCATGGCTCCTGACAGGCGGCTGCAAACCAAATGTTTTGGTTCTTATACAGCTTTCCTCAACCTCCCACAGAAGCCAACGTGCCTCCTCATCCACCCTCCTTCCTCAGCTCCGCTCAAGAGATGAGCCAGGTCACGCGCCAAGCAACTTCAGACCCAGGATCTATTTGATTGGTGCCAGAGTAACCACCTGACCTGCATAGGCCAATCAGATAAGGTTATGGAAATTAAATCAATTTGCTAAGGGAAACAGCATCCACTCAGGGGTGGGATGGGCACTGGGACAGGTCCATGTGCAGTGAGGGGAATATCCATCTAGGGGAGGGAGGAGGTGAGGCTCCCTGGGTCCTCTCTACACTGATCCTCACACACCCCTTTGGCTGCTGCTGTGTGGGACCTGACATGTGAGGTGTTTCTCGCGGACACCTTTTTGCTTCTGTGGGTCTTAGCTCTTTGCTCCCATTTGACACCTCTAGAACATGCCTTAAACATGTGCTAGGGCTCCTTATTCCCAAACAACACCACAGGCTCCCCCACTTCTCCTGCTGGCATCCTTCCCCGTCAGTGCCCACAGTCAGCATAGAAATCTAAATACCTGGCCACCGTTCCCTGGTCACAGCTCGGCCAGGGCTTGCTGGACGTGACTCAGAGGCTCCAACACTCACTCGCTGACTATCCCTTCTGAATGTACAGATCAACACAGATCACTGCAATGATTCACACGGCTGTGGCAGGTGACAGAATGAGCAAGAAACAGCCCGATCACGCACTTGTCACAGTCAACCCGGAGTGACGCTTCTATAGCCCTTGTCCCTTTCAAATCTCAGGCTGCCCCTTTCAGCAAATGGCCATACCACATAGGTCACAGGCAGGGCAGGCCTCCGCCTCCTCCAGCCCCCCATTTAAGCTCCACATCACTTGCGATGGGCCGGCTGTAAATGGGCCACCCTGTGCAATTCTGAGACAAATAAATCTTGTTGCTACTCCTTGGGGTGACAAGGGAATAGACTCTGGGAAAGTTCTGCCGTGCTCGGGATCTTGTTCGTTAATAATAATGATGAATGGCTTGCTTCTCCCATGCAGGCTGAGCTACATTCTACTCCAGGCTTCTCTGGAGGTGGCTTAGGGTGCTCACTGGAACAGAGTAGGGTGGGGGGCTGTACACTGCCAGGGAGAGAGGCGGGGGAGGGGACAATGCATGGAAGGTTGGAGCTAAAGAGAGGAGAGAGTGATGAGAGAGAAAGCCAAACAGACACAAAGAAAAGTGGGATGGGGCAGGGAAAGGACAGCTGGGACCCAAAGGAAAAAGGGAATCAGAAGGGAAGAATGTCCTGGAGGAGCCGGGGCCAGGACACAGTTGTTGGGACAGAAATCAAAGGCACAAGGAGACACTATGGAGGGAAAGTTGTAAACAAAGGAAATGAACTGAGAAAGTATCTGGCTAGAGAAAAGCATTAGTAGAAATGCTTGCCCAGCATGCAGAACCCTGGGTTCGATCCCCAGCACTGAGAACATCAGCTGTGGTGGTGCACACTAGGAATCTAGGCACCGAGGAGGTTGAGGCAAGGGGATCAGAGGTTCAAAACCAGCCTGGGCTATGTGAGACCCTGTCTCAAAAAAAAAAAAGACAGCCACTTTTTTTTTTTTTTTAAGGGCAGAAAGACAAGTGGGAGAAAGAACTGGCAGCTCGCGGATCACACTTCTCACGATCATGGGGCCCCTCCCCGGCTAGATGAATTCTGTACCCTTGACCAAATCCAGACAAACCCGCAACCATCTCTGCTTAGGTGCTATCTCTAAAGGCATTATTAATATTTATGGAATGCTTGCTAGATGCAGCTACAGTCTTTAATATCTTATTATAGAGCCTGTTAGGAAATGCATTAGTAATAAATTCCCAGCAGATGGAGTTCTGACAAGGTGCAGGTGGCTTGGTGGATCTGAGCTGGGAGAAGACCCTTCTTGAACACGTGTGAGCCACTCAGAGGCTAGGAGCCATCCCTCGGGTAGGGCGGAGGAGAAGAGAGAGGTTAGCTGGGGATGCAGCCTGGTGAGAGCTGGTCTAGGTTAGAGGAGACAGGACTGATGGACACTTTAACCCTGGAGGAATTCCAGAAGCAACAGGGTACCTTGAGTTCCTTGTACTTTCTCAGATGACAAGAAAGCTCCTAGTACAACAGGAAGGATGACTGCCTAGTTCTCGGGGCCAGGGAGGCACCTGTGTTTTGGGGTTCCATGGATTGCCTCGGCAAGGTGCCACTTCCAGAGGTCTTGATGACATTCTTATTGTCACCTATTGACTACGGAGGGGAAGGAATAGGGTCTATAGGACAATAGGGTCTAGAGGACATGCATTGTAGTCCTGGTTCATATAGATCAGAAGTATGGAAGTCAGGAAGGGCAGGTGGAAATGGCCAATTGAAGGAGCATGAAGGAGCAGGGACAGGTGTATACCTGGTCTCTCTGGAGCTCTCTGGGGTTTCATTATGGTCAAGGCAGGGCACTCTTAGGCAGGCACAAACCTGCATGTGTAGATCTGTGGCCCATCCCTATGAAAAAAAGCTAGGAGAACTCATTTCATGACATCTCTTCTCCTGATCACTGTCTGTTCTCTCTTCTCAGGGGGTGGCACATGTTCAACCTGATGTTGCTGGAAGACTCTTCCCTGGGATGGCACCCCAAGTGGTCAGATCTTTCCAGAAGATTCATACAACTCTGAGCCCTGCTTTGCAGCATGTATTGCCTTTGCAGGAAGCCAGATAGACGGCCACAAACATGCTTACTGAACAGCCACTAGCTCCTGATTGCAACCTGCAGGAGTGGCTCTGGAGTTCTCCCCAGACCTCTCTTGCTGCCATGTGCCTTGGCCCCTTTACAGTTTTTAGGCTGTCTCTTGTCTGTAGAAGGCGCGAGACAGATATTGTTGAAGAGTCAGGGTCTTTCCAGCAAACATGGCAGACGCAACACATTCATTTATGTCTGTTTTGGTCCCAGCCCCTCACCAAGATGACTTAAAGCAAATTAAAAATGCATTAAGTCCACAAGGGCAAAGAGAACAGTAGAGGGGACCACAGCACACGAGAGATGCCAATGAAGCTGTGGAAACTGGAAACAGATGGTTGTCTTAGGAGGCCAGGAGGTTGTGTCTAGAAAAGCCCAGGACCCGCGAAGTTCACATTACACCGTAGGTGAGGGACTGTGTAGGGCTGAGGATGGGACTGGAGGCAGAAGTCTTTTGGACCCAAATGAGGTTGGGTCCCCAGTTCTTGCAGCAGATCACAGGTCCCTTTCTAGATGGCTTTGTTAAGGGACTCCAGACTGCAGGCTGGGAGCTGGGGCAAGGACTTGAGACCTGTCCAAAAAAAAAAAAAACAAAAACAAAAAACCCAAAAACCCCTCAACTGATCCAATATAGGAGGAAGGTAAGGAATTCCTTTTAACATACTAAGAAGTGATCAATTATGCTAGAATATTTAAGGACAAGGAAATGATCGGCTCGTGGAACACAAAGTAAGCAAATAGGAGAAGTGAATGAATTCTAGGAACAGGGACTGGAGGCAGGACCCTTGGGATCTGACTCTATTCTTCTCACTTCTAGTCCTAGCCTGAGCTGTTAGTGTGATTAGATGCTGGAGGCTTCATCCTGTCTCAGCTCAGCTTCTGGTTTCCGGGAAAATGGAGGTTCCATCTGCGGACTATCACCTTTAAGTCAGTTGGCTGAAATGGAGAAACCTAGAGACAACTGTCTCTGCACATCTGGGTTATGCTCTTGCTGCTCTATGACCCTCTGCCTGACTCCATTCTTGGTGGCTGTAGGACATCAGTGGGCATATATGAAACCTCGGTTTTCCCAACCAGGAAATGGGTATAATAATCTCTGTGCCACCTTCAGCGTAGCTGAGGTTGAGATGGGAAAAGCTGAAATGGTTGCAGAGTCCATGCTTTCTGGGTATCAGCAGAAGGCTCAGAATGCATCAGGATTTCAGATTTCCACATTAAGAGTGTACAACTCGTTAGGTCCATGAAAATGCATTCAGACTTGAAGTTTGCAACACTCCTGGTCCTGAAAAGTTTGGATGTGGGATACTCTTATGTGGTGAATGAAATGTTCAAGAATCAAGGTTTCCTGGGGGTTTGAGTGGGTGCTGGGGACCCTGACCACCCATCATGGGTAAAGCCTGGGGTTCTATATGCCTGGCACCACGAACAAACACACCAAATGCTATCAAAGGCCCTAACAAAACCTTCACACCCTCCTACAGAGTCAGAAAATTCCAAGATAAGAATCCAGGGTGTCTGTGTGTGTGTGTGTCCACTGGGAGTCGTGCTAACAAATGACCTCAAGTCCAGGGATTGGACCCGGAGGCTGGAGCTGCAGGTGGTCCCGAGACCTCGTAGATTTTGGATGCACGGAGTCTCCTAGAAGTTTTTGTTGTTTTGTTTTGTTTGTTTGTTTTTCTAGCCTTTCATGGATCTGGGGGGAGGGCAGCTTCCATCTGTGGAGGATTTCCTGCATGGGGCTCTAAGTGTGTCATCTCAGTTCACACAGCAGCTGGGTGGCAGACTGTGTTATCCCTCCATCCTTTGGATTCCAGAGCAGTGTGACATTGCTCACACCCCAGCGGGCTGCTCTACAGCTTAAGCTTTTAATCATCATACGGCCACTGTCCCTAGTGCCCAGGAGCAGGGTGTGATGGACAAAGGGACCTTGGGAAACTAGGACCCATGATGCCATTTTGGCTCAGTACCAGGGAATGCCAGTGCCGGTCAGTGGCGCCACGGAAATGACTTAGGTCATTTTAAGGACCCAGATTCGTAAGTGACAAGTGTCAGTGTTCTTTGCGGGGAGTACCTGGATGAGTAAATGGCTAGGACCCATCAGGCTCATTCGTCCATCTGTCCTGGACAGGTTTAGAAAACAAGGGGGAAGACTGCCTTGGTCATTCCTTACCTTTCCAGCTAAGAAATGGTGAGCTCATGAAAAAAGTCCTTGTGGGAGAAAATACAGAATGTGGGGCTATGAAGGAGTTGTGGTAGGAGCCCCAGCTGCACACTTTGTGCACTCTAGGGATGCTGGACAGACTCTCTGGTTCTCAGGTTCCTAACAGTGGGATGCACACAATAAGATTATTGTCCCTTATGGGAAACACCACGGAAAGGGCTCCGTGTGCAGTAGGTGTCTAAGGAAGATTAGGCTCTGACAACCTGGGGCAGGCATGGGGGTGAAGAGTGGCCACCTGGGCAGACAAATGGTCTGTATAGTCTAGATCTATAAAGTGTTCTGCAAATGTCACTTCTAGTGGGGAGGGTTGGATCCTGAAGCCTGAGGTTCCTGCCCTGTTCTCAGCAGAGATGCATTCATCCCCCTCTATCTCCAACCCAAAGGGGCTCCATCTCCCAGCCCTAAGCCTTATTCCTTCCCTTGATGATGGGTTGTGCTAAACAAATGAATATGTAAATTTCCTTAGGGCAGGCCTTACAGCTCAGGCAGCTATTGCTAATGAATGGATTGGAATAAGGAGACAGCAACAGTTCTCAGCCTCCCTCCTGCCTCTCCCCTCTGGCTCCTCCCTCTCCTGTGCTCCACAAAAGAACCGAGAAGAGTACCCAGATGGAGAGGTGGGTGCAAAAGCAGCAGAGGCTGGATGGGAGCAAGGATGGCATAGGGTGCTGTGGCTTGTTCCCCTCCCACTCCTATGGGTACAGCTACCGCCCTTCAGATGGTGAGAGGCTGTCACTTAGTACCTGGAGAGCACCTGGATGGACAGAGCCAGAGGCAGGAGGGGTGTAGGGGACAGCAAGTAGGTTTCACAGAGGCTGAAGGCTTACCGAGAACTGGTTGGCATTGACCCTGAACCAGGCAGAATAGGGTGACCAAGAAATTCACTGGGTCCTGGGGACTATGGGAAGGTGGTTTAAGTCTTAATAGGTGGAGAGAAATTGGAAACCTGGCATGGTGGCACACACCTGTAATCCCAGCACTCAGGAAGTGTAGGCAGGAGGATCAGGAGTTCAAGGCGTTTTTACCTACATAGGAAGTTCAAGACCAGCCTGGACTTCAGGGTACCCTGTCTTGAGAGGGAGAAAAAATGACTTGAGAAGATACCTATACCCAGAACTGGTTGGCACTAGCTGGGGATTTCTGAGATGGTACCAGTGTCGAACCACCACCAGCCTCTGTCTCATACATTTTTCAGAGAATCCTGCGTGGCACCAGGGCAGAGAACAGACCCTGGCTCAGGAATGTCAAGACTCAAGCAAAGGGGCCCTGGCCGTCGTCACTCAGGTGGTCACTGGAGAGCTCAAATTACCTGGCCTTCTCTTACCCTGTCCGAACAAGGATGGAAGGTGGCTTGCCCAACTGCTCATCAGTCTTAGCTTCTTGGGGATGGGTGTGGACCATGACCCAGAGCCAGAGCGCTGAGGATCTGGACTGTGTGGCCCCCAAGTGTAGTCCTAGACAAGGTACAGTCACACCCTTCCTGCAGCAAACGGGAGGTACCCTTGCTGGAAAGTGACTTCCATCATCAGATACACAAGGGCTGCAGGTTCTGAAGGGGGAAATCACCAGCCATCTTCTTCTCTTTCCTTTTTTCTTTTCTTTTCTTTTCTTTTTTTTTTTTTTTTTTTGGTTTTTTGAGACAAGGTTTCTCTGCAGCTTTTTTTAGAGCCTGTCCTGGATCTCTGTGACTTCTCTTTCCTTTTTAAAGAGCCTTCCTTTCTACAGGCATATGTGACACTCTCAGGGATGGAATAAAACAGATTCTGGTGTTCCACTCTGCCAGAGGGGCTCACCCTATACCAAGCTTAGAGGGCACTGTCTCACAAGGGGCCATCCATAAAGGAAGAACTCAGACAGCAAAAGGCACCACAGGCCAAGACGCAAAGAAGCCTGGTGTCCTGTGAGTCAGTCTCCTTAACTCGCTGATGGATATCACAATCCCTAGGGATGGGTCCTGCAGACAAAAGAATTCTGCATTATCTAGTTTAGACTGGCTGATATCTAGTGACCAACTTCATCACTGCCAGGGATTGGCAGCCTTGGGTTCTATGGCTTGCCTGGAGGTGGCCAGAATACCCTCTCACCTAAAGAACTTATACATTCTAAAGGCTGAGATGGTAGGGCCTCTGTCTCTGATGTCTTGGGCAAGTCAGGGCCTGTGAAAGGCATAGGGCAGTGGCTAGCTCCTTATTAACCATGGTCGGCTGGACTCCTCCACTGGCTTCAGGCACACTCAGAGGCCCTATCCCATGTAGACTACAGATGGCCTCCAGACAGACCCCAAGAAAAGATGGAGGCCCAGAAACGTCACTCAGAAGTGGTCCTTGGACATGCACTGCCTCATGAACTGAGTAGGGAAGGTAACTCCACAATGGGTCGAACTGACCAGCCACCTGGTCCAATTCGAAAAAGTTCCAAGGCCTCTTCTACCCCACCTACAGTTAAGGATGCAAAGACATCTCTATGAGATGTCCTCCCATCCTTCCTCCTTTTTGTCACCACAGCGAGTGGTGACACACAGCAGCTCCCAGGCTGGTACTCTGTCCACAGGAAATGGGAGAGCTTGGGATAGAAGTTGCTGCCTTTCATTAAATGGAGTGCTAACACCATGAATTTCAAATGAAACCCAGATGAAGAGGACCCTGGCAGCCTCACCTCCATTTGATATTAATTGGGCGACACTTTGCTTTAATGGTACATTAATTAATGCAGAATCTGCATGGAAGTCCGCGTGACACTCACATTAATACAAATGAATTCATTACCATCGGTGTTATTACAAGAAATGACAAATAAATCTGTAACAGTGGGACCCTTCAAATAATAATCACGAATCATTAGGTCTGGGCTCCGCTCTGTTCCTTGGTACTGGCTTGCAGATGCATGTGTGTATGTTCTATACTTTTGTGTTGGGGGCTTGCAGGAGGGTGCTGAAGGGTTGGCTCGTGACTCTCATCCCTCCCCCAACCTACAAGGTCTTTCTTTTTTTTTTTCCAAAGAGCTTACCCCCAGATAGGGAGTCCCTCCCATGTCAGGAATGAAACTGAGGTTGGCCCTGCAAAACTCCATCTTGTCCAATGTATACACTCTGCCCTGAGTTTAGGAGAGTGGGGAGGGAGTAGCAATAATGGGTGCCCTCAGGTGCACCTGGGTAGGGTTTCCCATAGTGAGTCTTGTCTTAATGTCGCACCCCAAAACTTCAGATGCCTTGGGTCCAGTAAGCAGCACTGGTATTAAATTATAAATGCTTTTTGGTCCTCAGCACACTTCTCTGGAAAAGAGAACTATTCAGGGAGGTCAAGGGACTGACACCCAGCTCCGCAGAATTGAAGCCATGCTTGGGATACAGCTCTGCGTTAGTATACAGCTTCCAAAGCTCCAAGTCATTGCAAGAGAAGTTCCTTGCTGCACCTGGCCAAGATTAGCACCCTAGGGACAGCAGGAAATAGCTGGCTACACATGACAGTTCCATCCAACTCTCCACTCCCTTGCTTGGTGCTTCATTTGGGACCCCAGAAGCTGCCACAGCTGCCCTCTCCCTAGTTGCCCCTCACACCCTCAGACTGCCCTAAAGTCATGGTCAAAACCATTTTTAATTCTCTGGGGGTTAATAAGCAAGGCTCTCAAGAAACCACAATGAGCAAGATCCTAAGAAACCAGCTTGGAAGAAAGAGCAGCACTGGCCTGAGTACTTAGGATGGAGCTGACATTCCAAATAGCTGGCACACAGGTTGCCTCTCCTCCATTGCATACTCAAGGAAGACTGTTCCCAGTGAGTCCCAGTACCAGACTTCAGAACTCCCAACCGGGCACATCAAGCTGCTACCGTCAAAAGGTTAGAGTGGCCAAGTGATTTCAAAGTTGCTTGGTACCTGTTTTCAGAAGCCTCTGCTCCCAATAGAGGCCTTTGAAATGAGAACCAGTCTCCTCTAGTAGGGATGCCTGAGAGCACTTCAGCTCGGTGGCCAAGGGACTGTCACTAAATGACCTCCCTTGGAGGCCAGCTCTCAAAGTCTGGAATTCTCTAGCATAACTGGATTGTTCCTCTCCTGTGAAAATCCACCTGCCACAGCATGTTGACTTTTGACTAACAGTCAAAGTAACACGGAGACCAAATCCAGCATTCCCACCCTCGGGCCTCTACTGACACATCCTATCCATGGGCCCTGCCTGATGACCTGCCCTCGGCCTTCTTCCTCAGACACTGCTGCTCTATAGATGAGATCCTGGCTCACTTCACTGAGAGGCTACAGTCCAAGGTTGGGTGTGTGTGTGTGGGGGGGGGATGGGCTCCAGCTCCCTCTTCCGTCCACGGTCTCCTTCATTCACACTGGCACCAAATGGACCGATTAATCACCTAACATTGTTAACTGTACTAATTACACTCATTCTGGAAACTTGTGGAACAATTATTTACTGTCTCTGCCTCCTGAGCTATCAATTATGGTGATTGCAGGCAGTCTGTCACTCTCGGAGAAGACAGCAGTGGCCCCTCTAACCTCGGAGCTGGCTTCTCAAGAACTCCTGGAGGGCTTTGCCTGGAGTCAGGGTACAGCCTGCAGGGGACTTTTCAAGGAGACAGGCCTGGCCATTTCAAGTCAGGTGAGTGAAACGCCACTCCTGAATGAAGTCTATTAGAACACGGTGCTTCCTGCTTGAAGATGAAGCCTAGGTAGAACTCGGGAGACTATATACTCTACCCTGCATCTCCATGGATGTACACGGTGCCTTCCCTGGCCTGGGTCAGTATCACAACCCAAAGATCTATGGGAAGGCTATTTGCACATGGTCCATGCTGGATTTTCTCAGGCTCCCCAGTATGGGGATCCCCAATAGAGGGCTCTGGCTTCTATCCAGCCTGCTCTATTAACAGGTCTAAGATTCTGTCCCCCAGAACTTGTTAAGCAGAGGACAGTGCATCTAGCCAGACAGGACTGTTGCTACATGAAGCAGACAATGGAGTCGTGTGCAGGGAAGGGAGCAGGTTTCTGCCCTCTATTGCCACTGGCCTGAGCACTGACCCACAGGCTGTCTTCACCCAATATACAAGGATCGCCTGTCCCTACAAACTGCCTGGCCACAGCGTGTGATGTGAGGCACAGGGCTGTCGCACTTACTCAGGCACATAGCAGGCTCCTGCAGGCTGTGGTTCCCTGTCCCCTGGGCTCCCTCCCCCATCCCAGCCCTCCCACTGCCCCTAGCACACACTGCCAAACATCAGGACTGAAAGCACTTAGAGCCAACTGCTGGGCCCAAATCTATTGCTGTGCAGAGAAATGCACTCCATCACCGCGCGGTTGACAAGCTCCAGGTGGGCTGGAGAGGCCGCAGAGCCTTCCCTAGACTGTTGCCCCTCTCCTCCGGTGGGTAGGAGAGAGGCCGAGGGGCTCCTAGCCCTGACCACAGCAGCCAAGGGAACTCCAATTCCAGGGAGGCCCTTGGGTCTCAAACCAACCATCTTGATACCTGAACATGGGTATCAAGGACACTTTAGACTCTACATACCTATGAAGTTAGCTACAGATCTGCCCTGGAAATTGCATCCTTGGCTCTGTGAGTGCTGAGACAATTGTACTGTATACAGCTGTAAGGCCGGAGACCAGAGCTGATTTCCTCGTTCTCTGCTCTTCGACCTCTCCCACCCTCAAATCTTTTCTATGCCATAGCAAGTGATTCCTTACTAGCGCCCCTTCTTCCTGGTTTTAATCTGGTTTCCGTTGCTGTGACAAAATACCTGTGTCTGTATACTTTATAATAAAAAAGAAGTTCACCTGGCTCATAATTCAGAGGTTAAAATTCCAAGATGGGCAGTCCATTTGTTCAGCCGCTTGTGGGGATTTCTTGGCCATATCACAACAGAGTGGATTAAGAGTAGGCAAAAGCAGCTGAGTGTAGAAAAGTCCAATGCATGGAGAACAAAGGTCCAAGACCTGGGGAACAACCTTAATGATAACCTGCTCTAGTACTCAGCATGGGGACCAGAATCCACTGCTTCCCATGGTGGAATCCAGGGCACATATCCTTCCACCACCAGACCCCTCTTTCTAGAAGGTTCCACCCTTCAACACTGCCCCATTGGAGCTCAAGCTTCCAGGACAACAGGCTTCCTTCGGGGTCAATCTCAGACCATGTGCACATTCTAGCGTCCTCAGTTCTCCATGTTGTGTCCTAAGGATTTTGCCCACTGAGCCATCTCCTCCCCTCTCCTGAAAAACCATCCTTTCTTAACGGCAGGCAAGCCAGACAACAGCCTTTGACTCTTCTCTCGAGTTTCTCCCTTCTATTAATCCCATAAACATTGACTGCACAGTAGAAGGGCACCCACCGGACCGACTCTCGTGGGGCAGGCCAAGCAGCAAGTCTGCAGGCACCAGTCTCTCCCCCGTCCTAAGATCTAGCCTGAAAGAAGCTGAAGCTGAACAGTGGCCCCTACATTCTCCACCACTGAGATCTGACATCTGCTGGTCTTGCTTATGTTCCCTGCCTAGAACGTGTTCCTCCTGTGTTTATCCAGTCATCTGACATATCATTACCGAACCCCTGGTATGTGTCAGCTGATGCTCAAGGGCAGGGGTGCAAGGAAAATGTCTGTCACCTTTCACGTTCTACTGAGCTGGAATCCCTTGATTTCCCCGAAGCGGGCTGGGCTTGCTCCTGCCATGGGCCTGAGAGCGCCTGCCCTGCGCTGTTGCCACCTGATCACCAGGGCATCTCTCACTCTGCTCTGCTGAAGAATCAAGGCTGAACGAGGCGCACTAACACTTCACAGCCGCCTGGGGCCACCACAGCCCAAACACGTTCTTGGCCTGAGACAGTGACTTTCTCATTTCCAACTTGGCTGCACAGATCCGGGCTGAGAGACACTGGAGACAGCGGGGCCAGTGGCTGACGTGAACGGAGAGAAGTGACTCTGTCTGAAAGTCATGGTCTCAGTAGGGTGGGTCTTTGGGATCAGACGTGGAGAGGGGTTACAGCGTGGAAGATGGGGTCTACTCGCCTCAAGTGTGAGGACTCTACGGCCATCCTTCACAGGGCCAGATGTCCTTGAACATGTGATAGGCACGCCGCCACCTCAATCTGATCATTGCATATGGTGTTTGTGTGTTATAATGCCACATTATAGCCCAGAAACATGGGCAACCACTATGTGTCAAGTCAACAATGTTTATATTGGAAGGGGCTGGAGAAATAGCTTAGTGGTTAAGAATATTTACAGCTACTAACAGAGGACCTGAGTTTGGTTCACAGCACCTACATCAGGTGTTTCACAAGAACCTGCAGCTACAGCTCCTACAGACCTGATGCATTCTTCTTGCCTCTGTGGACAACTGTTTACACATGTTCATACCTACACAGTACATTCACATTAAATATAAATAAATTACACAATATAACACAACATACACACATGCCATGCACTCAAAAAAAAAAAAAGTTGCGTCAAGAAGTGTTTGAGGGCAAAGACACACCAGCCTTGTGCAGTTTGGGCCCTGTGCTGGTTTGGTTTTTATAAACTTGATATGAATGAGAGTCATTGGGAAGAGAAGAGCTTCAGCTGGGGAACTGTCTTCATCAGATTGGCCTATAGAAGTCTGGGGGTGCATTCTTGGGAGGGCCTAGCCCACTGTGGGTGATGCTACCCTTGAGCAGGTGGTCTTGTGAAGCTTAAAAAGCAAGGCTGAGCAGGCCACAGAGAGCAAGCCAATAAGCAGCATCTCTCGATGGTCTCTTTCAATTCCTGCCTCGGTGTTCCTGCCTCGGTGTTCCTGCCTCGGTGTTCCTGCCTCGGTGTTCCTGCCTTGGTGTTCCTGCCTTGGCCTCCCTCAGTGACAGATGTAAGCTGCACGATAAAATAAGCCCCTCCCTCCCAAGTCACTTTGGGTCACAGTGTTGATCACAGCATTTTCACACTGTTTATCACAGGTGTTTATCACACCAATATCAAGGTGAACTAGGACAGCCCTGGTACATCTCTTGGGTCCATACCACCTGTATGTCCTTCCGATGTTGCGTGACACTCCAGGGAGCTCAAGGCGAGCTTTGAAATAACTGCCACTCCATGACAGTGTGCTCGGGGAAGCTCCTGTGTCTGCCACATTGGGGCTGCTTAGGGCCCTGGGCTGTGCTGTGGAGCCAAATCCCTCTTCCAGTAGCCTGTAGGGCACTGGTGGGTTTCCTTTCCCACTGTCATAGCCAGAGGGACAGCCCTGATGCTACACCTGGCTCTGGCCCCAGGCTTATCCCATTGTGAACACATATGAGACCCAAGCTCTCCTGGGCCACCCCTAGGTCTAAATCTATCCATAAAATGACCATTTAACTGTGAAGAAATTGGAGTAGCCACTTGATGGGGTCCTATCTGGCTATGACAGTAAAAGGGCTGAGGTTTCTTTGAAGATAGAGAGGCATGAGACAGGCCTATGTCCTCACCCTGGGCACCTGCCACCAGTGTTCTTTGCTTCATTGGCTTCCTTAGTAAAGTAGCCCCTGCTTCCCAGACTGTGGGAGGGAGGGCTGGGGATGCAGAGCAACCCAAGATGGTGCATCTGCGACTCCGGACTAGGGTGGGCCTGCCACTCCTCTTCTCTACCCTTGTTCCTAATGGGTTAACTAACACTCTTCCCCCCTCCCCCCAGTATTCTCATTCTCTCAGCTGGAAGGAAGAAAAGTGGGCGTGGGCAGGCTCTGCCCAGGCCCTGATTGCTGCCTGCCCAGCCCTAGTCGGCTCTCATCTCTCAGTCTCCTCCACTCTGCCTGCCCCTGCCAGGCTAGGAGTGATTGGGACCCCTCCTGCTCCGGCTGATTAGGCCTCATTTCACCGGCCTGTTCCCACCTCTGTCTGGAACCTTCCTCTGTTATTAAGGTTGTTTGCCGTCCACTCTCCTGGTCCACTGGATGAGGTGAGCTTATTCGATTTGATTTCTCCCCCACTTTTCTCTTTTCCCTCTACTTCTGGCCGCGTTGCTCCTGTTTCCAGTGAGTCACACAGCCCGGAGCTCAGCAAAAAACTAGGAAAATTAACTCCAAAAGCTTCAGAGTAAAAAATAACTATAATAAGGCCAGGTGACTAATAAAAGCTTCATCGAATGTGGTTTTGATTAAAAGATGATTCTTCCACCTCAGCCCTACCTCAGCCTGAAAAGGCACGCCTGCCTTTAAGGCAGCAGTTGCCTGAATGATGGGAAGTTCCTCCTCCTCCTCCTCCTCCTCCTCCTCCTCCTCCTCCTCCTCCTCCTCCTCCTTCTCCTCCTCCTCCTCCTCTTCCTCCTCCTCCTCTTCCTCTTCCTCCTCCTCCTATGTGGTTTTTCCTCAGTCCTTTTACCCAGTCAGGACCCCTCTCCCAAGATGCCTAGAGACCCATCTGACATTCACTCCCCTTTCAGGACCCAGTTGCTTAGTAGGGATCATGACCAGGAAGATGTAGTTCTTAGCATCCACGAGTGCCGCCCCTCCCCATGTGTGGTATAGTAATCAACGGGGTGCTGACAACCAACTGGCTGCACCCTGGGCCCTACACTGCACCTTGGGGATGAAGGTAACTGCAAGTCCTCATGCCAGAGTCTAGTGTCCCATCTATCCAATGGGAGGACCTTTTTCCTTGCCAGCTGTGGCCTGGAGAGTTAAGGACCCGCAGTCCAATTCAGGCTACTGAATAGAGGCAAGCTGTTCCGCTGGGATGTTAAAGCCAAGTCACTTATAAGATGTTGGTGGCCCAGCACGGGGGAGTGAAATCTCAGATTGGCTCAGAGACCACTGAGAAGAGAGAGCACTGGTCATCCGGGAACCTAACAATTGTGCAGCTGGCCAGGGCCCTTGCCACCCACACCAGGGAAGCTGGACCCTGAGGGAAGTCTGTAATAACATATTTCTTACAGGCTCTCTGGGGAATTGAATTCCAGAGAGGGCCAAACTATAGCTCCTGCTGGGCCAGAGGTGGGAACCCTGTTCCAGGAAGTGGGGACAGGGGCTGCTGGACTCTTTGCATACTGGACCAGGTGTTTAGGTCCCAGGCCTCAACGCCCTTCCGTGGACAGGGCCTCAGGAGGAGATTTTCCTGACTCAGGCTGCCACAGCTCTCCACTCACCACCCTTGTGCTGCAATAAGCCTGGTGCCCTATGGCAACCTTGGCCTTGAGTGGCAGCTTCTGCAGACTCACGCGCCTCTCCCTAAACCCCTCCAAGCCGCCTAGGCAAGCAACCCGCTCAGAGCCGCCAGCATCCCTAAAGAGGCTGAGTTCGCAAACTGAACGAACTCTGCCTTCGCCTCCCCTTAGAGGGGCGAAGGGAACTGAAGTGTGGCGGCCTGGAGTCTGGCCCGGCTGCTCCGTTTCATTCACTATTCCCAGCCTCACTGGAGGCACTGGGCTGTGGAGGGAGAAGTCGAGTGCTTTTCAATTTCACGCCAGGTATCAGTGGCCAGGCCTTGGCTGGTCTTATCTCCCTGGCCTCCTGCCCAGGTGGGCATCCGCTGAGCTTGGCTTCGCTGTAAAGCCCACAGCAAGGCTTCTCGAGGGCAGGACTTGCGGTCAAAGGAACTCTGGAACACTCTGGCATCTACTGGCAGGTGGGTGCAAGGCCCCCGTTTGGCTGTGGGAGGTGGTAGCCTTGGGACTGTCTGTCTGTGCACATTAGGACACTAAAGATAGAGGCTCAAGGGATAATCAGGGTCACGGTGGGTTGGGACTCTTAGGGGCGGAAGATTCCTACAATGACTTTATCCTCAGTCTTCCTTTGCTTTGTTTCCCACGTGAGGAAGCGGATGGCCCCGGAGGAAGCGGATGCCCCTGGAGAAATATGTGACAGAACTGGATCCAGCCCCACACCCTGGGGACAGGATCCCAAGATGTCACCACTAGGTGAAAAGGTCCACTAATCATCGCTACATAACTACATAGACACTTCAGAGGGTCTTCACCTGCTGAGAGACCCCAAGCTGCAACACCCCTCCCTGCTGCAGGGAGGCAAGATGCTTCCCTCTCACAGTCTCGCTTTTCTTATCTGGAAAATGGGAAGCAGGAAGAGTATTAAGTGCAATATCCTTACTGATCAAGATTAGGTGCCAGGGAGATGGCCCAGCAAGCAAATGTGCTTGCTGCACGACTCTGATGACCTGAGTTCGAGCCCCAGAACAACTAGGTGTAGAAGGAGAGAACAGATGCCTGGAAGTTATTTTCGGGTCCCCACACCACTAAAATAAAAGTATCTGGGATGAGAAAACTGTGGTTGAAGTTGAAGCTTCATGTTCATGCAAGCCATTAACTAAGAATCGTTTCTACATGTTTCAGTGTGTTGTGGGAAATATGGGAAGACTGTCTCATACACAGAGCATGGCAACTGTATAATATTCAAGCTTGGCATCTGTGACCTGGCCTTGGAGGCCACCCAGGCTTGTTCATCTTTCTGGTGTGTCCAATCCTGGGATGCCAAGATATGATGTAATCTCCAAAGTTCATATGCAAGACCCACTCAATTGAGTTACCAAAAAAACAAAAACAAAAAACAAAACAAAACAAGAAACTTCTCATCATGTGTTAGTAAGTCTGCAGTTACACCTTGGGCCACATTTGTTGTTCTCCTTGATCACAAGGGGCTGTATCCGGTGTGTGGGTCCCAGGATAGACATAGCTGTATCATATACTGTCTATAGCTGCTTCCGTGTAGCCAGGAAGCTTAATGGTGCAATAGAGACCCAAGGAGAATCCTAACTACTTAATAGGTGGTCTTTTGTAGAAAGGTCCATTAACCTTTAAGCTGGGTTCAGGTTCCAAGACCCAGAAGGAAACAGGATGAAGAAATAATTGCTGGGTGTTTATTATTATTATTATTACATGTATATAAGAGAGTCCCAGGAAAAATGTGGGGCCCCACCTAAACTCCCATGGGGGTACCTCAATATCTGTAGCAAACAGACATCGTCCCAAATGCCTACAACTTGGTGTGTCCAGCTCAGAGCCAGGGGTCTAAGCTTGCCTTGCCAAAGTGTCTGCTCCTACAGGTCTGCGGGCTCCCTGCCCAGCTGGCTGGGGCTTGAGTGTGTTGTCGATAAGCGGGTGTCGGCGTGGCTGGAGGAGAGGAATCAGAGCGGGTAATTGCTGCGTGAAGATGACAGCACAGCGATTTATCCACCCCAAACCAGGCTCCCGCATACCAAGAGGCAACCTGCAGCTGAGAATCGATACCACCCCAGAGGAGGGATTATTAGGGACAGAAGGGGGCTGGAAGGATCCATACGAGCTTGATGACTGTCTATTTCCAACGAGGCTGCAAGCTGCATGCGAAGTGTGGGCTCACGAGCGGTTGCTCTGTGGCAGGGAAAGCCAGGCTGGAGGAAGCTGTGGGGGCCTCCTCTGAACCCACTTCCTGACAACTAAGGGCTAGAGCGGGAACTAAGGTCTCAAGAGTCAGGCTCAGGGACAGAAAAATGGGAACCCCATGATGTAGGACCTTGTTCACGCCCAGCGTCATCTCAGTTCCCTGGCCCAGTGAGGCCGTGGAGGATGTGAAGTTTCTCAGTAATGTGAGGTTAATAGCCTCGGGAGAGCTGGGAATTCCTGGGTATGGCCACAGCCATCACGGGCTGCGGAAGATAGTGGAGGCTTCAGTTCTTATAGTCTTTCCTATCCCATTTGGGACTTCCTCTTCTGCCATTGCCCATAGAGGGAATAGGTGAAATTGGAGATATTGTGTCCCCATTATCTTCTGGGGGACAAGTGCAGAACTTCTTGGGGTAGTGGGAACCAGATCAGTGCATCAACAAGAGCCTATGTGTGGACATGTGTGGGGGATACCAGCTGCTGTCACTCCCCCAAGGACCAGCAGCTCCGAGCCTCGGGTGTTGGGATAGAGCGGACATTCTCTGACCGTGGTCTAGAAAGCATGTGCACATTTTGTGCCATGGGGTGTGAAAAGAGCTGCTGCCTGCTCTCCTCTGGGTAGGCGGGTGGATTTCCCCAGTGTAGGTCCTGGGGCCCAGAAAAATACATACTTTGGTCTTTCAGAGAGCCTCAGTCCTTACACCTTACCCCACCACCTGGAGGCAAATCCCATCCCCTTGTGACTTGAATCTGAGGCTGTGAGTGCCCCCAACCCCAGTCCTCTATGAGTAGTCAATCCCATGCTGCCCTCTCAAGACTCCCAGACACATAGGAAAGAAGAGGTCCAGAGTTCCAACCAGGATCCTGGAAGAAAGTGTTAGGAAGCCAAGGACACCTGCCCTTCCCCTATGTGCATCCTGTCCTGCAGAGTGGAGAAGGAAGAAAGGGTGGGGTGAGCAGAGAGGGAGAAGGAGAAGAGGCTGAAGAAAGACAGACAAAGAGGAAGGGTCAGAGAACAGGTGGATGGAAGAAGGAGAGAAAGAGAGACCAAGTAGGGAGAAAAAAAAGTGGTGGAGGGGGGAGGGAGAAACAAGAAGGGAAGGGCAGGAGGAGGTGGAGAGCCTGAGGGTTTGAACCTGTGTATTCTCCAGGTAGAGGCTCTAGGTGTGAGAAAGTGGGGAGGGAGGATGGCTTGTGGTCCAAGCCTCAGGAGATGCAGATGCAGACATGGTTTGGAGATGAGGATAAAGGGTGCTGTTGCACTCTGGTTCAGCATCACTTAGTTCCTTAGGCTTGGCGTATGCCTATAGGTCACTGCAAGGGCAGAAGGGGTGGGTGCTGAGTCTAGGAGCGTGGCTTGCTTTGCTTGGTTACTAGCACTGAAGTGATACTCTGGGGTTGCTTCCCTGCTTGGGGAAGCTTGGGGTCCAAGCTGCAGGCAATCTAGGCATACAAGCATCCAGATCTGTCCTAGAGGCCCCACACAGCAGTGTGCTTACTCTGAGATCCTAGCTGGGATGCCAGGGAGCAGACAGAATCTGCTATCTGTAGGTCAAGGCCACTCATTTGCCCCACTAGCTGGGAAGAGAGTCACAGTGCCAAGCAGGCAGGGAGAGAGCATGGCATGGGGAGAGCCACTCACCCCTCTACTTGGGGCTTAGGTCTGGACCAGAGGGGTCAATTCCTGGGATCTCCCTAGATCACCCAGAGGCAGCAACCCATCTTCTCAGGGTCACTCAGCCTGGTGCTTTTGATCTGGGATTCCAATGTGTCTCTTGGTTCTCATTCTGCTCTTGATGAATGGGGGAGTCAGTGGGTCATCCCCCCAAGCCTTATAGTAGCCCAGCTCCAGGAGCCTGTGCCCTGCCAACCTGCCCAGACTACAGCGAGGCTTCGGTACAGCGGGGCAGGCAGTATATGTTGGTGCACTTCAGGAACACAAATGCATTCCTTTAAAGAAAAGCAAACACAAACAGAGATGACTGATTGCCAACTCCCGGGAGCTTATCGCACATCGCACATCCCCACCGAGCAGGGAGTTTTTGTAGCTGCCTGTCATTTGCTAGAAAGCATTCACCTTACCGTCAGACAGCCCCGATGCCCTAGCAGGTATACTGCTTTGCTACCATCAGATTAATCCAAGAATCAGAAAGAAACAACTGTGTTGAACATGACAGAACCGCAAGAAGGAAGACAGTTTGGGGCCAGTGTCCTACCCAGCACGCATCCCTGAATGTCAAACGTCTCTTGTCTGGGCCTCAGTTTCCCTAGATGTGATAGGCAGGGTAAATGAGGGGATTAGTGGTCAAGGTTCAGGGATTCTCTGGAAATGGTTATGATATAATCAGAGGGATAACTGGGTGTCAGGCTGGCACTATTCCCCGCTTCCTGTCAGCTCATCGGGAAGACTGGTGGCAAGTTATGAGAACCTTCTGGAAGGCACGAAAAGGTCATAGTTGAGGGTTCACATTCCTTGCATTTGAAAAAGGACTCACTTATCACTTCCTCCCCAAGCAACATGGCCCTGTGGTGACCTCACGGGGGTGAGTGGGAAGTGACACCGCCAGGCTTCTCTCCTTCCTGCCTTGCCGCGTGTAACTGTGACCTTGCCTTTGGGCTTCAGTGGCTCCCGTCTGAAAACGGGCCCAGGGACAAAGCTGAGTGCTCCACCACACTTAAGAGAATCCGGGGGGAAAACGAACCTACGTGCTTCTTGGACACCTATTTCACATGAGACCCCCCCAAACTGCCCATGAGCTTGGATTCCAGCTCTGCTATAGACCAGGAGACGGGGATTTCTAGTTTTAATGTCTGTGCATGGAGGTGATGTCAGTGCATGGAGGTGGTGTGTGTGCACGGAGGTGGTGTGTGTGCATGGAGGTGATGTCTGTGCACAGAGGTGGTGTGTGTGTGCATGGAGGTGATGTCTGTGCATGGAGGTGGTGTGTGTGCACGGAGATGGTGTGTGTGCACGGAGGTGGTGTATGTACATGGAGGCGATGTATGTACACACAGAGGTGTTGTGTGTGCATGGAGGTAATGTATATGCACGGAGGTGATGTCTTTGCACGGAGGCAATGTATGTGCATGGAGGTGGTGTGTGTGCACGGAGACAATGTCTGTGCACGGAGGTAATGTTTGTGCATGGAGGTGACAGGCCAGTGTCAGGTGGCTTCCTCACACTTTTGGGTGTTTTTTGAGACAGGGCCCTTTACTTAACCCTGAGTGCAATAATTTGACTTGAATGGCAGGCTAGGGCATCCCAGGATTCTTCCTGTTTCTGCCTCCCCGTGGCTGGGGTTGCAAGCACGAGCCATGGCACCTGGGCCTTTTCATGGGTTCTGTGAATTGAATTCAGGTCTTCAAGCTTGTTTGACAGGCACTTTACCAAATGAGCTCTCTCCCCAGCTCTCCGGGAATGAAATACTTCTTGCCCCCAGTCTCCTCATTTTTATGTGCCACAACAAGACACCCTTCGTCTCAAGCATTGGGACATGCGAAGTCAGCGCAGGGCTGTTCACGGTACGGCCATCCGTGGATCTTGTGTGGGATTCTGGGGTCTGGGGTGGGGTCTGGGGTGGCACCAATGAACAACAGGGTCAGCTTTCCCTGGATCTTTGCTGGGGAGTCAAAAAAAACCCTGTGGGGTTAAAGCCTGAGCCTGGGAGAAGCCCACAAGTTCCACTCATTAGTAGCTTCTACAGAGACAGTCTGATTGAGGAGAGAGGGGAAGGGACAATTACCTTGATGACACTCAGTTTTCTAAGGAAATATAAAGAGCCACTTGGCAGAAGCAAAGCCATTACCAGTTTTATCCTCCTCAGTCTTGGTGACACCAGGAGGGGACAAATCCCTCAGATTAATGTGCTTTCTTGCACTGTGACTTTTGGGAGGGGTTTTGGTGACATTCTGCTAGCTTACAAAAATGCAAATGGAGTGACTGTCCCTCCCCACTGTGTCGTCGTCCGTCAGACCCCTGATAGATCATGTCCCTGGCTCTCTGCTGTGTTTATTACTACTAATGACTTTCTCGTTACGATTTGGCTCTGAAACATAACCGATAGTTCCAGGAGAAATCCTATTATTTTCACACATTATTCAATTAGAGAGCCGAGCAGCTCTTGGGGGGGGGGGGTCAGAGCTGTGAGCTCCAAAGTGGGGGAGCACTTGTCCCTTGTTCCCACCACAGGCCCTCAACTGTGGAAGCCATGAAAGCTGGAGAGGCGGGATGGCTCTTTTCAAGGAAGGATTGCCAAAGGGGACAATAAGGCTTCTACCAGCACAGATACAAACATATACCCAAACTGACCTGACTCATTCCAAAGGTTCTGGAAACTTCCAGACCAGCAGGGGGTCCCTAGGACTCAGGGCATGGCCAGAGTACTCACCCCATATTTTCAGTGGTCACCCCAACCCTGACTGCCACCCACTTTAGCTGTACTCTAAAGAGCCCCTCCCATCACCTCCACCCATATGCTACAGGCCCCTCTGCCTCCTTCACCTCCAAATCCCTTTCCCATCGTATATCTGCCTGCCTGTCCCACTGGCCTTTCGGGCAGAAGAATAGCTTATTGGAATTGGATTTGTTTCTGTCATCAATTCTACCCTTCCCCAATATGAATCTGTAGCTCCATCCCAAACTAGCTACAAGACAGAGCCATGTGGTGTCATCCACTTGTAAGCCGACCAATACCCACATGTTACAAAGCTGTGGCAGCCAGTCCCATGTAGGAATCAAGGACTTTGGCTAAATGCATGTGTTCATTCTCTGTGATTATATGGACTACCTTAGGCTGACCATGTCTGTCAGGTAACCAGCACGTCACAGTTTCCCGAGAGAACTGTCTACTCAGCATGTCTGGGCAATGACCATGTACAGACATGATATCACTTTATTGGCATATAGAATAAGGCCTGGCACTACCCCCATGTGACAGAGGTTATAGCAAAAAAATCTGATTCTTCCAGTTCTCGGTACAGACTAGGTCCCAAAGGAGCTTTGGAAATACTCTTTACCAACTCCCGGGTAGACCACAAGCCAGGTCTCCTGCAGAGCTCTGAATAGTAAGAACCCATTAACACGGATGTCTGTCCATCAAAGAAGCTCTCTGCAGAGGCGACCGATGTCCCATATCCGGATGCCTCACACGCACCCTGCTAGCTGCTCATCCCTGGGACAAGCTCCGGGGTGGTGGGTTCCAAGCTCACCTTGCTCCCGGCAGAAGACGGCAAGCTGATTGGGAATGCAGAGCGGGCATAGAAAGAGAGATGGGGGCCATAATTTGTACAGTGTCTTTGAGCCCGAGCAGAGGTTATAAGTGCTATCCACCCGCCCCCTCCGGCCTGCCCTTCCTTCAGTCTCACGCTGTCTTTCTCTCGCTTCATAAATTCTCAGCTTCGAGCCATAAAAAGTGCAATGAGCAGTCTGGATGGAGGAGACCGGCCATGGAGCAGGCAGCCAGCCACATTTCCCCAGAGAGCTCCAGTGGACACGGGCCAGCTCAGAGGAAGCCAGGCCCTGAGGGCCCTCTCCTGAGAGTCTGCATGGGCGGAAGGGACACGGGGATCTTCCCACATCTGGCCAGGCACTGCTAACTTCTCTGGTTAGAAGGGCCTCTCCTCTGCCTGACTAACTTGGGCAGGGCCTCTGGGCTCCAAGAGTTTATGGCAAGCAAATCCAGGAGGTACCAGAGCTGAGTCACTTACTCGGTCCAAGCATACCTTTGGGACTGAGTCTATGTCCACACCTGCTCTGGCCTCAGTGTCCAGGTGTCACCATCAGAGCAACAGAATAAGCTTTGAATGGTCCCTGGGGGGGTCCTAACATTTCCATCAGCTGTTCCTGTCTTCTTGGTTACTTAGCTCTCAGGCTGATGGTAGAGGTGGAATTTGCACAGAAGTAGAGATACACATGCCTGTCAGACCATCTTCTGAACCAGAGGAATAAAGAGTGACCCATGGAAAAGCCAGTATCCTATGTGGTGGCACACACCTCTCTTCCCAGTGCTCAGGAAGCTGAGTCAGGAGGATCACAGATTCCAGGGAACATGGGGCTTATATAGAGAGGCTTTGTCTCCAATGAATAAATGCAAGCATGTATACACGAACCAGGCTCAGAGAGGTTTCAATGCAAATCCTTTCATCTCTATATAAACAATAGCCAACCGGATCGGGCAAAGGCAGGGGCACCAGAGTGGTGGAGAGTTTTCTTCCATGAAAGATGGCACTTGCATGGTTGCTAGGGACAGCCACGATCCTATCTGAGATAGAGGCAGGAAGTGAAGACAACCACCCGGGCCTCAGGACCTGCTCTGTGGATAGTACAGGAGCCAGCATGACCCAGATTCAATCTGAGATGATAGACACTTGCCCCCAAATGTTATGGATCTGGGGTGGACTGGAAATGTGACGGCCACTTGAAAGGAGCCAGTGGGAGGTGGCGATAGTCATGCATCTGGGGTGGGGAAGAGATTGGGCATCTCAGAGCGGAGGGACGCACAGTGCCTCGAGGGACAGCCTGACACACTTAGGAAAGGCACTGGAAACATGGGGCTGTTTATCATAAAATCGGTAAAGAAAATAGAGTGCTTAAAATTCAGACCCTGGCTGGGAATGAGGTGGGGACAGTAGGAGCATCAAAGGAAAGTCTTTCCAAAACCTCAGGAAAGAAAAAATGATGCAGGGAGCAGGAAGTGGGACACAGGGCCTTTTCCAAACCAGGGAGATACAGATTTAGCCCTCTAATGAGGAGAGGGGTCAGGGCAGAGAGAATTCTCAGCGGCTTGCCACCCTCTATTTACTGGGATAGGTCCCGGAAACCCCGAGTGGACAAGCGAAGAGATCCTGGGAAGAACAACAGAGATGGCTCAACTCCATGTATTTTCCCACATACAAACCAATGATGTTTAATTCATAAATCAGGTAAAACGAGATTAACAGGAAAAGAATACAATGGAAAAACCGACGTAGTGAGTGAATTTAGGGTAACTTGGACACAGCACTGTGGTAGGACAGTAACTGATCAGACTACTGAGATAATTACATAACTGACGGGCAGGGCAGGTAGCGTATAGAACAGGAATATGCTGGGTGAAGGTGACTGATGCCCCAGCTGGACAGTTTATGATTTTATCACATTTCTCAGAAGAGGACACTGCTCAATATTGAGGTGCTTTCGTTTTATAATTTTTCATTGAGTATTTGAGCTTGTGGGTGGCTGGTCATTGCCAAAGCCGTACAAGCTTCCCACGGGCAAGACAAGATTGGTGTGTCTGTTTCCCTCCCTCTGCCACTCCCTCCTCTGCCATCTCTTCCATCCCGTGCTGCTTTGTAAACAACCGAGAATGTTCTGAAGCTGGGCTCACCGCGGGCTAGGGTGAAGTCCTACCGTTACCCTGGGACACTGGTTCCTCCCTCTAAGTTCTCGGCATTGGTGACCTGGCCAAGTACCTCCTACCTCTGCAGTTCCAGTCTGGATTGCCCAAGGTGGGTCTAGCAGCCTTGGTTTCACAGCTGTGTGGATGCCTACCTACCTCCCTCACTGGGAAAGATTCCTGCAAAGGGGGGGGGGGGGCTGTGTTTTGTGTTGTAGTAAGTGTGGTAGTTTAAATGAGAATGACTACCATAGGCTTATACATTTGAAGACTTGGGCTCCAATTGGTGGAATAATTTGGGAAGGATTAGTAGGTGTGGCCCTGTTGGAGAAGGTGTCTCACAGGGTGGGGGTGGGGGTAGGCTTTGGGGCTTCAAAAGCCCATGTCATTTCCAGTGTGTTTTCTCTCTCTCTCTCTCTCTCTCTCTCTCTCTCTCTCTCTCTCTCTCTCTCGCTCATGGATCAGATGTGAGTTCTCAGTTGCTGTTTCAGTACCATGCCTGCCTGTTACCATGCTCCCTGCTAGGATGGTCATGGACTCACCCTATGAAACTCTAAGCCTCCATGAAATGCTTCTTCTATTAGTTGTCTTGGTTGTGGTAAAAGCAATAGAAAAGTAGGAGTTAAGTTTTGGTTGATTTTATTGCCTATGAAGTACAGCTGGCTAGGTGTGGATGAGACCCCAGGAGAGGTCAAAGGGCATTCATGTCCTCCTAGGGCACAAGGGGAAGCTAGGGTCAGGTGGTGGAGTGGAGTGTGTCTGTCTCAGCACTTGGGAGACTAAGCAGGAGGATCCTTGGGAGTTTGGAGGATCCCTGGGAGTTTGGGGCCAGTCCAGGTTTCCAAGTGAGTTCTAGGCCAGTCAGACCTCTACTGTGAGACCTTGTCTCAAAAGAGGAGGAAGGGTTAGTGAGGTGGCCCAGTGGGTAAAGCCACTTGCTGCAGTCCCAACCACCTGAGTTCAATCCATGGATTCCGCATGGTGGAAGGAGAGAATCAATTCCTACAAATTGTCTTTTGACCTCCACATGGATGCCCATACCTACCCACCAACCCACTCCACATTAGATGCAGGTAAAAAAAAAAAATGAAAGCAGGAGACAGAAGATGTGTGAGTTTACACTGAATGATCTCCAATGTCACCTGACTGAGGCCAGGGAACGGACTGAGTTCAGAAGGCAGGTGGTACTGGAGCACACACAGCAGGCCCTCTGAGTAGGCAGTGCAAAGCATCTGTGCACCAGGATAAGGATGTCACCCAGAAGACGGTGGGACATGAGGGGAGCATCATGAGTGACAGATAGTAAGCCAGCATACAGGCCTAACAAAGTCACCCCTTCTGGTCTGAGCACTCCAGTCCTTAGAGTAAGAAAAGCTCAGGGCTGGTCTCAAAGCCAGGTCCTCCGAGTCTCCGTCTAGGACCCAGGTGACCCTCAGGACTGTGGTAATGCACAGAACCACGCTGAGGCTCTACCTTCCAGGCTGAGAATCCAGAGGGTTAAACTCACCTCACAGGGTGTCACGTGCTCTCCAACACCCTTTGTCTGACACCCATTCCCCCAGAGAAGGGCTTGTCATTGCCCCAGCTGGACTGCTCTCCGTGGTCATTATGGTCCATGAGCTCAGCTGCTTTGGTCGCAGGCAGTGTCTGGCCTCTGCGGCCACCACAGTGGGAGCTGGCAGGAGAGTTTCCCTCAGAGGCTGATGAGCTGTGATGAACTGAGGAAGTGTGACAGCTACCGGGAACAAGCTCATCAATTAGAGCCCTCTCGCCCAAGGGCTTCTGGGAAGGGATGCTGCTGCGGAGGGGGTGAGACTAGCTGAGCGAGACTTCCTAGGTCCTCTAGCTCCAGCGGACTTCAGTTCCACAGAGGATCACCAACTCTCCCTCCTGCTTTCCTGGTGGCATCTGCCTTTGGGTGTGTCCACTCTCAGAAAGAAACCCTCTCTCTGAGCAGCTGGCTTGAAGTCTCCCTAGAACTAGGAATTTTCTCAATACGATGAGAATATTTGAGAGCCGAGTCTGTGCACAGATGGGAAAATGGACACTGTTCCCCTCTTTGCCTCTGAACCTCACACTCAGTGGCTGGGACATGCAGGAAATCTTAGTTCAAAGGGGCTGGCCTTGAAGTATCAAGCTGAGGTGGAACCAGGCCAAGTATAGGAAATGCATGCAGGTTCTTTATATACACACAGGAAGTGTCAGTGTGGGTATTGTGGGCGGGGAGGAGAACCAGGGCATTGGGTGGCATATAGAGGCTCCTTGATCCTTAGCTCTAGCTTTTCCCCTCAGGCAGGAGGGTGAGCTTCAACCACTGTCCCCAGGGGCAGGGCTAATGGGCGCAGACAAAATATTTTCTATGGATCTAGAGGGTCACTATCTATGGCAAAGACCATACATAACTTAGATGAATCCTTTTAAGAAATATTCTTACGTTTACAGTGTGTGTGTGTGTGTGTGTGTGTGTGTGTGTGTGTGTGTGTACATCATCGCACATGTGTGGCAGACAGAGATTGCAGTAAGAGTTGGTTTTCTCCTACAGTGTGGGCCCTGGGGTTCTAACTCAAGCTTCAGTCTTGGTGGAAAGCATTTTACCCACTAAGGCACTGTGCCAGCCCGAGATAACTCTGAATTGCCTATGCTTTATGACAAGGGGCAAACCGGCGTTTAGAATTGAAGAAATACAGTTATTCTGGAGACACATTGGTATTGGCAGAGTGTGGAATGTGGAAGCCCTGAATCAGCCCTGAATCATGAACAGGAGATGCTGGTATTAGGGCCTCAGGAAAAGAAAAAGAAAATAAACAAACAAACAAAAAAAAACAACGGCTTGCCTAGCAAAAAGATGGAGGTGAAGGCTAAGAGTCTACTCAGCAAGGGCCATGAGAGAAGTCTTGTCTCAAGGTCTCCTTATTCTTTACAAGCAAGTCACCAGAGGGCCAGCTGCTGACACACCTGTGCCAATAGACCCAAGGAGGAGATTCTACCCAGTGATGACCCTGGAGGCTGCTGACAGACAGCCTTGGCTGCCCAGTAGGGTGCTGAGGGCAGGGAGGCATGCTCTCTCCCTCTTTCCTTATCTCAAACTCATGTACCTCCTGCCTCAGCTCAGCTCATAGCTGGGATCATAGGCACAGGTCACCATGGTCAAGCTAAGAGGAATTATCTCATAATGTAGAGATGTCTGAGCGTGTCTGGTGACCTCAGGGATCAAGAATGCCATTTCCCAGCTATGGGTTCGGGTGAGGTACTACTTTATCATGTACAGTTCAGAGTGTGCTAGTTTCCTGTGTGATACTAGGCAGCCCCGCAACATCTCTGGGCCTCTGGTTCCTTCTATGCAAGATGGGAAAGGGACACATCTTTCTCCCAGAGGATCAAGGAGCGAAAGGAGCTAGAAAGGGCTGGGCTCAGTTCCAGACCCATGTGACATGTTTGGCCAACAGCAAGTATATGTGTGATTCCATTTTCCGGGGTAGTGGTCGGGGAACAAGAGATGGAAACGAGAGATGATGGGCTGTTGGAACAGAAGGAGGAAGGTGCAATGATGACCACACCCCAGCCTTGCACACCTGTGTACACTACTGACATCAATAAACAAGACCCATTCCTCTTGCCCCTGGCAGAGTGGCCTAAGGGAAAGAAGAACCAGGGCCAGGTCAGGAGTGTAACATGGATTCAAAGCCCATCTTTCCACGGCGACATGGCTTCTGCCTGCTGAGCGGTCCTGCCAAGCCTGTGGCTCCAGTGGGGAAGGGGGCCCAAGCTCAGCTGGGCCACTCAGCAGAGTCAGGAGAGCTGAGCCTCTCTGTCCTCATTGGACCTGGCTACCTGCCAGGGGAGCTCTGTTCACCAAGAGCCTGGTCGGTAGAGATAAGCGCCAAGTCCTGGCCTGGGCCGGCTCCTTGCTTATGAGGAAGCTCATATTAATGGCCCCCCTCACTTCAGCCTGGTGGCAGTTAATATCCCAGCAGGAAGACAGTCTAAGTGTGTATGAGGGGGTGCGGCTGAGGGAGATGACTGACTGGAGCATCTTGTTCTTTAGGGAGCTTCCCTCCCCTCAGCAGGAACTTGCAGCCCCTCCTGTCCTTCTGTCTCAAGCTCAGCTCTATAAGCTGGGAACGGGCAATGGTCGCAAAGTGCTACATAGTTGCCTCGGCCGCTTTCTTTCTTGTACAGCACCCTGGCTGACTTCAGACAATGGAGACAATGGTGATGGTGAACTTCTGGTCCTCCTGCCTCCACCTCTCCCAGGCGTTGAGCTTATGGGAGTGGGATGCCATGCCTGGTTTATGTGGCACTGAAGCTATTGAACTCAGGGTTTCGTGCATGAGCACTCTACCAACTGAACCACACCCATGCCCAGAAAGAATCCTGGGAGAGAAACTCGGTGCACTTGAGTCTCTTTCTTGGACTTCCACATTTTGCCTTCAGACATGAGGCAGTGGATTGAGGATGTCTTTGTATGCAGCCTCAGTTTACCCAGTAAGTAGCAGGAAGCACAGTTTTAAGCACAGAGTAATGACTGTACTTCCCTGGCACATGGCCCCTTGTTTAGAGCACTACCAGCACAACCACGCAAGGACATCTTGCTCAGGAATAGGCTCCTGTCACAGTGGGTGGCTCCCTCACAGCTGAGCCCTGGTCACTCTTACTCTGCCCATGGCCTGATGGCTTCTTAGAGTCTTAGTCCTCAAAGTGAGAAAGGAAGACCAGCGGCATTGGCATCCACGAGAGCTTGGAAGCCCCGCAGAACCACAGGCCCTGTCTCAGACTTATAGAACCAGAGAGCGGATGTCAACAAGGTGCCTGGGTTGAGTCACAGGGGCATAACATTTGGCTTAGAAACACACTGTGTTGTCTAAACACTAAAGGATGTGGGGTACAACTTGGGGGAGATCCAGAAAGCAGAGAGAGCCAGCCCAGTAGGGTCAAGAGGACCTGGCTCTGTGGCAGTACACTTGCCTAGAATCTGCCAGGGAGGGGCTGGGGCGTGACTCAGAGGGACAGTGCTTTCCTGGAATCTACCTGGGATGGGTTAGGGTGTGGCTCACAGTAGAGAACCTACTTAGAGGTTGAGGGCTCAGCTCAGCAGTAGAGTGCTTGCCTAGAACTTACCTAGAAGAGTCCAGAAGTGTGACTCAGCAATGGGGCACTTGCTTAACATCCCCAGAAGCTCTGAGTTCCAACTCCAAAACAGAAAGACTTGGAGGGTGGGGGGTATGGGTAAAAGGGATAGGTTCTATGAGAAAAGGAAGTGATGGGGAGGGTGTGGGGACACAGGCAGAGCCCAGCCTCCCAAGACCTAGCACTGGGGATGTCCTATTTGTCCCAGTCCATGGGAGCCCTAGCTGTCTGCTCCTAGTGGGCAGAGAGGCCTGGCCTCGCAGCCCCAAATCCCAAAACTCAGGGCCCTCCTTGTACACAGTCCTGTTTCTACACGGAACTTTCATCAGGATCCCCAGGCTGGTGGGGAGGCCCGGCACCTCAATCACTCCTATCGCGCTGGTTGCAGGAAGAGAATAGCTTTCAGCTCAATTACCCTCACATTGCAATATCATAACGCTCCAATGAGGCTTTTTAACCAAAAACAAAAAAGCCGTGTCTGCTGCAGGCCGGCTGCGAGGCCAGCCGTGCAGAAGGGGTGGACCTGCCCGGATGACAGCCCCTACCAGGCCCTGTGGATTACGGTACCAGAAAGGACTTGTTCTGAGCACCAGGTGAGTCCAGAGTACCCCAAAGTCCTGGACCTCAACTTACCAACATGGGCCCTGCTCCTGTTCATTGGCTGCTGGGATACGACTGACCCATGACCTTTGTTGGGGTAAGAACACTAAACCCCAAGTCCTAAGAAGCCCTACAGGGTGACACAACTCAGAATGATTGTCTGTGTCTTAGTGCTGGTAGCCATCACCTCCTGGGTAACAGAGTGCCACGCGATGCCTTGCCCTGGCAGTGGCAAGTCAGGACTGGAGAGAAGAGTCGTAGTCTGCTGTCATTCTGTTTCTTATAGCCATAGCCAAAACGGTCACCCTGTTTTCTAGATGGTTAAGCTTAAGCAGAGGCCCAAGATGTAAGGGCCAAAGACACATGGAAAAATCCCCAGTGCTATCTCAGGGAATCAGCAGCAAGATCGGCTCCTCTACTCCTTGGGTGTTGTCTTAATTATGTCTTAGACACCATGACCAAGGCAACTCTTAAAAAAAGAAAGCATTTAATTGGAAGCTAGTTTCAGAGGTTTAGTCCATCATCATGGCAGGCAGCATGGTCACACAGACACACACACACACACACACACAGACACACACACACACACACATTGAGCTACATCCTAATCCACAGGTCACAGGAAGAGAGAAAACTGGGTCTGGTTGGGTTTTTGAAACTTCAAAGCCCACCCCCAGGGACACACTTCCTCCAACAAAGCCCCACCTACTCCAAGAAGGCCACACCTCCTAATCCTTCTCTAGTGCCACACCCTGATGATTAAGCACTCAAATATAGAGCCTATGGGGGCCATTCTTACTCAAATCACCACAAGGATCACACAAGGGTCCCTAAGCCCCGCCTCAGCTTCTACAGCACTCGCTGTGGCAGGTGAGCCCTGTTCTTGATTGCAGAGAGGAATCTTTTGTAGGTTTGTGACCTCCCCCATTCCAAGATAAGAGGATCAGGGCCAGTAAAGCTCAATTGCTGGCCTGGGAGTTCAGGCCAGAATTCACAGCAGACCTGTGCCAATTTGAGTGTGTTTATCTCTGCCTCCTTCACAAGGGGCAGACATTTCCAAGTCTTGCTGGTCGGGGAGGAACAGGGTCCATCTGAACACTGTTCTCTTGGACTGGATATTCTGGCTGCAAGCCATGCCGTTTCCGTGACTCCCCAGAAAAGCACAACAGTCAGTGTGTGTGTTTCAGGCACATCATACCATAGCAGCCTCTGACGAGCCCTGTTCTAAAGAGGAGGCCGGCCACTTTCCCAATCAGCCAAGGCTCGTCTGCCTGGCCAGCACACTGCTAATGGCCTTGCTGGCCACGTCCCCTCCCTTCCTCCTCCTACCCTCCTGCTGGCTGCAGCCGATTTGTTCATGATTTAATGCTCTGGGGCACTGACCCGTGAGGGAGACACTGGGACAGAAGGAGGCAGGGCGGACACCCAGTGAGGTGTGTGCAAGCATGTGTGCGTGCTGGCGCAGGCAGAACAGTCTCTCCAGGAACATACAGCCAGAAGGGCTCTTTAGGACTGGGGGAGGCATCTAGCACCCCAGTCCTGGAGGAAAGGCTCTAAGGAAGGTTTGGGGGACCCCAGCTCCAAGACCCTGGCTATCTCTGCAGGTTTTCTGAGGATCCCAGGCATGGTCCCCTGATGTGGCATGATCTACATGCCACTGCCTAGACCCATGACCCACAAGAAATAGTAAGTTGTTCTAGATCCCAGTTCTGCTGTGTGATATAAGTGATTAACTTGGTCTCTCTGGGGACAGGTCCCCATCTTACAGATGGGATAACCCTAAACCTATTGCTATGACCTTAGAGAATGATGATCTCTAAGAGGTTCCCAGGCTGCTGCTGCTGCTGCTGCTGCTGCTGCTGCTGCTGGCTAGTAGCAGAACCTTTCGAAGGCTAGTGGCAGGTCCATAGGTTATTGGAGGTGCACCCTCAACAAGGCTCAGGGGAACCCAGCCTCTCTTCTTTCCATTCCTGGTGATACATGTAATAGCTTGTTCTCATCATTGGCATCTACCATGTACCATGACATGATACAGACCAGGGGCAGCCCTTGCCAAGCCTGAAGTATGCCAT